>NC_041828.1:21211445-21527461 GCF_900964775.1 Scleropages formosus | reverse complement strand
GAGACGACCCTCTCATTCACCGGGGTAGACTCCAACACATGGCGGCTGAACTGGGGGGCTATTAATAAGCCCACATCCACTCGCCACCTCTCACCCTGGGCAACGCCAGAATAGTGGAGAGTCCACTCTCTGTTGAGAAGAGTGGTTCCAGAACCCAAGCGAGTGGAAGTGAACCCGACTATATCTTGATGCTGTCTCAACCTCCTGCACTAGCTCAGGCTCCTTCCCCGTCAGTGAGGTCACATTCCGAGTCCCAAAAGCCAGAGTTGGCGCCCGAGGTTTGGGTCGGCCGGACACTCTGCCCCGACCACTGCCCAAATCACAACGCACCAGCCCCTTACGGCCTCTCCGGCAGGTGGTGAGCCCACTGAAGAGCGGCTCCACGTCTTGGTTTCGGGCTAAGCCCGGCCAGGCCCCGTGGGCATAGACCTGGCCATCAGGCGCTCGCATGCGAGCCCCCCCCCAGGCCTGCTCCAGGGTGGGGTCCCGGTGACCCCATAGCGGGTGGGGTAAACGAGAACCTTGATTTAATCATAAGGGGGTTTTGAACCGCGCTTTGTCTCGTCTGTCATCCAGGACCTGTTTTCCTTGGGAGACCCTACCAGGGGCATATAGCCCCAGGCAACATAGCTCCTGAGATCATTCAGGCAGTCAAACTCCTCCACTACGTTAAGGTGGCGGTTCACGGAGGGGCTCCTTATTCGCATTTTGTGGAAATGTATTCATGTCTTCCTAATTGAACAGTTATTTTTATTTTCCTTCCCATTAATGGCAAGTATAGCACCATGAGCTGGTTTCTAGTGATGTGTTGTAATGGTTAAGCCTATATTGTCATAACAGTGCCAAAGATGGTGCACCTGAGCGTGGAAGAACTGAAAGGTATGACCCCCAGCAGAGCTGAACCTCTCCTGTCTCCTGTTAGGCGTACCAGGGAGGAGGGTGCAGTGGCTCTGACAGACCCTTGACCCTGGGTAGTGCTGGCAGGGCTGAGGGGCACATTAGTATGAGGTGCACTTTGCCCCTTGTGCTTCCTGCCCTTCTTGTCACTGAAATTTAACAGCTGTTTACTAATAATCCCCTGGATCAGGGCAATTGTGAAATTATTGAGCAGAGGTGTTTAGAGGTGGGGGACAAAGCCTTGTCTGGTTGTTAATGGAATTAAAATGGCAAATAATAATATATATGTTTCCCCTGATTGTGTGAATAGTGCAGTATTCAATTGTACGGTTTTCACTGGAATATTAATAAACAGTTCAACAAACAAGTTGACATTAATTAAAGCAAAGTGGATAAACACGTGTTTGCTGGATCATCACTTTGTTTATCGGTAAGTGCAGGCCGCAGTTAAGTAAATTCAGGGCTGTGAGATGAATTTCAATGTTCTCGCTTTTTTCCTTTATCTTTGCATAAGTCTGTGCATTTGTGTGTGGGCTCTAAGCATCACAACAAAAGATGCACTGATTCATTATATAAGAAGAGACAAGTGCGCTGGTGTCTGGTAACGGGACTGTCTTGCTTGAGCCCATGGCACTGGTGTCCCATCACTGGAAACTCTTCCTCTTCGTGGCATAAAGGACGAAGAGAAACCAGTGATATTTTACCCAACTGGAGAATGAAACACACACACCATCTGAAACCGCTTGTCCCATACAGGGTTGCGGGGAGCTGGAGCCTAACACAGGGCAAAAGGCTGGAGGGGGAGGGGATACACCCAGGACAGGACACCAGTCCATCACAAGGCAACCCAAGTGGGACTCGAACCCCAGACCCACTGGAGAGCAGGCACAGGCCAAACCCACTGTGCCACCATGCCCCCTGAATGAAACATCCAAAACATTAATTAAGAAAACACTAGTATTGTTCTTATGGTAGTTTTACTGTTTCCTGCCGACTCACCCTATAGCATCCTCTACGCATTTTTTACACCTTGTCAGTATTTCACAGTTTTTTTTTTTTACACTGTTTCTTCTAATGTCTTGTTCTTGATAGTAATGGCAATTGCTCTGCGGGTACCAGAATGACACACCAGCAGAGACAGGCTGTGGCACATTCCTTGTGGGAAATTGTTTATTCTAGCAGCTCTTTGCATGTTGAATGTACCTGATTTTAAATCCAGAGCACAGAACATGAGTGTAACCCAGGCCACTCCAGCTCCAGCTGCCTGCCTCTGCATCCATTTTGCTTGCTCTTGGTATACAGTGATGCCACTGTACTTGGCCCACATTGTCTCAAGTGCATGGTATGCCCAAGCACCCAGGTGGCGCTCTAATGAAAGCAGCCTCCATCGTGGCTGTGGGTCTCGTGCTGCACAGTTGAACGGTGCACCCACTGTCTTTCATCCACCTTAGCCCAAATGTGAGGACCGCTGAAACAGGCGGCCGTAACGAAGCACGGAGGTGCCTTCTTGAGGAAGAGAAAGAGGGGGGAGAGATAGAAAAGTGAAAAACTGCCATGCTACAATGGCGCAGAAAAATCAGAACACTTTCCAGGGGAAGATGGGGGTCTTTCCACATCCACGGGCCCTATCGGACAAATTAAAGTAAATCAAGCATGAAATGAAGCAGAGGAGCCTCGAGATAAGGCCCCTTTAAGTAGTTTACAGATTAGGCCTGAGAGTGAGGTGCATGTGGTCTCCGACAGCCAGGGAGGCTACTTTGCCAAGCTACAATAGGAGCCTCTGTATTGGATTGCTTCGTCCGTGGCCTGGGAAGCGGCTGCCCTCTTTCCACATCCCCCGCAATGGGGATGTTCCGCTTGAGCTGAAGTACGAGACAGAGTGCTGCTTTTGTCATGCGCTGGACTGTTGAAACTTCTCCCAACATGTTATGTTGTGTTATGTGGACTTCCTGTATGGTTTTCTAGGGCAATAATTCTGGTTTTGTTGGTGTACTGCTATCAGACATGTGGCCGAGCAGGTTAAATCTTAACGTTGCTTTGTTTTCTCGCACTGCCTTTGAATCCGTCTCGCTTCTTCTTTCCTTTGATCTTGGTTTTCAGCTTCTCCTGTCGCCACCACTGTTAACTATCAGGGGCCCTGAATTGGCATAGTGGAGCCGCACATCTTGATCACTGTCTCTCTGACCACGAAGCCTCTAAGCAACAGACCTTCCCAAATCTATGTTCGAATTCTCCCAAACCACAGTCATTCCCTCCCTTTTCCATTTTTTTGGAAAACTGCAGTGTGACTGTGGCATTAACAATCCTCATGACCAGAGGTGAGTTCAGTATGAAGAACAGTACTCAACTACAAGGACTGTTACTTTAAAAATAGTCAGCTGACACTGATCCAAAATTTATAACTTTTACAGCAGTAAAAGTACTATCTCTGAAAGCTACTTCAAGTACTTGTTATTTTGATTCATATCAAACTCTTTGGAGGCAGACACAGTGGCACAGTGGGTTGGACTTTGTCCTGCTCTCTGGGGGGTCTGGGGTTCAAGTCCCCCTTGGGGTGCCTTGTGATGGACTGGCATCCTGTCCTGGGTGTGTCCCCTCTAGCCCTGCCCCCTGGGTTAGGCTCTAGCTCCCTGCGGCTCAGACGATGTGGATCAAACTCTTTAAGATACTGAAGAACTAGCAATGTTTGATGCTAAAATATAGTATTAACCCATGGAAAACATATATCTACATAGCTTTTCTATAAATAAAATCTGTTGTGCCACTAAAATTAAATATTCTCAAAAAGACTAATTCAATAAATTTAAAAAAATAAATGACCAACATCTGCTAGGTAGTTTTACCTATAGTCTACATTTTCATCCAGTGTATGGGTCATGGTGGTTCAGAGCCTATCTCAGAAGCACAGGGCAGTCACTATCTCTCTCTCTCTCGCTCTCTCTCTCTCTCTCTCTCTCTCTCTCTCTCTCTCTCTCTCACACAGACATACATACACACAGATACACAACTCTGATTCACTCACACATTTACACAATATGGACATTTCAGAGTAACTAATTCACCTTAGGGGGTGCGGTGGCGCAGTGGGTTGGGCTGTAGTCCTGCTCTCCGGTGGGTCTGGGGTTCAAGTCCTGCTGGGGGTGCCTTGTGGCGGACTGGCGTCCCGTCCTGGGTGTGTCCCCTTCCCCCTCCGGCCTTACGCCCTGTGTTGCCGGGTAGGCTCCGGTTCCCCGTGACCCTGTAAGGGACAAGCGGTTCTGAAAATGTGTGTGTGTGTGTGTAATTCACCTTAAACCTGTGATGAAACCACAGGACACTGAGGAGACCCAGGCAAGCAAGTTAACGCTATTCAAATATCCAGATATATAATAATTAAGACCTCTTTAACTGTTACACAAGTCAACTCTCATAATATAAGAGGGAGGGGTAAGGAACTTGTTAATATATTAAACATATTTAAGAGTTCACCTTTTTGGACCTGTGTCAACTAGGTGGTCAGTCAAGGTGGGATGAAATACATCATTAAATTGACAGTTCAGCACTAAACTGAGATCAGTCTCATTCTTTGTGAACTTTGCCCAATATAATTGACAAAGAGGTAATCTTACTGCAGAGACATTAAATGTTCATTGCAAAGGAGAACACGACGCTCAGCTAAGCATAGCCAGTCAGTTCCACAGAAAGTTGCATTAATAGCGACAATTATTTTTAGGGAAGAAAGTTAAAACATTGTGTGAAAACTGAAAAGTAATAAGAAGAGCGTCTGAGAAATTTATCAGAGTAAAAGTACTTTTTTGTTTATGTACTTCAGTAGAAGTATCAAAGGAAAATCATAGGTACTTGTAAAAGAGTAAATGTCATGCATTACTCTGCTACTGACACACGAGGAGGATGTTACCACTATCACGGGGATCTCAAAATCTACTGAAATACATCTAAGTCACAAAAAAAGTGATTATTTTACACTTTGTGGAGAAATTCAAGGTACATCAAGAAGTGGAAGCAATTTACTTTTTGTGATCTTTGGTGTCTTTTTGGTCTTTTTGCCAGGGTCTTGATTTTATTCATTTATTTGTGTGTCTGTGTTTTACATTAAAACTGACCAAATTATTTAAAAAAATAAATGAATAATTACCACGCACACATTTTCTGAAACCGCTTGTTCCAAGCAGGGTTGCAGCAACCTGGAACCTAACCCAACAACACAGAGTGCAAGGCTGGAGGGAGAGGGGACACACCCAGGATCGGACACCAGTCCGTTAGCAGGACTCAAACCCCAGACCCACTGGAGAGTAGGACCTGGTCCAACCCACTGCGCCACCGCGCCCCCTGCTACTGACAGTCATTCGTGCTAATAAACAATAACAATAAATAACAGTAACAATAATAATGAAAAACAATAGACAGCCAGAGAACTCAGAACATGAGAATGCTTAAAGTAACAGTGTTAATCTACCAATGTGCTTGGAAGGAGCAGTCCAACTCTAGTTACAAAAGGTGGCACATTGGTGAGTGTTCTATACTCTTACAGCAGTGGGGTAAATGCTGTTCCTGTACCTAGCAGTGTGGGTTTGAATAGACCTGAGCTGCCTTCCAGACGGCAGAAAAGAGAAAAGTGCCCGTGCGGGGTGACTGTGATATTTCATGATGCGCATCGTCTTTCTGTGGCAGTGTTTGGTGTAGGTGTCCTGGACTGCTGGTAGCTGTGTGCCGATGATTTCCTGAGCTGTTTTGACCACCCTCTGTAGGGCCTTCTTGTCCTGTATGGAGCAACTGCCACACCAGGATGTAATACACCCTGTGAGAAAGGACTCCACAGCACGCCTGTAGAAAGTGGTGAGGACTGTAGTGGACATCCTGGATTTCTTCAGACGCCTGAGGAAGTGGAGGCGTTGATGGGCCTTTTTGATGGTTGATGCTGTGTGCTCAGTCCATGTGAGTTTGGCAGTGATGGTGACCCCTAGGAATTTGAAGCTGTTGACCCTCTCTACAATGTCCCCTCCTATGTAGATGGGTGCATGAGCCATATCCTGTTTCCTGAAGTCAATCATCAGCTCCTTAGTTTTACTGACATTGAGAGACAGGTTGTTGTCCTGGCACCACTCTGCCAGGAGCCTCACCTCCTCTCTGTAGGCCGCCTCATCGTTGTTGGTGATCAGACCCACAATGGTGGTATCGTCAGCAAACTTTATGATGGTGTTTGAGCTGTGCCTGGCCACACAGTCATGTGTGAATAAAGAATACAGCACCGGGCTCAGGACGCTTCCCTGTGGAGTGCCAGTGTTGAGGGTCAGTGGGGAGGAGGTGTTTCTGCCAGTCCGCACATGCTGGGGTCTGTTGGTGAGGAAATCCAGGATCCAGTTGTACAATGTGGCACTCAGTCCCAGACCTACTAGTTTGTGGATCAGTTTGGTCGGGATGAGTGTTAAATGCCGAGCTATAGTCCACAAATAATAGCCTTGCATAGCAGTTTTTATTGGCCAGGTGAGGCAGAGTGGTGTGAAGTGTGTGTGATATTGCATCGTCAGTTAATCTGTTGCGGCGGTAGGCAAACTGCAGTGGGTTCAAAGTGTCTGAAATGATGTCCTTAATGTGTCCCAGTACCAGCCTCTCAAAGCATTTCATTGCAATGGGAGTTAGTGCCACTGGGCGATAGTCATTAAGGCAGCTCACTTTGTTTTTCTTAGGAACGAGGATAATGGTGGTGTTTTTGAAGCAGGTGGGTACAGTTGAGCTTTTTAAAGAGGTGTTAAATATGTCCGTTAAGACAGCAGCCAGTTGCTAACTGCATGTTTTTAAAACTCGCCCTGAAATTCTGTCCGCACCACCAGCTTTGCAGGTGTTGACTTGGTTAAAAGTTTCTCTCACTTGTGCCACAGAGACAGTGAGACTGGAGTCATGCAGCGCTGCGGGAGCTCGAACTGGGGATTCTCGTTTGCGAGCTCGAAACGGCCGTAAAACGCGTTCAGTTCGTCAGGGAGAGACGCAGCGACACCTGTCAATGTCCGTCAGGTCCCTGCCACAACCTATGTGCATCTTGAGTGCAGTTAAACTCTCTGCCTTCCTGCTGTATTCCCGTTTCGTGCTGGCGATGGCTTTGCGGAGCTTGTACTTACACTTCTTGTACGCGCCCGTATCTCCAGATTGAAACGTGCAGGTTCACGCACGAATCTTATTTTGGATTTCGGCGGTAACCCACGGTTTTTGGTTGGGGAATGAGCAGACTGTTTTATGGGCTATGCAGACACAGTAGTGAGTGGTATGCGCCTTTGTGTGAAGTGTAGCAGTGGCCGAAGGTGTTTGAGCCTCTGGTGGGCAGGAGATGTGCTGATGGTATTTTGGGTACACATTCCTGAAGTCAGCTGGGTTAAAGTCGCCAGAGATAATGAACAGGCCATCTGGGTGCTTATTCTCGTACTTAGTGATGACATGGTACAGTTCATTCAGAGCGCTGTGTGTGTTCTCTTGGGGTGGGATGTAAACTGCTGCCATGAGCACAGCCGAGAACTCCCTGTGCACGTAGAACGGTCGGAATTTGATCAAAAGGTATTCAAGGCCTGGAGTGCAGTTCTGTGAAATCACTTCCACATTCGTACACCATGCGTTGTTAATAAGAAGACATATACCTCCTCTTCTTTCTTTCCCCGATGAATCAGTCCGATCTGCGCGGTAGATTGAGAAGCCCTTGGGCTGGACCGTGTGGTCCAGCGTGCTGGCAGTGAGCCATGTCTCCGTATAGCAGAAAACACAGCAGTTCCGTAGGTCTCTTCAGAATTTAAGTCGTCCTCTGAGATCGTCCAGTTTGTTGTCCAGAGACTGAATGTTGGATGTTGTTATTTCATCTTCCAGCATTGCTTTCAAAGCTAGTTCAGAGCTTGAGGTCGAACTACACATTTCAGTTTGTCTGTGTGCACAGTTGGCTTAGACTGGGCAAGAAGAGATCCATATAATTTTGTTCACTTTCCAAAGTTTCATTACATACATTTTGGAATGTTGACTTCAACAAAATACAACTGACAGGCCAATTTCAGATGAATTTTGCTCATCATGAAATGCACCCACACCTGGTTTTTCCAAGTTTCCGAGGCAGAACATGAATCTTTTGGTACATTTGAGAGCCTACTGGCAGGCTGTCCCAGAGACTAGAGGTCCAAGCCAGAGGATTCTTCTGCTTGTCATCTCTAAGTGAATGGAAAAAAAGATCCCTCTTTGCTTTATAACAAGACTCTGTGTGGTGTGGTGGGTCCCCCACATCTTTCAGCATAACTGATGAGTTCTTTTTCACCCCATTTGACAGCAGCTCAGTGGAGAGATGCTGAGAGTTTGACTTCATCACACTCTCATCTCAACACTGATATTTCTCATTCAACCTTGACGTTTTATATCGCAGATCTTTTTTAAGTTGAGACAACGCTGATGGAGGATGCAGAACATCCCACTTTGCTCCAAGAGGTCTGTGTTGTATTGGTTTACACAGATTTTGATGCCAGTTTTATCAAAAGAACTGATAGAAAAGAACAGTGAATCTTTCAAGATACACACACACACACATTTTCAGAACCGCTTGTCCCATACGGGGTTGCGGGGAACCGGAGCCTAAACCGGCAACTCAGGGTGTAAGGCCGGAGGGGGAGGGGATGCACTCAGGACAGGATGCTAGTCCGTCGCAAAGCACCCCAAGCGGGATTTGAACCCCAGACCCACTAGAGAGCAGGACCTGGTCCAACTTACTGCACCACCGCACCCCCTACTCTTTCAAGATACATACCTACAATTTCCCAGCTCTAGCACTTGACCAACTTACAGTACATACATTGTTTGAAACAGGTTTGGGCTACTTGCTAAAATGTTTAAACATATAAAATATGTTCATTTACACATTTACATTGATTCATTTAGCAGATGCTTTTCTCCAAAGCGACATACATCTCCGAGAACAATTGTTGTGTTTACTGAGTAATTGTTGTGAAGCTGTGCATTTTTGTCTTTCATAGAAGAAACAGTGTTGGTAACTGCGGGTATTAAGTTCTATGAAGGATTACAAAGGAGAAGCTGAAGGCTTGATTTGCAAACTATATTGTCTTCTCTTCATTCAGAACAGGTGGCAGACCTTGTTCTCACAGCCCTCAACTGCAGACACACACATTTTGTTTTTTTGGAGAGGTTGAAGTTGCAGTGCTCCACTCTTTGTTTGTTTCCCGTGAAAGGATGACTCAAAGATTTCGTTGTCATTTGAACATTGAACATGGGAATTAAACTATGATGTAAGAAGTAAAGCAGAGGCACACTGCCGTGATGTTGTGACATTTGTCATGGTGACAGGATGGGCTGTTTGGGTGGGGACGCGTGTGAGCACTGGGCTGGGGACACACATGCTCGTTCCCAGCCTGTGCCAAAGTGTCACTCATGGGGCCATTCCAACTGGCACTTTGCTTAGCGGTGCTTTTACACGTTCAGTGTATTTAGGGGGCTGTTCTGTAACATATTGTGTTTGCTGCAAACAAAATGGAGTTTTTATTCGTTTTTGCCTGGCAGAGCACCAACGGTGTAGTTTCCTTCTGTACAGTGTATATAAATGAAATGAAATGAAAGTTTAACTACTGTATTCTCTTTCAACTTATTTCTGGACTACCTTTTTGTGAGTGAGGTAGAGAGCTTGTTGTCTTTCAGTGGCAAATGTTGGCATACCACGACTGTCAGGAAACTAGACTGGAAACTGGACTGGGATGTTAAAATCCCAGCTGGAGGATCCTCTGTTTTGTCCTCAAGCAAAGAACGCAAGCAAAGATACTTCAGCGTGGTAGCTCGTCATATTAAAGAGCATAACATAAAAGTGTAGTCTATGTATGTCCATTTCGATAAAAGTGTCTGGTACCGTAAGTCACGGAGAAATGTAAAGAAATGATGGTGCCATGATCTGTTGACATACAGTCACCCAGTGCATAAACACTACACTGAGAAGACCACTCATCCTACAAAGGGCACAGTGGCTTTTCTCACTGCAAACACCCTGTTGTCAAGGCAACAGAGGCAGCGGAGGCTCTTGGAGTTGCAAGTGAGATGCCATCATGCAGTTAATTAGTGAGAGTTCAAGTAAGACTTGAGCGCGGTGTACAAAGTCGTTGTGCACTCAGCATGAAAAGCTGTGGCATCTGCTTGCATTGTCTCGGCGCTTTCAAGGGACGTGTCTGTGTTTTGTGACAACATCGCTTTGTGTCTAATGTCTTTTCAGCTTGCTTATACTATATGTACAGTATAAATATTGAAGTGGAACATGAGATTTGCAACGGCCTGTGGCCACACCGCCATGAACTGCACCAAAAAAATGGCACATGATTTGAAGTGAGACGTACAATTGTTCGTACATGTTCTCTACGCGTGGGCTCGTTCCCACTGGGTGTCATCTGCGCTTGGTTTCAGGAGAGCTCGAGGTCCTCCTGAAAGACGGAGAGCGGCAGATCCACAGCCGACAAGCACTCCCAGTGGGCACGACATGGGGGCCTTTCGAGGGGAAGATGGAGGTGAGCCCAGACGGAGGGGCCGTGGTAGGTCACCAGCGCTGTTCTCCTTCGTTCTGCATGTCCGTGGCTTCAACTGCGGCCGATCTTGCTCACTGCCTTCGTACTCTTATTGTCTTTGGAAATTTCTTAGCAGATGGTTGAGATCATTAATTTTTCATGCTGCTCAACTTTCTTCAAAAGTGTTTCCACTTTCCACTTTTGTATTCATCACAAGAGAGTTGCCTGCACAAGCACAGCCGAGCATAGAAAAGCCAATTTAACAGGAGGGAGAAAAAAAATTCCCAGGATGCCCTGTTGCAAACCAAGCCCCTATAGTTGACTGTTCTTGAATCAAATTGGCCTAGCGAAAGACTTTCAAGTGCATCCATTTTAACTCTTTAATCTGTGCATTTTATAACTAAATTGTGTAATTGGTGCATTTTGACTTTGGTCCAGACTGAGATTCAGTAAGGTTGCCATCTATTATATTTGATGCTGTTCTCAACAGACTTTCCAGTTTGTCTTGCTCATTTAAAACTTCCTCGTTAAATTCTTTAACTGCTAAAATATGGCTTGACCTCACTGATCTACTGGGAGGGAAACTGTCAGCATTTGATGTCCAATTCTGCTTTTGCTTCATTAACAGGTTCCTTATTAAAAATGTAACAAATATACCATTTATTCTGTTGGAGGAAAAAAAACTGGTTTTTGATGACATTGGCCACATTTTTTGACACCTGCTGTGTTTGGCCATTTTTTTAAGTTCTAAAAATATAATTTATCATGTTGTCTTTTGTCTTTTGAATATTGTTTGTTAGTCACCCAACTTTGAGAAAAGTCTTTTCTTATGACATTTAAAATATAAATTATTGGAAGCACATTGCAGATTTTTATTCTGTGCAAACTTTGGTTTTGTTTGTTTGCTTGGCCTAAATCAAAGTTTAAAGTGACATTTAGAAAGGAGAGTACCAATGGCAGGTGAAAGGATGACTTAGTGTAATGAATGCTGGTGCAGTTTTAATATTAAGGATACAAAAATGTCCAGTAGCTCATGTATGATTTCTTCAGGCCCTGGCCCCTGAATCTGTGAAACCATACACCTTTTTCCAATATATATAAGGTTTTTATTTACTGGAAAGAATATGTTGAATAAGAAATTATGCCTTCAACTGATTTTATATAGAGATAGGACCGCTGTAATCATGCATGACAGTGAAAGACCCAACTGCACAGTGCAAATCTTGGAAGTCTTACAAGCTGATGGAGAAATGGGCCCTGTTTATTCAGTACAAATGGTTCCTTTCAGAGGCTCTTTGTGCCCCTGCTGACGTGCAGCATTCTGTTGTTGTGCTCCGCAAAACAAAACCACTGGGAAACATGATGTTCAGGCTGCAGGTGGAAATGATCAGTCCAACACCTTAGCAGCTCATCTGAGCCAGTCAATCCACCAATCGATTAATCAATTTATTAATCGATCAGTCAAACCATATGTCTTTCCGTGCTTTTTTACAATCACTTTTCCAAACATTGAACGTAAAAGCTGAAGAAATGCCTTTTTGTTCTTTGTGAAGGTAGGCACAATCACCTCGGCTGCTACAGAAAAGGCATTCTTCAAAACTCATATGCAAATTTGACCCATTTATTTATGGGCATAACTGCTCTGTAGCAGAATCAGCTGCTCTAGGGTTAGTGGTTACCCTGCCTGGCAACTTCCTCTCTGTTCTCTATAAACACCTTTCCCTTTTTTAATTGAACTTCTGTGCCCGAGGTTTTCAGCGACAGCCTCCCTTTAGCTAAAAGTCATGAGCTTAATAAAATGTTTGTGAAATGTTTGTCACAATGTAGGTTTGCCACTTTGAACCAAAAGTCTTGTTCTGTAACACATTTACATTTTTTAACTATTAATGCATCCAAGGAATAGCAGAATTATAGGTACAAGTGCCAGTGTACAAGTGAGAATACATGATAATTGATCTCCCAGTGCAGCGCATCGAGTCTGTGATTCCAGCGAAGTACATTATTGGTTCTGTTAGAAAGGCTCATGTACACAAAGTTGTTATGACAACTGTAACCTACCATACAACATGCTGTATAACTGTATTACCCACTTATTTTTTTATGGTACGACATAATGAAAGGCCGTAGTCGAGCTACTGAAAAACTGAGCACATGGTTCACTCTTCTATTTTCCACTTTCATTTGTCATTATTGATTGTTTAGTACACATATAAATTCCTTAAACAGCTCACAAATGAACCATTGAAAGTCCCTGAACTATTCTTTCCATAAAATAGTAAAATGAAGTAATTTACTGCTGAGAGAATATCCATAGCATTGTCCTTTGAATCTCATCAAACTAAATGTACAGGGTCCCCTGCTTACAAACTTCCAGGTTAGTTTTTGCTCTTATGCCCTTTTTTGAGAAGTATTCACTAAGTATTTATTTACTCGCAAATACAGTTTAAATTTAAGTTGTGCCAAAGCTTCAGCCAGTGCGCTAACATAGCTATTGCACATCATAAGTGCTGCCTTGTGCTTACCCTGTGCTAAGAGCTCATAAATACGCTGAGCCCAGAGGGGCTCCGCATACTCAGTTTCTCTTGGAAGCACTAAGGTGTCCTCTTGTTCAAATTGACATATTTTCGTTTAGCATATAGTACTTCTTAATTGCCCCCTTGAATAGGTTTGTCAAAGTTGTGTAGCAGTTACTTTTGGCAGAAGAACAACACAGATATGACATTTTCTGTTTTGGGCTTCCTTTATTTCCTACTTTCCATCCATCCATCCATCCATCCATCCATCTATCCATCTGAAGTCAATAAATGCTTGTCCCGAGCAGTGTGGCACTGGTCTGGAGTCTACTTCACAAGGCTCAGGGGGGTACACCCCTTATTTACTTCGAGCACTGGAGAAATGTGACCAAACTGAAGGTAAAAAAGCTGCAAAAACAAAGAATATTGGAAAGGGGCAAATAGTTTTCATGGCAACATACTGTAGCACCTTAATAACCTTCTTAACGCAAACAGCAGGTTGGATGAGAAAGACGTTATTGATGAAGTTTAGAGTACAGCTGTTAATGATTGTGTATACTTCGGCCATTTTTATCACTTGTGCAATTCCGGGAAAAGATTAAAAGTTTTCTCTTAGAAAAAGTGGCAATGGGTTATAGGATTCCAAACCCATCTTACACATGGACCTTCTGGAACAAATGGCTTTGGATGGAAGGCAATGCTGCCTTGTTCTATTTGTTGACACATTAAACATTGTGAATTAACAGATGTCCTAATGCTGTCACTAGAGACCAAGTGTTCCCAGCAGTGTGCTCCCTCCCTCCCTGTATGTTAAGAACGCTGCTCTTATGAAATGTCTTTTCCAGAGCTATGGAAAAATGGCCTATTTTAAGTGCTTCTTGAGCACAATCACATGAAGCTGTCCTGCTGCACTCCACTCCCCTAGCACCTGTGCTTCACGTTGGCTTTAGCGTTAGCACTTCGTGCCATCCCTGTGATAAGACCTTGACCTCCATGACCCCTTTCAAAGAACCCTTTCAGCTCCAAGTCCTGGCAGATTTTTCTGTGGAAACGATATTTTTCTTATTGTCATCATTTCATTAATCAAGAGGAGGCAGTGTGAGAAATGTTTTGTTTCCAGAGCTGCCGTGTGTGTGTGTGTGTGTGTGTGTGTGTGTGTGTGTGTGTGTGTGTGTGTGTGTGTGTGTGAGCTCGTGCTCTCTAATCTGTGCCTATGGCAGCACCCCGACTGGAACCATGGCACTCCGCTGCAGTACGGCAGGCCTATTGTTGCACTGGCTGTCAGTGAGTTCGGAGCTGACTGCAGGCCTGGAGCTGCCTGATAAGGGAGTCGGGATTCAACATGGCTGGAGACTGGAGAGCAGAGCAACACATACACACACACACGTGTTGCCACATTCACATACGCAGAGGGTGTGTGTGACCTGATGCCTGGCAGCAAATTAGTCTTGTACGGTTGACATGAGTCAGGAAAGTTAAAATTGAACAGAACTTGTAGACGTACGGCTGTAATCATGAAGCTGCTGTGGGTCTGAGAGGTCTTTGTGAGTGTGGTGTGTGAGGGTTTCCATCAAAAAGATCTCCATACAGCTTTGTCATGTGTTCCAAAAACACTGGAGTGCAGGTTAGCGCTCTAGTTTCACCAGGGCTTTGTTACATTTAGCTGACACTTATCTCTAATATAAGATACAGTGTTAAGTTGCTTACAGTTATTTACCCAATCATACATCTGGGAAGATTTTACTGGAGCAATTCATGTTAGCCAAGAGTGCTACAGCTAGAGGTTGAGATTCAAACCTGGAAACTTTGGGTTCAAAGGCAGCAGCTCTAACCATTATGGTACCAGGTGTCCCTCACTTAGTAGATGTGGTGCTCTGTTGGAAGGAACACACATGTACACACAACACACCTTCACGCACAGCAGGGCCAGTGTTGCACCCTACATCTCTGACTCCATCACACCTGACAGCATTCACCTTTGTACACCGAAAACAGTGTGTATGGATGAGGTCATCGTTATCATCATCATCATCCTTCACTACTCTCACAGTGACACGAGCGCTGCGCAGTAAAGATCACTGTAGACAAAAGTGAAAGAAGCACACTGCTACTGTGCACTAGGTCAGTGTCACACACCTGCCTTGGTAGACTTTGCTTCTCAGAAATGTTTTTTTATTGCGTCTTCTTTGTACCACTCCCAGAAGCCTCCTGGGAGTCTTTGTTAAGGCTACACAGCTGGAGGCTGTGCTTGCTTTTCTCCTGGCTGCTCAAATCCAATGCAAATCCTCTGCACCATGCAGGTGCAGAGAGTGACAGTGCAGAGCTTCCCATTGCTTCAAACACGGCACTAATATCACTTCAAAAGCCATTCCCTTTTTCTATACGTTGCATGAAGCTGGAGTTTACATATGTATGTACTTTTCTTTCTGAGTGTTGCCTTTGTCTTCTTTTCTGATGGCAGTACTGGCCAGTGCCCTTCCTTGTTTGTGCTCATTTCTTTCTCTATACCACACACCTTGTGTTATGAACTGAGAAACTGAACTGATTTGATATCCATGTGTAAGAGACGAAGATGGAAACAAGAGGTGCAGTGCCCGTCTGTGAGGGGTTTTATTTGCTCTTAGTGCGGGGAGAAGGAAGGGGATGGAAAAGGGGGGCCAGGGAACAAGTAGGATGGGGCTTTGTGCGGGTCAGCGGGGCAGGGAGCCTCAGGTCGGTCTGGACACCGGCGTCATCTCCGGGTTTGGGTTCATCTCTGTCTCTCGGGATTCGCTCTCCTCCTCCGTCTCTTCCCCCTACTGCTAGGCACCAGGGAAGAAATAGGGAAGGTAATCAAGCCCAGCTGTGGGTGCTTTGCCCCCGTCTCAGCCCCCTTCCCGGGCCGCCTCAGCATGCTACACCATGTAATACTCATTTCCCTACATTTAATTTTGTCCTTAACACATATTAGGTAAGGACATAAGGACAGACACATACTGAAGCACAATGCACTGATACAAACTGATGCCACTTCTAGATACACGCTTGGGCTTCACATACAGTGAGAAGGAAAAGTGTGTGAAAGTGTGGTTCTCTCATCTTGTGGCCTCACACGTGTGACCTGCCTTTGAGGTCGACATACAGTAGGTCTCAGTCCACCTAAAAGCTTTCTGCTCCCTGTCTCCACGGTGACCATGCGCACTTTCACCCCATGCCCATCAATGGCTCTTAGCCCTCGGGGCTGCTGTAGAGAGCCCCTACTGTGGCTCCGCCAGTGGCAGCACCCTTGTGCCAGTACAAGGAGCAGCAGCTGGCTGATGGAGCCACCGCAGCACACACTGTGCTTGCTTTAATCCTGGCTGCTCAAATCCAATATATATATGCAGGTGCAGAGAGTAACAATGCAGAGCTTCCCATTGCTTCCCGTTGCTGCAGGGGTGGCCTGCAAGAGATGCGCAAACATCAGACACTCTGGCAATTAAAATCCAATAGGAAGTTCACTTCATGCATATGGATAGAATAGGGAGTTCAATAGTTGCACACAGCCACCAACCCCCAGTATCTATCACAAGGTGGAGCTACATACTGTTTGCCACTGCACTCCTGGTAATACCATGCATTTACTGCTGTATTATTCTGGATAGATATTGCTTCAGTAAAACATTCATCTGTATGGATGATGTGAAAACATGTAAGAAAATATGCAAATGTCTCTGGGTGAGAGCATCAGCAGAGAAGTACACTACCTGGCCAAAAAAAAAAAAGTCAAACTAATATTTTGTTGGACCGCCTTTTGCTTTGATTACGGAACGCATTCGCCGTGGCATTGTTTCGATAAGCTTATGCAATGTCACAACATTTATTTCCGTCCAGAGTTGCATTAATTTCTCGCCAAGATCTTGTATTGGTGATGGGAGAGTTGGACCACTGCATAAAGTATTCTCCAGCACATCCCAAAGATTCTCAATGGGGTTAAGGGCTGGACTCAGTGGTGGACAGTCCATGTGTGAAAATGATGTCTCATGCTCTCTGAACCACTCTTTCACAATTTGATCCCGATGAATCCTGGCATTGTCGTCTTGGAATATGCACGTGTCATCAGGGAAGAAAAAATCCATTGGTGGAAAAACCTAGTCATTCAGTATATTCAGGTAGTCAATTGACCTCATTTTTTGGGCACATAACGTTGCTGAACCTAGACCTGACCAACTGAAGATCATGCCACTGCCCCCACAGGCTTGTACGGTAGGCACTAGACATGATGAGTGCATCACTTCATCCGCCTTTCTTCTTACCCTGATGCGCCCATCACTCTGGAACAGGGTAAAATCTAGACTCATCAGACCACATGACCTTTTTCCATTGCTCCAGAGTCCAATTTTTATGCTCCCTAGCAAATTGAAGCCTTTTTTTCTGATTAGCCTCACTGATAAGTGGTTTTGTTAAGGCTACACAGCTGTTTAGTCCCAATCCCTTGAGTTCTCTTCGCATTGTGCATGTGGAAATTCTCTTACTTTCACTATTAAACATAGCCGTGAGTTCTACTGTTGTTTTTTTACGACTTGATTTCACCAAAGGTTTAAATGTTCTCCGATCATGATCATTCAAGATTTTTTCCGACCACATTTCTTCCTCAAAGATGACGGTTCACTACCATCCTTCCAGGTTTTAATGATGCTTTGGACAGTTCTTAACCCAATTTTAGTAGTTTCAGCAATCTCCTTTGTTGTTTTTTTTTTGCTTGATGCAGGCCAATAATTTGACCCTTCTGAAACAGACCACACGATATGTCTTTTCCATGACCACAGGATATGTCTTCTGACATGGTTCTTTAAGAAATGAGAAGCTACTCACTGTATCAGTTAGGGTTAAATAACTTGTTGTCAGCTGAAACATATTAATCACTGCAGTAATTATCCAGTGGAACTCTCTTACCTATTTGCTTCGTTAAATCCAGGTGGTGCCTTTTTTTTTTTGGCCAGGTAGTGTAGAACGTGGTTTTAGAAGATCAGGTTTCTTCTTTAGCATCGTGTGCCTATCCCAAGGCTCCCATATCTGATTGTGTTCAAACTCTTATTACTGGGACTTTTATTTAGCTAATTTCCCAGTAGTTTTATCGAGCGCTACTTTATGGCACTCTAGTGTACCTGAACGTTTTGCTGACCTTCACTCCAAGCTACTGAAATAAGGTCTGGGTTATGAGACTGTCTCCTTAAGCGCCACTTTTCAGTGACATTTTTAATCTTGATGGCTGAAGTCGCTGCTCAGGAATGAGTTCAGCAGTTCCGCTTTCCATTATCCATAGGCACTTGTCCAGTGCAGAGATGCACAATGTAGTGAGTCGTAAGTGCACAACATATGTCATCTTTTCATTCTTATTGTGCATGATTGCACAGTTTATTCGCTGTCAAGATGCACATGCATAACGCATACGGTAAACGCCTCTAGCGCCAACTGGAGTCACTTCAGTAATTTAAACCGTATTTTTTCACCCTGTCTTTTGACAGGAAAAATAGTGTTTCAAAGAGAGCAGTGTGTATCAGAATAAAACAAGTGTGTGCCGCCACCTGCTAAGCTAGCCATGGCAAACGCAAACATTTTCCCCCAAATTATTTCCTACCTCACATTTGCTCTAAGGCAAGCTCTTTGAACTGATCCCAGTTGCAAGAAATGCAGAAATGGTTATGGGAGCAGGGCAGGCCCCAAGATCCAAGATCGGCAAGACTCACGGTGCTGCTGTTTGCTGCCCTTCCCCACCATGTGGAAGCATCTTGCAGCTCTACTATCACTGCTGTCTGAAGCACATCATCCCTCGTCCTCTTTAATAAAACGGTGTCTGTGCGTTCAGCACTGACATGTGTACATGACCTCATTTTTAAGATCCAAAAGTGACTGTAATAATAGAAACACAGAAGGAAACATTTGTCATCATTCAGCGCTCCGTAGTTTGCATTTTGCAACACGAGTGTGCATTTTGCTGCCCAGCATACAGTATGCACAGATACTGATGTGTTGGCGGCTCAAATTCTCTGTGTTTTGTGCATCTTCAAAAGCAGCGATCCTTCATGCTCGGAACAGGCAGACACTTCCCAGCAGGCTTAGCTCTGTCACATGCCATGTGCTGTTAGGTCCACGCTGAAAGGGCCTCCGGAGGTGCAGCAGCCCGGTGTCATGAGCTGCATTCTCTCCTGCCTCCTCTGGCACAAGTCACAGGATCGGCGTATCAGTGGGGGATTAGCAACCACTTGGGATTTGCCAGATTGATTAATTTATGGTGGCGACAGCAGCTCTTTCTTCTGCAGCACCATTTAATGAGGCGAGGCACAGAGGCTTTCGCACATTGCCTTTTTTAACCAGCAGTCAGTGGGGCTGCACCCTACGCCAGCTCTCTCACAAGTGGCTTGAATTCCCCTGCTGCCTGCAACAGGATTTAACTCCTCCATCAAAAAAATTAGAGCAGATTCCTCACAGATTCTTCTGTGGTTGGTTCGGGCCAATTATTAATATTACTGCGTGCCGCAGATAAAAGAGCGAAAAACGCCCATCCCACTACCCTCTGACTTGTGCATCTAGCAATGTGTGTATTAGGCATCTGCAGAAATGAATGGGGGTTATTTGTCCAGTTGCAGCAACTTGAGGAGGCATTGATTTTCACTTGTACAGTGCTTTCCGTGTCAGAGCTCCTCATCCCTGAGCATCTGAATGTCTTGTGTCAAGCTGGAGGGGAAGATCTCTGCAGTGGGGCTCAGGGACAACCTCCATGTCACATACTGGAATTTGTGTTTCGGCAACATGTACTTTATCCTTTAGATCACCTAATGGCTCAGCATTTTGATTATCAAAGGAACATCATGTTTACATTTCAAACCCACCCTTTTTGGACAAATATGGTCTGTTAAATTGGCTGTACTAACACAATAAAAACTCGTCTTTTGAAGAGTTTGTGAGGAAAGGCTGCAACAGCATCTGTGCCTATCCAGCAACAGCTCTGCAGTGCAGCCACTTTCTGTCCTCCACTACAGGCAGTCCCTGGATTACGAACAAGTTCCTCAGTCTGTCTTTAAGTCAGATTTGTACGTAAGTCAGAACCGTTAGGGGCAGTTTGTGTCTAATGTCAGTTAGTGAAATGTTTTTCTTAGTGTATCATGTACCTTTCTATGCATTAAAAAAACATTAAAGAAACACTTCGGAAACACTAAGACATCTTTAATATAACAATACACAATAATAATAATAAGAATAATAATAATAATAAGAATAATAATAATAATAATTATACAATGCAATGATGTAATCATAATAATGATAATAATAATAAATGTAGCTACAGTATTTATAATAGAGAGAAAGGAGAAGGAGGTGAGTGAGATTGTGTGTGTGTGTAGGTATAAAAAACATTAAAGAAACTTTAATGTTCACTTTTCCAGTGTTCGTGCATTCAATGTTCGGCATTTCACCTTTTTCTGTTTGCTTTATTATTTCCACTTGAATTTTAGTTGTGATCGTTTTCCTTTCTGTTTGATGCATCACCATCACTTGCATCACATTTACACTTTGGTGCCATGATTAGGAGGGTAAAAACAAAAAAAAAAAAAAAAAATTAAAGCCAAATACAGTAACAGACACAAGACACTGTTAGCAGCAACGTGGTCCGACTGAAAAGAAGGAAGTATTTGTCCTACCTTGAGCTCACGCACTCATGTGCCGACAAACTGTTGTTGAAGTGCAATGTTTTTGATACGCGTTGCAAAGTAGCAGCCATTTGTTATTAGAAATTATTGTATGTAGCTCAAATTTTTAATATAATAGTCTTTACAGGGGGTGATTAGTAAGTACGGCTTGTACGTAAGTTGAATGTTCGTAACCCGGGGTCTGCCTGTAGTCCTTGTACTGTATGGTGGCCACACCACAGCCTCATCACTGAGCCAGTGCACCCCATGATCCCGAGGGCTGGCTTTTAGGCGTTTCCACCAAAATGTAGATTCGCTGCCATGTTTTCTTAATTCTACTCATGCATGCAATTAAGTAAAAGTATTGAATGAAGTCAATGTGTTTACAGTTTTCCTGTGATGTACACACTTTGTCTTCAAACTGAGTTGAAGTTAATGAATGACTTCTATAGTACAACTGAAGCCAAAGCCAAATCTGCCCCATGTTTTATTAATAATACAGCACCAAACTGTGTAATAACCAAATAATAATGTAGCTGTGAGTAACTTTCAACAAAGAATACGCAAAAATTTTTGGTTTGTATAAAACTGAAGTGAAACATATTTATACTGTAGAGTCAGAGAAATTTGACGTGTGTTGGTTCAGCATGGTTTATCAGTGACTGTTGTCAGCGCGGTAGAGATCTCCTGGATATGTGTTTATTATTTCATGGAAACCAGCTCTGCTAAAGTATTACCTGTAAATGGGCCACTAATGCCTATGGGCTAGGCTTGTCCATGTGTGGCACATCAAAGGATCAGTTTCTCTTGGCACTCTGATCAATTTTGTCAACAGTTAAGATCACACACACACACACACACACATTTTCAGAACCGCTTGTCCCTTACGGGGTCACGGGGAACCGGAGCCTACCCGGCAACACAGGGCGTAAGGCCGGAGGAGGAAGGGGACACACCCAGGACGGGACGCCAGTCCGCCGCAAGGCACCCCAAGCGGGACTTGAACCCCAGACCCACCGGAGAGCAGGACTGCAGTCCAACCCACTGCGCCACCGCACCCCCTTCCAGTTAAGATCATTCCCATGCAAGTACTGTATGCCATTGTTAAGGTATTTTACTTAAACTGATATTTTACAATTCAGTTTCCCATTACAGTTATTAGAATTACACAGATTTTTCTAATGTACAACAGAGATGGAGGAGAAAGACCCCACATGATACACGTGTGTTATTTTTTTTATTGCAAGCAAGTGTGCTAATAGTTAAAACATCTCCAGGATCCTTTGATGAGTGTACCTTGTAATTTTATGTAGCACATAGGATATCAGCAGGTTATGTGCAAACATACAGCAATGGTACTGCGCTGCAGGTAGTGTAGTGCTTAGAGCTGCTGCCTTCAGATACAAATGTTGCTCGTTCTAATCTCACCTTCTGCTGCTGCAGCTTTGAGCAAGGTACTCACCCTAATTTACTGCAGTAAAAATTACCCAATAACATGATATCACTGTATGTAGTTCAGCTCTGTAAGTTGCTTTGGAAGAAAGTATTGCATGTATTCATTTAGCTGACTCTCTTTTGTCCAAAGCAACTTACAATTATTTACCTATTTATACAACGGGGGGGGGGGGGCGCAGTGGGTTGGACTGGGTCCTGCTCTCCAGTGGGTCTGGGGTTCAAGTCCTGCTTGGGGTGCTTTGCAACGGACTGGCGTCCCGTACTGGGTGTGTCCCCTCCCCCTCTAGCCTTACGCCCTGAGTTGCCGGGTTAGGCTCCGGTTCCCTGTGACCCCGTATGGGATGAGCAGTTCAGGAAGTGTGTGTGTTTGTGTGTGTACAACTGGGTAATTTTTACTGGAGCAGTTTTAAGGTTAGTACTTTACTCAAGGGTCCTACAGCTAGAGGTGGGAACTGAACCTGTAACCTTTGGTTCTAAAAGCAGCAGTGTTAACAACTGTACTACCAACTGTCTCCTGTAAGTGTCACCTAAATGAATAAATGTAAGTGGTACACTTTCAGGGGAACAGGGTTTAACACACACACACACACACACACACACACACACATTTTCAGAACCGCTTGTCCCATACGGGGTCACGGGGAACCGGAGCCTACCCGGCAACACAGGGCGTAAGGCCAGAGGAGGAGGGGACACACCCAGGATGGGACGCCAGTCCATCGCAAGGCACCCCAAGCGGGACTCGAACCCCAGACCCACCAGAGAGCAGGACCGTGGTCCAACCCACTGCGCCACCGCACCCCCCCAGGGTTTAACAGTTTTCTGTTATTTCGGTATATAGCTGGGTCTGTGTCACCTGTCTGTATACCAAGCATGTTATTCCAGATTATGGCAGATTCCTAACTGGTGTCCATTACTGAAGCAAGTTGGCCAGTTAGCTGTTACAGCCCCTTCTTTAGCGTTTGTTTGCATAACAACCACTGGTGGTGTTATATACTGTATTCATCCTTTGTTTTTTGAATAGCTTATAGTAAATGGATTCCTCACTTACAACTTTATCCATCGGTCTCAGCTGGTATGAACTGGTCATTTGCCAGTGCGATCCACAAGGAGGCCTTTAGTGGTACATACAGCAACTGTTTCTGACTGAAGCCAAGAGAACAGTTTGACTCCTGAAAGCCATGTACAAGCAGCTGTTTGCTTCCTTCAAGGAGACAGAAGATGCAGTGGTGAAGCCAGCCTCCTTCTCTGTGTCCTGCAGTGAACCCATTCTGGTGGCATGAAGCTGTCCTATGCCTGGGAGTACCTGTTCTGTCATTCCATTTAATGGGACAAGTCCAGTGAAGTGCAGTCATGCAAAATTCATTTATTCATTCTGAAAGAAACAAGAAACAAAGCACAAAATGAGTATGTGAAAGAGTACTATGATATCTACATATTTAGAATTGAAGGCAAAGTAAGAAGTGCTTTGTAAGTATCAAAAATAAAATTTTCAAGTCCATAATTTGAATTTCACTTCATTCGCACGTATTCATGTCTCACCCTGCAGTAATTTCTATTGTGTCAAAACATGACCTTGACAGTCCCCCAACCTCTTGCTCCACCCACAACAGCTCAAGGCTTGGTGAATTCCTTCCATGTTCCAGAAAAAGCTCAATCTGGTATCTTGCAAATGTCTCCTTTTAACACATTTGTCAGTTTTTTTTTGGCTCAATTGCAACAAATTGGAGTGCACTCCCCTTTTCTCCACTCGTGGACCTCACTTAATCTGTACTCCCCCCTCCCAACAAACTTGACAGCAAATATTACATTCTTACTTACCCTACATGTTCATGGATCAAGGCTGGGACTGTAAACACTTTTAAGAGACTGAACTCTGACGTTGCGTGTGTGTGTGTTTACCCATGTAGAAGACATCTGTTCCGGTGGCATTGTGTTCTGGTTCACGGTGGCTGCTGGATGTCACCTGGCTGGGTGTGGAGGACAACAAGAACAACTGCATCATCTACAGCAAAAGTAAGTAACTGTGTTTCTGCTCTCTTCGTGTGTTGTGTTTGCTGCCTGACTCAAAGTACACAAATCATGGATTCCTTGTGTGTGTGTTTTCTTTTCCCATTTCAGACCAAATAGACTCAATGCATATTCATTCAGCATTGTGAACATATTCTAAATATTGTATGTTCTTCAGACGACGTCTTACGAAAGCTCAGAGGTTCTCTTGTACTTCAGGTTTTCCCAAAGTGCACGAAATTTACATAAACCCGCACAAAACAACAACAAAATTCCAGTGTCATTGTTGCTCGGAGCATCTCTTTTTAGAGCAAATGTTTTGCCGTTCAGAGGCAAGTCCCTTGTCTCCTAAGCTCAGTTAGACTGGTTTTGCTCATACATTTTCAAGGCACATTTATGAATCTTAAATAGGTTTTCTCTTAATCATGCAAAAAGAGCTTGCATTTTAGGACATTCTTTTTCATAACTTCATAGGTAAGAATTGGTTTTAAAAAAATGCCTGCCAGGACCTTTATCCATGACTGGCAGCAAAGAGGTGCTTTCGGGGGTTTAACGGTGACACAGCTCTTTTGTAACTGTGGAATGGACTCTTGCCACTGTTTACTGAGATGTCACAGTTCCCCCTGTACATGTAAATGCACTCATGTATTGCTCCTGAGGTGCCAGTGAGGCTCACAGGGCCTCTGTGTGGCTTTCCATGTTCCGTCTTCGTGATCCAAGATTCACGGGGCACCTGGTCAATGGAAATGCTGTCCCGAATGAAACGCCCTGACTTGTCCCAGAACCACTGCCAGAGATACAAATGCGTCCTTTTGTGAGGCAGCAGATGGAGGAGGCAGATGATCAGCAACGCAGGGGTGCAGTGACATGGGGAGGGGATGGAGAGCTGCCCATTTTCAAGGATGTTCAAGCAGTGGGAACGAATGAGTCGACACAGAAAACAACAACTTTTGATGGAGCAACATCGTCTCAGAATGTCCTCGTCATATCTCTTTATTCATTAGTCACATTTTGGATCTCGAGGCTGTTGTCAAAGGTCCTCATTGATCACACGAATGGTTCCTAAATGAGATTTTCGGACCTCGTTTCAAGCTGAAATAGAACCCCCCCCACCCCCCTTCTCTGAGTAAGTTGGACCAGTGAGATTTTCAATTTCAACATCTATTAATCACTTGACTGCACCATGGCTGTTATCCTCTTAACCAACTGCTTAACTTTGTTCTTTATCATCAAATCATCAAGTTTGGTTAAGCTTTTAAAGGAGATTAAATGATTGTTAATAAAGTTTAATCTTTCAACTGGGCCAATATGAACAAAAAGGAAGAATAGCAGGATTTCTTCCAATTTTAAGCCTGCAATTTTCATTCCTTGGTATATTCAGTCTGAACATTTCCTCGGGTTGAAAGAGCACTGCACCATGGTGAAAGCCAATAGCTGTACAGGGTCCTTCTACCCAGCTAAGCGTTCATGAGCAGGATAAACATCGTAATGTTTACTCACAAAAGTGTTTCTCTGCACGAAAAGGAAAGCCAATGGCAAGAAAATGTGAAACAGTCTCTAAACTGAGTTTAAAGCCAATTGTGCTCTTGGAGCCCTTTGACATTCTGTTCTTCTATATTGCAAACCCATATTTTTTGTTAATGAACATTGTAGACGTGGAGATGAGGCTGTCAGAATGAAGCTTTCTATTGTGTCTCTAGAGCCGTTTTCCCTGAACATCATATTGCATTAATGTGTCATGGTGCTTGGACCTCTGTAATGGAGGTGTATCGATCCACCTGTACACTTAACAGAGTTAATTTTCATTGAGAACTAGTGCACATAGTATTTACTGTAGCTTCTGGGTGTTCCCTACTGCTTGAAAATTAAAATGACTCAAAATGAGAAATACTTTTTTTAAAAAAATATGTCATATAAATGTGGAGGTCGAGCAAAAATTGAACTCAGAGCCAACACTGCAAAAAGAGCTGAAACAGCAGCACTTTGCATAGAAATAAAAAGAAACAAAATGCCAAATGAATTTCCTGTATGAAATAGTGTTTTACATGATACAATGATCAACAATTAACTCCACCCATTGCCAACAACTTCTTGTCCTGAGCGGGGTCGTGGTGAGCCGGAGCCCTTCCCGGCAACAGAGGGCGGAGGGGGGAGGGGACACATGCTGGAAGGGATAACAGTCCGTCACAGGGCACCCCAAGCAGTGCTTAAACCCCAGACCAGCCACATAACAGGAACTGGCTGAACCTGCCACACTGCCATACCACCACATGCCCCCATCAGCAATTAATTATTATTAATCTATAAATGTTTGAGTTTGAGTGGGGGGGCGCAGTGGGTTGGACCAGGTCCTGCTCTCCGGTGGGTGTGGGGTTCCAGTCCCGCTTGGGGTGCCTTGCGACGGACTGGCGTCCCATCCTGGGTGTGTCCCCTCCCCCTCCAGCCTTACGCCCTGTGTTGCCAGGTTAGGCTCCGGCTCCCCGTGACCCCATATGGGACAAGCGGTTCAGACGATGTGGTGTTTGAGTTTGATTGACTCCCATTCAGAAACTCCGCTGTTCACCATAGCACTATGTTTCCAGAAGAGCACTTTTTGAAGAAGTGTGGCGATAGGACAAGTAAAGAAGTTGTTTAATTACCACAATTGAACCCTCCCTTAAGGAGACAGGAGGAGCTATGGATGTTATCAGTTATCAGCTATGTGGGAACACAAGGGAGGAGTGTGACTGAGTAATAAAACAAGTGACAATGGAAAATGTTGTTATCAGTACATGACAACACAATTGCACCCTGAAGGAGTGTGACGTGAAGCAGCAGTGCAAGTATGCTCAATTAAAATGTAACCTAGGCAAAGTGAGTCATTTTCGTGAGGAAAATTATGAATGATTGCAGTGCAGCAGGAATTTGATGACAGCGAGTTTGCTGATAGCTCTATGCTCCAGCTAAGGTGAACAATGTTTGAGCCTCTGGACTCCCATGGCAGAGCCTCAAGGCCTGGGATCTCTAGAGGCCTTGCTTTGTATTTTGCATTGCCTACCTCTTGACCTTGGTAATAGCATGAAAAAGAGCCCCTCCTCCAGCAGGACTCTGTGACATTTATTCATGTGACATTTATTCAGTAGCTGCGCAAGAACTGGCTGATGTCTTGATGGAGCCGCTCTACTTTCCCGAGGATGGTAGCCTGATGTTAGACTCACTGACACCCCCAGCCTTTGCCAGAAGGCCCTCCAGACTTGGGATGTGAATTGCGGCCCGCGGTCTGACACAATGTCTTCTGGTAAACCCGAGAGGCAGAAGACGTTGTGGAAATGAATTTTCACGGTTTATAGGGCTGTAGGGAGTTTAGGGAGAGGAGCAAGATGACAAGCCTTGGAGAACCGGTCTATTATGGTGAGCACTGTGGTCTTACCATCCGAACTTGGAAGGTCCATGAGAAAGTCAGTGGCAATATGGGACCAAGGACAGGCTGGCATGGGCAAGGGTTCAAGAAGTCCTGCAGATTTCTGGGTTGAGGACTTGACTTGGGCACAGGTCGCACAGACCTGATTGAAGTCCCTGACATCTTCTTGGAGCGAAATCTACCAGAACTGTTTTTGGAGGAGGGATTGGGTCTTGCCAAAGCCCAGGTGTCCGGGGGCGGGGTTGTCGTGCTCCCACTGTAGGCGCATGGGTCTCATGCTGGTGAAGACGTACAGTTTTCCTGCGGGCTTCTAGGGAGGTCCTGGCTCTGTTTCTTTGGCTCTGTGGAGATCCTGGAGGAAGTGCCATTGAATGGGGGCTACCACACAGTGCTTGGGTAAGATGTTCTCTGAGGCCTCTTGGACGAGGAGTCGTTCATGCACCCAGGACAGGGCATCTGCCTTCGTGTTCTTACTGCCAGGTCTGTATGTCATAGTGAAGTTAAAACCTAGTAAAGACAAGGGCCCACATGGCTTGTCGGCGATTTAGGCGTCAGGCCATTTGGCGGTATTCCAAGTTCTTGTGATCAATCAGTCAGCATGACAAAAGGATACCCAGCCCCCTCAGGCTAATGTCTCCATTCATCAAGGGCTAACTTGATAGCCAGTGGTTCCCGATTGCCAATGTCATAATTCCATTCGGCCTGGGACATTTTCCTTGAGAAAAACGCGCAAAGGTATAATTTGGCAGGGTTCCCCTGTCGTTGCGATAACGCCGCACCTACCCCCTTCTTCGAGGCGTCCACTTCCACGACGAACGGCAGGGTTGGATCCAGATGTCTGAGGACGGGCATGGAGGTGAACCGCCTCTTCAGGGACTCAAAGGCCTGCTGGGCAATGTCAGTCCAGATGAGATGGGGGCTTTTACCTGTGGTCAGAGTGGTAAGCGGGGCAGCGATGGCACTATAATTCCCTATAAAGTGGCAGTAGAAATTAGCAAACCCCAAGAATCTCTGAAGGGCTTTCACCGTAGTTGGACGGGGCCACTGGGTTACGGCCCTTATCTTACCCGGATCCATAGCCACTTCTTCTTTGTTCAGCACAAAGCCCAAGAACGAGATCTGTTCTTGGTGGAACAGGCATTTTTTCGTTTTTGCAAACAAGCGGTTACCGGTGTAACACCTGCCGAACCTGCAGTACGTGTTGTTTTTTTGACTGGGAATAGATAAGAATATCATCCAGGTACACCAGAACACCATTGTTCAACAGATCCCCAAGACATGATTGACAAAAGCTTGAAACACACTGGGTGCATTAGCAAGTCCGAATGGCATCACCAGATATTCATAGTGGCCAAGGGTGGTGTTAAAAGCCGTCTTCCATTTATCCCCCTCCCGGATCCTGATCAGATTCTATGTTGGACGGAGGTGTAATTTGGAAAAGATCTGAGCATGGTTGACCTGCTCTAGAGCAGCAGTGATCAGGGATAAGGGATCCGAGGGAGGAGTCGATGCGATTCAGGCCCCTATATCAATGCAC
The DNA here is from genome assembly GCF_900964775.1 of Scleropages formosus. Taxonomy (NCBI): domain Eukaryota; kingdom Metazoa; phylum Chordata; class Actinopteri; order Osteoglossiformes; family Osteoglossidae; genus Scleropages; species Scleropages formosus. The sequence goes on along the minus strand of NC_041828.1, from coordinate 21,498,482 downwards.
GGACAGAAGCCTCTAGCCTTTTTCTCTACAAAAATGAACCTGGCTGCGGCAGGTGACGTGGAGGGTCTAATTATCCCCACTGCCAGGGCTTTGTTCACATACTGTTGCATCACCCTTTTTTCTGGCAAAGAAAGGGGGTACACTCGTCCTCAGGGTGGCATTGACTCCAGGAGGAGGTCGATAGCACAGTCCCAAGGCCTATGAGGTGGCAGCGCGGCAGCCTGCTCCCTGCCAAACACCTCTGATACTTGATCTTGATACTCTAAAGCAGTGGTCTCCAACATGGTGCCCACGGGCACTTGGTAGCCCACATGTAGTCTGTGAGTTGCCCGCCAAGCACGTTCTATAAATAGGCTCAATTTTAATTATTGATTTTAGTTTTTTTATTACACTTACAAAAAAAAATGAAAAAGTGTTATGTTAACATTTCATATAACATGAAAACATCAAATAAACTCATCATTTAAAAAATTTAAATATTTAGAAGTTTACGCATGTTATTGACGTATGTAGCGTATGTTTCTCATAGGCTGTGAGTTGAGGCGGTAGCGAGCTGACGACATAAACAAGGTAAAATCAACTATAACAAAAAAACAACAAAGGATTAATTATGGCTGATGGTGCAGCAGGTCCTGCAAAAAACAAAGACTTATTACTTTGACGAGGAGTGGGAGACAAAATTTCTTGTCACAAAGGCAAAAGTGTATGCCTCATCTGGGGCTAGCATCACGGTATCCAAGAGGCACAACACGGAGAGACATTTTCATCACAATCCAGAAGACCTTCAATAACAGTTTGTTATCCACCAGGTACATCACTTAGAAAAGAAAAAGTTAACGAGTTGAAAGCAACATTAAGCAGGCAGCAATCATTTTTTACCAGACCCGCTAAGTCACACAGGCTGCAACCGCAGCTTCATACTAGGGTTGCTCATTTTTTCACAAAACACAAAAAGTTGTTCTCAGATGGTGAAATTGTCAAGTGAGCAATCTGCGACTGTGATAGCAAACACACTGTTTAAAGATCACAAGAATGGAGATGAAATCATGTCTGCACTTTCCGATCTTCAACTCGGGCGAACACAATCGCAAGACGAGTCACTACTATGTCAGCGAACGTAACGAATCAACTGAAGAAAGACTTAGGTTCGTGCAAATGGTTTTCCAGTGTGGTGAGTGTGTAGGGAAATGTGTTCAGTGCAATGTGAAAGAAAAAAATAAATGTACATATTTCAATAAATTTTCTTGGAATATTTTCCAGGATTGATTGTTTAATAAAAAATATTAAAACAACTTGTGAGAAATCATTAATATATTTTATGCCAGGATTGGATATCAAGATATTTTATTATCCCTTTGACATAATGTTGTTAATTGAAAGTTTAAAAAGCACTATTGTGTTTATATTTATATTTATAACAAATTATATATTTTTTGAGTATATCAAACAAGTAGCCCTTTAGACTATTTTATCCCTTTAGGGAGCCCTCACTCACAAAAAGGTTGGAGACCCCTGCTCTAAAGGAACCTCCACCTGTTGAGGCTTGTCCGAGCACTCAACCGAGGTGGCTCTCTACGGTAATGACAGGCGTCTCTTACCACATTGGGGCTCCATGCAACCAATTCCCCCTTACTCCAACAAAAGACGGAGTCGTGTAGGGATAGCTAAGGGAACCCAAGGATAACAGAGACTTCTGGCAAAGTAATCACATAAAACTGAAGCGGTTCCCTATGGAAGGCCCCCACGGCTAAGAGCAAGGACTCTGTTTGGGCATCCACCACTCCCGCAATCGTTGTCCATCAAGGGCGCTGATTCGTAACGTTAACTCGCATGGGTGCCTGGGGACATGGTGCGCCTCTGCAAACCCACTGTCCATGAAACAGCCAGCAGCTCCTAAGTCTACTAAGGCAAGTGTGCAAACCGTACCCTCTCTCCATGGCAGGACTATCGGAACCGTGAGTCAGTTTCCCTGGTGGGTCCCACTTACCTTAAACTCCAGACAGGCTGGATAGTTGACTCGAAGGTGACCCTGGCCTCCACAGTACTAACACAGGCGGTTCTGGAGCCGGTGTTGTCTCTCCTACAGGGTCAGTCTTCCGTGCCCAACTTGCATGGGCTTTGACTCATTGTCCTGGGTAGGGGCGATGAGAGAGGGCTCCTTGGGTCGACTGTTCCTGTCACTGGTAGGTCGTCAGTCGCGACCTGCTGTTTCAGTGAAGTGGTCCAGCTTCCAGTTCTCCCCTCTTTACGTGAGTTTGGCTTTCATCCTGGAGCTCAACCCATGCCGGAAACTCGCCAAGAGGGACGCCTGATTCCAACCGCTTTGTTCTGCCAGCGTCCAAAATTCCAGAGAATACTCTGCCACAGAGCGGTTACTTTGTCTGAGCTCCATCAGGCGATCACTAGCAGCACACGCTGACAAGGGGTGGCCGAATACCACTTGGAAGCACTTCTTAAAGTCAGCATACATGGTCTTGGAGCGGTAATCCCATGCGACTGTTGCCCATAGCAGTGCCGGACCAGTCAAGAGTGCAAGGAGGTAAATAATCTTGCTCTGATCGGACTGATATACCAGGGGCAGGCTGGCAAAGATGAGTTCGCACTGCATCAGGAATCCCTGACAGCGTGACAGAGCCATCATACCATTGTTGAGTTGGCTATCAAGGGTCTTTTATGGGTAGGCAGGGGGGTGAGTGAAGCAGGTACAGTAGCAGCTCCTTCGGTACTGTCAGGCTCCATCAGAGTAACCACTCCTTTGTTCTGCAAAGCCTGAACCAGCTCTTGGAAAGCCTCCGTGAGTCAGTTCAGTGTTTGATCATGTGATCCAAGTAACGCACCCTGGGAAGCAAGTGCACTCTGTAAACGCTCCGGCACTGCTGGGTTCGAAGGAGAGGTGGAACCTTCTGTCATGGTTTCCACACAGAGAGAGGCGATGGACCCAATTGCAGGTGCTCAGGTCTTTATTCAAAGGGGCAGGTGAAATCTCATAGTCGAAGAACAGACAAAGGGTCACCAAGAAGCAAACGTAGTTACAGGGAGAATCAAAAACTTGAAGTCTGGAAATGAGTGGTGAGTCAGGAAAATCAGGGAGACTATGACATGAAGGCGGACGAACAAAGGAACAGGGAATGCGGAGGGAGTCAAGGAAAACAGGTTCTAACACATCAGTCGATGTCGTTGTACGTTCTGCGATCCATTACGTCCGGAGCAGCCCTTTATACTCCCATTCCTTGAGCAGCCATGAGAGTGGGGGGAGTGACATGACCATCCTTTCAGTGGGCAACGGGTGACACTCTTGGAAACAGCTGCTTGTTATTTACAGGGGAAAAGCAATGTAGTAACCTTTTATTTGACACACATCCTTGTGTCCATTTTACAGACATTTAGGCTAACGAAGATGGCGTTGACCTGCACAGGACTGCCCAGGGCTCTTTTTGTGTTTCACAAGCATTCATTCATTTGCTCCTCGGTGCAGTAGCAGTGCTAATGGAGGAGTGTGTAATCAGGGGGAATCACACACAACCGTGCACTTGAGTTGTGTGTGAAACCTCCTCCGTGTTGCAGCAGTGCTAATATACAGTATATATAAATACACACTTTATCCCGTCACGAGCTTATCTTAAACAGCTATCCAGGCTGAGAATATCACAAACCAGAGAGAAATATATAAAATTAATTAGTGGCTGAATGTTGTCAGAAGTCATGATGCTTCATAAATCCTAGTCTGATCAAGGCAGACAAGACCTAGAACTCGCTGCTCTGTCAGTGTGCAGGATGGGGTCTCGCACCAAAACAGAAGCCTTTGGCTGGCAGGCCACATTTAGTCATCTTTGTGCCCATTGGCACACAAATGGCACACTGAGACAGACCAGGTGTGCAAGACCACAAATGAAACCCGAAGTAGCTCATTGCTCATGCCATGGTTTTGTCTGGGAAGGAGAAGGTGGACTCAATTGTGGAGTGCACCGGAATTTACTCAGGGGCTGGACAAGAACCGTAGTCAGGGACAGGCTTGGGTCTTCGAACTGCAAACGTCGTTCACCAGGAAATCCAGAATTGTGGTCGGTGAACACAGGCAACAGGTCAACACGAGAGAACTGATCAGGTCACAGAACAGGAAGGGGTTTCGGGAGATGGGCTCAGGAGGTGGAACGAGGAGCAGGGAACAAGGAGCAGAAGTGATAGGTAAGCTGACTCAGGACGAGTGAGCAGTTGGTGAATAAGGTTCCGTGTCCTTCTATGTTCGCTTATGCCTTATATCCTGCCGTGTCCCAGGTGTATCTGGTTATGCCGATGGTGTGGGCGTAGCATAACCCCCCCCCAGGAGCGGCTCTAGATGCTCGACTGGGATCTGGGGGATGACCGTGAGGTCTGGGAGCGGGCTGATCCAGATGGGCCCTGTGAAAATCAGAAATAAGGTCAGGATCCAGAATATGCCACCCAGCTGCGCTCCTCAGGTCCATAACCCTCCCAGTCCACAAGGTACTGAAGGGTCTCTCTGCGACGACGGGAATCCAGGAGCACCCTCACGACGTACGCAGGACCGCTCCTGTCGGGTAAGGATATTGGAGAGGGAGGTGCTGGCTGAGGCTGATGGAGAGAAGTGGCCATAGGCTTCAGGAATGACATATGGAAAGAAGGGTGTACGAGCTAGTGCCAAGGTAGTTGCAGCTGATAGGTGACGGGGGTGACTGACCGTAGAACCTTGAAGGGTCCCAAGTACCTAGGGCTGAGTTTTTTGGACATATACGGTCTTTGTAAGCTGCGAGTGGATAACGAAACTCTCTGACCTGGCAGGATGGAGAGTGGACGTCGCCGTCGATCCTCCTGGTGTTTTAGTTGTGACTGGCAACGGAGAAGATGATCTTGTACTGTTTTCCATACCTTCTGGCTGTTCTTGTACCAGGCATCCACAGCTGGCACGTCACTGGGCTCTAGATGCCAGGGAAATAGCGACGGTTGGTAACCTAAAATACACTGGAAAGGTGAGTGCCCGGTCGACGAGTGGGTGAGAGTGTTGTGGGCATATTTGGCTCAGGGTAAGTATCGCACCCACTGTTGGGGATTACCCAAGCAGTAGCTTCGGAGAAAACGTCCAATGTCTTGTTGGAGCCGCTCTACTTGCCCATTTGCCAGGGGGTGATAACCAGAGGTCAGACTCACCGTTATTCCCAACTTCCTCCAGAAAGCTCTCCAAACCCATGAGGTGAACTGAGGCCCTCGGTCGGATACGATGTCCTCGGGCAGACCGTAGAGCTGGAAAACCTGATGGAAGAGGAGTTCGGCGGTTTCGAGGGCTGTGGGCAACTTGGGCAAATGAACCAGGCGACACCCCTTAAAGAAGCGGTCAATGATGGTCAGGATTGTAGTCTTACCTTCTGAACTGGGGAGATCGACTAAGAAGTCGAGAGCTATGTGGGTCCAGGGGCGCTTTGGGACTGGCAAGGGCTGCAGGAGACCGGTAGGCTTCTGGTTTGATACTTTTGTTTTTGCACAAACCGAACAGGCCCGGACATAATCTTGCACATCCTCCTTCAAGGACGGCCACCAGTATTGCTTCTGCAGCTTCTCCTGTGTCCGACTGAAGCCGAGATGTCCTGTGGCTGAATGATCGTGAGCCCATTGGAGCAGCATCTTTCGTATTCCTGGGGGAACATATTGCTTACCCACGGGTCCTCCAGGTGGCACAGAGTTAGGGTCAGGTTGCTGTCCTTGGTTGACGTCCCACATCATGGGCCCCACCACGCAGATCCTGGGCAGGATGTAGTCAGGTTCTCCAGGGTCTGGTCTTTCCTCATGCGCAAGAGAGCATCAGCTTTGGTGTTTTCTGTGCCGGGCCTGTAGGTTACAGTAAAGTTAAAATGAGCAAAAAAAAGAGTGCCCACCTGGCTTGTCAGGAGTTTAAGCATCGGGCACCCTGTAGGTACTCGAGGTTCTTTTGATCAGTTAATATCAAAAAAGGATGTTTAGCGCCTTCTAACCAATGACTCCATTCTTCTAATGCCAATTTCATGGCTAACAGCTCCCGATTTCCGATGTCATAATTTCGTTCAGCAGGAGACAATTTCCTAGAGAAGAATGCACAGGGGTACATTTTCTCTGGTTTACCTTGGTGTTGAGAAAGCACTGCGCCTACCCCGGTCTCCAATGTATCTACCTTCACGATAAATGGGAGTTCTGGATCTGGTTGGTGTAGGATGGGTGCTGAGGTGAGCTCATCAAATGCCTGCTGGGCCTCTGGGTTCCATGGAAGTTTGTACGATTTATTCGCTGTTAACGCAGTTAGCAGGGCGGCGATCAAACTGAAATTTCTTATGAACCAGCGGTAAAAGTTTGCAAACCCAAGGAATTGTTGTAAGGCCTTTGTAGTGGTCGGACATGGCCACTCTAACAATGCACGTACCTTACCCGGATCCATGGTGACTCCGTCTGGGGTCAGTATGAAACCAAGGAAGGAGATTCTCCGTCAGTGGAACTCGCATTTTTCCAACTTGACATACAATCGATTCTGTAGTAGGCGCTGTAAAACCCGTCTGACCAACTGAACATGACTTAAAATCTTTGGAGAAAATCAAGATGTCATCCAGATATACAAGCACCCCATAAGTTACCAGCACATGATTGACAAAGGCCTGAAAAACACTTGGTGCATTGGTAAGCCCGAAAGGAATGACCCGATACTCATAATGCCCCATGGTCGTACTAAATGCAGTTTTCCACTCATCACCTTCTCTAATACATATCAGGTTATATGCACTCCTGAGATCTAGTTTTGTGAACCATTTTGCGTCACAAACTTGTTCTAGGGTGGCTGTGATCAATGGCATTGGATGAGAGTACCTGACAGTTATGCGATTTAAGCCCCGATAGTCTATGCATGGTCGCAACCCCCATCCTTTTTCTCTACAAAAAAGAATCTAGCGGGAACAGGAGCAGTGGAGGGTCGAATGATGCCGGAGGCGAGCGCCTCGGTGATGTATTGTTGCAACGCCTGATGTTCGGGCTGTGGCAGGGGATAAATATGACTACGGGGTGGTGTGGTACCTGGTAAGAGGTCAATCGCACAGTCCCATGGACGGTGAGGTGGTAGCTCGGCAGCACAAACACGGCTGAAAACTGGAGCCAGATCTTGGTACTCGTTGGGTATCTGGGTTGGCTGTGCTGATTCATTTCCCAAACGATTACCTTGTGCGGCGACCACCTCTTGATACGATCGATCGCCGCTGAATCCGTTCCGTCAGCAGAACCTTCTGCCATGGTTTCGTCTGGGAAGGAGAAGGCAGACTCAATTGTGGAGTGCACAGGAATTTATTCGGGAGCTGGACAAGAACCGTAGTCAGGGACAGGCTTGGGTCTTCGGACTGAAAACGTCGTACACCAGGAAATCCAGAATCGTGGTCGGTGAACACAGGCAACAGGTCAAACACGAGAGAACTGATCACGTCACAGAACGGGAAGGGGTTTCGGGAGACGGACTCGGGAGGTGGAATGAGGAGCAGGGAACAAGGAGCAGAAGCAATAGGTAAGCTGACTCAGGACGAGTGTGCAGTTGGCAAATAAGGTTCTGCGTCCTTCTACTTTCGCTTCTGCCTTATATCCTGCCATATCCCAGGTGTATCTGGTTATGCTGATGGTATGGGCGTGGCAGCTCATGTCTGTGCCACAGTTTGAAAGCCCTGCATGCCACCCAGTGATCCTTGGAGAAAATAGCCCTTCAGCCCTGTTAATGCACTGAGTTGTGTTTTTCTATTCATTCTATGTAGTTGAGACACACAATCTATGGGCCTTATGGTCATAAATATTTAATAAATGAGAAGGGACACTGGTACTCTGTTTGTTCACTGGCTGCCAAGCCAGACGGCTATGTTGGAGTGTGACCGTCTCGCTCACTGCAGCTCTCGCTTGCTGTACAGATGCGTGTGACAGCTCCAATCTGCGCTGCACATCATGTCATGATAAACCATGAAGTGGCTCATTGCTGCTGCACGTCAGTTATAGGCAACACACATTTGTCCTGAGTTTGCTGAAATTTATCTTTTGCTTCCGTGGTGTCGCTCTGTATGTTCGGCTTGTTGCGTGTTGTTTGGTTCAGTAAAGTAGTCCCCCTCGCTAGAATGTGTGCTTTTATTTCTATGAGTTTTCAGTAGTAGTAATTGAGTAGAGATGCACATTTCAATAGTGATCTGCAAACAACATATGGACCAAAATCCCTTTTGGCCATATGACATCTATGAATTACACAGCGCTGTCCTGGACCTGGGATTTTCTTGCTTTCAGTGGAATGCATAACCTTCACGTCATGAGACACATTAACAGGGCAGTTAGGGATAAATGTCTGTTGGTCTCAAGCCTAGCTGGGGACTCGGAGCCCTGCTATTCAGGGGCATGGATGGGTACGCTGCCTGAGTGTCCAAGAGGGCGCAGAAGGAATAGGCACTGGATGCTGACCCAGACCCAGAGCTGCGGAAGGGCTGCCTCCCTAGCACACGTAGTTTCAGCTCGGGGCCCTGTGGACTTGGAGACAAGGCAGGGGGCTTCAGGGCCGGGTGGCTGTGCCTGTTTTATTGTTGACAGTTTCCCCCCACATTACACACAAAGCCAAATTCTCTCAGACCTCAGCCAACACACGGACCCGCAGAAACACACACCCAAAGGCCTCAGGCTTCATGAGCTCCTTTTTACTGATAAAAGTGTGATGTGGTATGAAATGAAATGCCTGCACACTTCCTCTTTTCTCCTTTCAATTTCTCTGAAATGGCCTTAAGAGTCGCCCTCACACAGTCATTTTTGTGTTACTCACACCATAGATGTTCAATGTGTGCCTTGAAGAATGATCTTCCCACCTAAGGCTGACCTTCCCTCACTCTGCTTTTCTTGGGCTGCTTCAGCACAACCCAAACCAGAAAAATATGCTGTTTTATTTCAAACACAGGGATGGAATATATGAGAATCGTTTGTCCACGAGGTTCAGACTGCAGTGTTTTCTGGGCAGTGTGTCATAAAGCTGTTTTTTATAAACCTACGTATGAATATACTGTATAAATAACCCCACATGTTCTGGTGTGAAAAGCCTTGTGCAGAAGCAACAGTGCTAGACCCCAACAGCACATGGATGTTGTCCTTAGGAGATCTCTGAAGGCGCAACAGCTAGAGCCCCGTCTCCACAGGACTTGTCTCAGCGACGTCTCAGAGGGCTGCCAGAGAGGTGGGGAGGGAGCTGCACGTGGCCGTGTTTTGTTGCCTTTCTCTGGAGAAGCCACAGTGCCTCCCTCTGTGCGAACCAGGTGGAGGAGGATTCTGGCTCTCTGATGTGGAACCCCTATGGGCCAGCAGCAGCTGGTGATGCTTGGAAAGGTCCGGGGATACAAGGCTGATGGGGGACCTTCACAGCAAACAGCAGAATCTTGCAAAGAGGAGGGCAGAAGGCAGCATGACCCGCAACCAACATGTACCACGAATGATTTTCGTGAACCGGTCCAGTGGAGCAAATTGTTCTGTTTAACTTGGTTTGTGTAGGGTGGGAGATGTTTTCTAGCCACTTGTTCTTCAGACCGGGCCACATCTGCTCTCCTTTGGACTGGGAGAAGTGTGTTTTGTGTGTTTCCCCTCGTCACTTTAGAGAAGGTGCAACAATGCCGTGTTCAGTGCCTTGGCACCCAGGAACACACGACCTCATCATACATCTGGCTCCTGTCAAAATGAAAGCCTCAGTGCACTTGTTGCTGTGTGTCTGCCCGTGTGTGTCTGTGTGTATGTGTGTACACAGACATATCAGTCAGTCATTTTGCAAGCTTCAGTCTCATATGGTGCTGCATGTAATACAAGAGTTCTTGAAACCCATGATATTCACCAAAATAATGATTTGTATGGCCAGGATTTCAAACATTTCACCACAAAACACAAAAACCACAAAAATACTTTTAACTAAAGTGGCTCAATCAGTAACATGCTTGCAGAAGCAAAATATTGCAGATGGCCACATTCTCATATCATGACATCAGCAGTGCTTGATGATGTGATTAATGCTTGATAGACTTGATTAATTACGAATATAAACTGGATAACATGGGAAAGCTGGTAGTGTAGTGGTTAGTGCTGCTGCCTTTGGAGCCAAAGGTTGCAGGTTGGAATCTTGCTTCTGCCTGTAGTACCCCTCAGCAAGGTATTTACCCTAAACTGATCCAGTAAAAATTGCTCAACTGTATAAATAGGTAAATAATTGTAGGTAGACTAACATAGTTAGTCACTTTGGAGAAAAACATCAGCTAAATGAATAAATGTAACATGCAGAGAACCCATTACAGGGGTGTGTTCTTAGAAAACAATCTAAATGAATGAATGAGGTTTATTTGCCAAGTATGTTTACACATACAAGGAATTCATCTTGGTGACAGGAACTTCCACAGGACAGACAGAATGACAGTGACAAGACACAGATGATAAAAAGTAGAGTGGGCTAATAAAAGATTTAAAAAAATATATAGAGTACAAAGTACACAATATACAAAATAGACACTAGACATTATATGTTTGTACAGGTATGTTATATACAATGCAAGGGAAAGTAAATAAGAGATATGGTGTGAAAAATAAATATAAATAGCATTGTTTATTGCACCAGTTTACTCCCTAAGGGGGCATTTAGCTGTTCATGAGGTAGATGGCCTGAGGAAAGAAACTTTTCCTGTGCCTGGCTGTCCTGGTGCTCAGCACCCTGTAGCGCTGGCCAGATGGCAAAAGTTCAAAGAGGAAGTGGCCTGGGTGCGAATGGTCTAGGATGATTTTGCCAGCCCTTTTTCTCACTCTGGACGAGTACAATTCTTGGAGAGCGGGGTGGGGGGTGCGGATGATTCGTCCAGCCGTCCGGACTATCCGCTTTAATCTTCTAAGGTCTGATTTTGTAGCTGTGCAAAGCAGTTATAGAGGTGCAGAGGACAGACTGGATGACTGCAGAGTAGAACTGCATTAGCAGCCTCTGTGGCAGATTGAACTTCCTCAGCTGGCGAAGGAAGTACAAACTCTGCTGGGCCTTCTTCACAATGGAGTCTATGTGGAGCTCCCACTTCAGATCCTGTGAGATGGTGGTGCCCAGGAACCTGAATGACTTCACTGTTGCCACAGTGCTGTCCATGATGTTGAGTGGGGATATGCTGAGGTGTGTCTCCTAAAGTCCACAATCATCTCAACCGTTTTGAGTGTGTTCAGCTCCAGATTGTTGTGACTGCACCAGACAGCCAGCTCTTCAACCTCCTGTCTGTAAGCAGATTCATCGCCATCCTGGATGAGGCCGATGAGTGTGGTGTCGTCTGCGAACTTCAGGAGCTTGACAGAGGGGTCTTTTGCAGTGCAGTCGTACAGGGAGAAGGGCAGTGGGGAGAGCACACATCCCTGGAAGGCACTAGTACTGATCGTGTGAGTCTTGGATGAGAATTTTCCCAGCCTCACTAGCTGCTGCCTGTCCGTCAGGAAGTTGGTGATCCGCCGACAGATGGAGGTGGGCACAGAGAGTTGGGTTAATTTGGACAGGAGGAGGTGTGGGATGATGGTGTTGAAGGCTGAAGTCCACAAACAGAATCCTCCATAAGTCCCTGGTTTGTCCAGATGTTGCAGAATGTAGTGCAGTTCCATGTTGACTGCATCATCCACAGACCTGTTTGCTCGATAAGCAAACTGCAGGGGGGTCCAGTAAGGGTCCAGTGATGTCTTTCAGGTAGGCCAGCACCAGTCTTTCAAATGCCTTCATGACCACAGATGTTAAGGCGACAGGTCTGTAGTCATTAAGTCCTGTGATTTTGGGTTTCTTTGTAATGGGGATGATGGTGGAGCGTTTGAAGCAGGAAGGTACTTTGCACAGCTCCAGTGATCTGTTGAAGATCTGTGTGAAGATAGGGACCAGCTGGTCAGCACAGGTTTTTAGACAGGCAGGTGAAACACTGTCTGGGCCTGGTGCTTTCTTTGTCTTCTGTTTTCGGAAGACTTGATGCACCTCCTCTTCACAGACCCAAAGTGTAGGACGGGGGAAGAGTGGGGTTGCTGGAGGTGTTGGTGGATGCATGGAAAGAAAGTCAGGATGGGTGTGGGGTGTGAAACAGGTTTCTCAAACCTGCAATAAAACTCATTCAAATCGTCGACCAGTTGTTGAGTTGACACGGTGCTGGGGGATGGTGTCTTGTAATTGGTGATGTCTTTCAGGCCTTTCCACACTGATGCAGGGATGTAGCAAACGGTACAAGTACTGTGCAGTGTTCATGGCTTTGAAAACAGGGATTGAATGTGGTCTGAAATAGAGGAGTATTCCATTAGGTTCAGCATTTTGCTTTGAGAAACTATGTAGGATACTATGAGCAAAAAGTGTTGATTTCAGTAAGACTTCATCTTCCAGCATGTTTACAGATGGTAAGAGTCATTACCTGTGATGGATAGGGGTGTGTTTCATGTTTCTTGTACTCATCAAACTTGTTCTTCAGAAGCTGTTTTGCTGTGGTTACCGCATGATGTACTTTGCTGTTAGACATTCTGTGACACATGTTCAGCAGGCAGGTGGTATAATGTTTTGGGCTGTTGCTCTGTAATCTGAAAATTCCTAGTGTAGCTGTAGTGCTTTTGATTCCGATACGATATCCTGCTGTGTAAATTGGTGTAAAATTGTACATCTCCTTGGACAAAGCTAAATAGTGGTAGATAATAGTTTTAATTGTTGGTATTTTACACAATGTTTATGGAAATTTATTAAACAGAATTTTTTGGACTTTATAAATGCAGCTAATTATTTTAGTGGTCTGGAGAACAGCAGGCAAAGCATCATGGAGGGTATGGCAGAGTTGGCCTCAGTGAACGGCTGCAGTCATGCGCCTCCTCAGTGACATATGGAGCCCTTCAAGTTAGCGACCAACTTCCCAGCTCATGTTCCAGAAAGTTCCACACCAGCCATGACTCCGGAGAGCTCATTAGGAGTCCTCCCATCTGAGCTGTTCTCAGGAGGCACCACAGGGCAGCACTGCACCCAGACTGGACTCATTTTGCCCGCAGGGTAGGAAGACCCATATGCAGGGAGCTTGTGGTGGTGGTGTCCATCCTTCAGCTGGAGTGCTGCACACACCATGAAGGGCGCTGACACACTGAGGCAATGTTGTCTTCATCTCGGTGCTGGCTAATTATAACAAGTTTGGTATTATTTATTCTTTCAGGACCATGGAAGCATCTGTGTGAACAGTATTTGAACAGTGTGTGTACTGTTTGGGCACTGAAAAGGCACTGAAAGGGCACCGAATGAAAATGACAGTTAGTTGTGACACATTTCTTTATGACACAAAACAAATTTGGTGGAAAAAGAGATGAAAAAGCACCATCCCTGAACTTCACATGATGGTTCACGTCTTTAACAGATGTAAAATAAGCGCCGCCTTACAGTGCACAGATTTTCGCGACTTGCAGGAGCTTTAGCGGTGTATTACTGGAGCTGACAGCTCTGAGCAGATAGGCCAGCAGCCTTAAGTGGAAGGAATGAGAGGCTGTGACATTAAGTCTGCAGGGTTAGTGTGTCAGAGGCAGCGAGTGAACCACTATTACTGGATCAATACTTTCTCGATCCCCACTTGTCTTTGGCCTGCTAGCTTTTCCCTCGGTTTTTTTTTTTTAATCCAGAGTAAACGGCACTACAGAATTAGTGAATGCTTCCTCTGTTTGTCTCAGAGGCCTGGGAGCTAGTTTTGTGAAAGAGTAAAAAACCTTTTTTGCAACATTACTCAATTCAGTTCAATTAATTTTTATAGAATGCTCTTCTCACGCAGTGACACAGAGTACTTTAACACAGGCATAAGGGAAGAAAAACAAATACATCAGATAAGGAAATAAAGAAGGCAGTTGACTACTGACTATCACAATATAATGCTTTTATAGAGCTATAAGTATGCCTACTGGCCATGGAGGAAAGGAACAAAAAACTCCCACCTGAAAGTTGAAGGAGAAAAAAACCTCTGGTGGTCCAAGGGCCAGTGACTGCCCACCCCTCCTGGGCTTTCTAGATTAAGTAACAATTCTAAATTAGTTTACAAGTAATATAAAAAAAAGTAATAATGATATTGTTGCTGTATGATTGCTTATATCCCCAGCTCAGCATGGTACATATCATCCATCATGGCAGTTGTTCATCATCTTCAGTCAGCATGGGATGCATCTGTGACCACTGGCTGGCCTCCTCATGTCTTATTTAGGGAGACAATGCTCAACAAGAAGAAATACTAATATGTAACTTAAACAAGCCAGTTTAATATGCATCGGTATAAAGGCGGAAAAAACAAACACAGGCTGAATTTGAAGACAGAGACAGACGAGACATTTCTGACGGTAACTGATAGAGTGTTCCACAGTTTAGGTGCTCTATAATTAAAGGCATGACCTCCTACTGAGGTCTTATTGATCACAGGTACTTTAAGGTAACCTGCATCCAATGAATGAAGATATTGCTCTGGGATATAAGAATCAATAATCTCACAAAGGTAAACCGGAGCAATGACATGTATTGATTTATAGGTAGCATCATTTTGTACCAGCTGTAGCCTGAATACAGTCTGGTATGGACAACCCGATAATAAAGCATTACAATAGTCCAGCCTGCCTGAAACAAAAGCATTAACCTATTTCTCAGCATCCTGTCTACATAGGAATCGCCGTAATTTAGCTATGTTTTTTAACTGAAGGAAGCACTACTTAGTAAAAGCATTTACTTAAGATATAAATGACAGCTTCCCATTCAACAGGACACCCAAATCCTTGACACAATCTGTGCGCTTGAAACTAAACTAATACCATTTGTTGTAAAGGTTGGCATGATTATGTTGAGAGCTTTGGCCTCGCCACCCACCACAAGCACCTCTGTTTTACTGGCGCGCGCACACACACACACACACACTTTCAGAACCGCTTGTCCCATACAGGGTTGCAGGGAACCGGAGCCTACCCGGTAACACAAGGCGTAAGGCCGGAGGGGGAGGGGACACACCCAAGACTGGACGCCAGTCCGTCGCAAGGCACCCCAAGCAGGACTTGAACCCCAGACCCAGCGGAGAGCAGGACTGTGGTCTAACCCACTGCACCACCGCACCCCCTTTTTGTTTTACTGGCATTTAGAGATAAAAAAATTTTACTCATCCATTAATTTTATATTGGTAAAACAATTAGCTAAAGACACCACATGTGATGGCTAATCAGGCTTAAACGATACATATAACTGTGTGTCATCGGCATACGAATGGAAAATCACATTGTGTTTGCGAATAATGTCACCCAGTGGTAACATATACAGTGAGAACAGTAATGGACCCAGCACAGAGCCCTGTGGCACACCATACTGAATCGTGATTGAGATGGAGGGGGTGCAGTCATCAGATTTCAGTACAAATTGTTCACGGTAAGCTAAATATGAATCGAATCACTTCAGGACAGTACCCATTACTCCAGCCAGGTTTTCAACTCTACTCAGTTGGATACTATGGTCTACAGCATCAAATGCAGCATTCAAGTCCAGTAACATAAGAATAGAGATCTGACCAGCATCAGAAGAGATGAGAATATTATTAACACGTGTGAGCGCTGTTTCAGTGCTTTGAGCAGTGGAGAAACCAGACCGAAATTTTTCAAATATATTATGGTGATTAAGATATTTTACAGTCTTTTCTAGAATTTTGGATAAAAACGATAGATTGTGTACATATCTGATCCATTTTTAAACTGAATAACATTTCTGTAACACAATTATTTGACGATTAAACCAAGTGGAAATATGTGATTGTAAAAATCAGTTTAATTTAAGCGATAGTAAATGGCTATAAATAACCATAGACAACCTATTTTGTCCTTCCACGTCAGCACTGTGTTACTGCTGTAAACACTTGAAAGTTGAAAGGATTCACATGCACTAGTTATTTATCATATTTTTCCCTGCCGTCAATGGGGGGGGGTCACTATGCAGTCACTTGAGAGACTGCGAGCTCCCAGCAGATGTCAGAGATCCTGCAGTTGGACAGTGGCTCCAGGGAATGGGAACAAAAGCGGGCGTTTAAATTCCCCACGTGAATGTTTGCCTGCTTTCAAGACTTTCATTAAACTTTTGAAGCTGCTGTTAATCCCTAGAACACAAAAATTTGCACTGAACAATTAAAGAAAGGATGAGGTGGGGGATGGGGTTGGGGGGAGGCTGATCGCTACATATTCATACTGCTATGCGGGCGTTATCACTTAAAAGGCATTCTAATTACAACAGGAAGACAAAAACTGCTTGGATTCTGTCCAGACCTGCTAAATGATAAAGTATGCTTGCACTCTCTCCTCCTTAATCTCCGCAAAGCACCTTGGAGCCCGCCTCCAAAACACATGCCAATGAATGTGAAAATGCCATTTAGAGGTGCAGGTGTGACATTTGATAAGAAACTTCTGGATTAAATATGTTCTGCTAATGAGGAATCCGGCTACCCCATCAGGGCAAGTCTATGTCTCAGCTGATAACGTTGCTCATATGAACATCTAAATCCATTATTAATAAACAAGCATGCTCTCTATCAGAAGAAAAGTCTGGATTCACGAGTTATGTGAGAGATGTTTCTTCTCATTAAGCACACTGGGGGTGGAGGTTGGCGGAGGGCTGGGGGACGAGGACAGGCGAGTATGAAGTCATCCTGCATTGTCTTCTCTCAATCTTTTTAGAGATCATCTAAAAGGCAGAGAGTGAAAAGTGTTGAGCGCTGACACAAAGAGCTCAAAGTGTGTCACATTCGGAGTGGGTTCACGCTTGGGCCAGGCTACGGCTTTGGGGACTGTGTCTGTCAGTGAAGACGCTCTTGAACAATGGATTATAATGGAAACGCGGGCCTGAGAAGTTTAACTTGGGAGTTCTTGTAAATAGATTAAGGCCCTAATAAATGGCAGCTATTGTGTCTGCTGGCAAACACTCAGGACTTCACCCTGCTCTGTGTGTGTGTGTGTGTGTGTCTTGCTCTGTGTGTACATATCATTTAATTGTGTCTTTATTACTGGCAATTCAGTTGATTTCCCCAATGAAAGCCGCATAATGCTAAGACCCAAAGCAGGCCTTTGTGTCTGAAGACAAGCATTGAAGTAGTAGGTGTTGGTGCCATAAGTAAGATACGGAAAATGTGAGAAAGTCACAGCAAATCGGCTGAATCGTAGTAAGCCTGGAGTCAAGAGTGGCACCATTCATAGCTTTAACCGACAGCATCTTAACAGCCCTCTCATTTCAGTGTGTTAAGTGTTTTACATTTTAAAAGAACACAGTCAATGAGCCAATAAAAACAGCAATATATTGTTTTAGCCTGTGCAAATTGGGGTCACATGTGTCGGCTCCCTTTGAGGCTGCCTTTGTGATGTTAATGAGCCGTTGGCTCCGTTTGTGGCCCCATCGTCAGCTGTGAGGGGTTCACAGACCTGCTGTTCAATGGCAGTCAGTGCCACAGCATCCTCTGTGCCGGTGTCACGTGGGAGACCGTGCCGCAGCATCAAGCTGGGGCTTGGAGGCAAAAATGGCCAAGAAAAGTGACAATAGAAACAAAGAGGGAGCATGTAGACAGCAAACAGTGTTAGCTGACATAGCCAAGTTATCCATCTGTGGCCATATAGTGTTTTCACGTTAAGTTTAATTCAGTTTGGTTAATTTTTGTAGAGCACTCTTCTCAGAAGGGGACCACAGTCCTGAACAAAGCTGCAAGGCATGGTGCAATAGGGAAGGGGAAATGAGACAAAGCAGAAATCCATTTTTTAAGGCGACAGACGTGGTGACTGTTTGAGGAGACCAGCTGGTATATATGGAGAGGAAAACAAAAACACCCAGCAGCGGAGAAGTGGAGGAGATATCAAATAAAATCACCTTCTTCGTCACTTAAATTGATTGCCATGTCTAAACAACTTCAGTGTCATTAAAATTCACTGCTGGATACAAGGTGACAAGATTTTACTGTTAGTTACTTGTTTTAGCCGTAGTTTTAATTAGGCTCAGCTCCTAGAGTATAACAAGATGTCCATTAGTTAACCCAGTTTTAATGTTTCTTCTTGTCTTGTGCCTCACAGATGAAATATAATATTCAATAAAACAATACTTTACTAAACAGGGAAGGATAGCAGTTTTAACATTTGCAGATGACTTATTAAATTAAATTAAATAAGCATAATAGATTATCAGTTTGAACCTACAGAAATATTATCAATAATATATTTCTCCTAGTAGGCAATTTCATCATACGGAGTGTATTCCAGATTATTGTTCTTTCTAAACTATGACATTAACACAGTTTTTAGTTTTTAACCAGATTTTCATTTATATTAGATATATCAGATGCTTTTCTTCCCCAATTTACTTTCTAAGCTTCCACTTACAGAGCTCTACATTTTGTAAAACAGTTCAAGTTAAAATTTTGCTGGAAGATGATTAACCCTGTCTGACTAAAACTGAAAGTTACATATGAATGTGCAATATATTATTTGTTGCATGTTGTCACGAAACTACATCAACCTCCATTAAGGGACCACTAGTAGCATAGTGGTTAAAGTCAGTGTCTTTGGGTTCAAAGCTTGCAGCTTTGATTCTTACCTCCTGCTGCTGCCTTGAATAAGGTACTTACACTAAATTGCTCCAGTAAAAATTCCCGAGCTCTTTAAATGGGTGTCTAATTGTAAGTTGGAGAAAATCATCAGCTGAATGACTAAGTGTAAACATTTGGACACTGTTGTAATGCTTTCCTATTGTCTATTAGGGATGGGAAGGCATTTGCTTCAAACAAGGGTACAGTACATTGATATACTGAGCACTATCAGGAAAAGACACTTATTGAGAAGACATTTCTCTGATGCTGTTTCTTTACCTTTCTTTATGTTGCATATTTTCAGGCTCCATCCAAATGTACTTAATGGCAAAGACATTTTGCTTTGTGATGTGACAAAAAAGAAAAACAAACTTATGACCGTGGATGTTTTCAGAATCTTTGGTTGCACTGGAGTGACACTTGGCGTGGAATGCTAGCAATGATACAGTATGTATGCAGGTGTGTGTGTGTACAGAGGGTGAACCTCACCTCACCTCTCACAGATTCAGCAACAGCAGCCTCACGTTTTCGTCATTTGGTTGCGTGTGGCGTATCGTTGCATTTCAGTGACAGTAACATCCTCTACCAGCCAGGCAGGCCTGCCAGCCCATGTCACCATTGCCACCTCGCCGCCCTGGTGGCTATTCTCCGCCCTGCTCCATTACCTCCTCGCGACGGACCGGCCCGTTCCACTGAGGAAGCAAGCAGTCTCCCGTCCCGGTCTGTTTGATCGAGCTCTAAGCCCTTGTGATCAACAAGGAAACAGATGCCACATCCAGATGGCTGCATGGCGGTACCTTGGGCAGTGCAGGGCTGCCAGGACAACAGAATGGCAGCAAGCAGCGGCACGCAGCCAGGTGCTCCCACTCAGTGACTCGAACACAATTGTCCTTTCAGCGCTACATTGCGACTCATGCCACCACGTAAATTTATACACCATTTTATTTGCATTTTGAGGTTTAGGTTGCATATACACATTTGTGTCGTCAATGCAGAACTAATTAGTATACAGGACACGTTGTATGAGAAAATGTTACGAGTGCATTTGCTTTCTGAGTCTGTGTAAGTGATCTCTGAAGGGTTTGTTTGCTGCTCTTTGTTCACTGAGATAAAGGGCACTCTGTGGTGATGATGTCTGTATTATCTCACCTGTGCACAAGGCTGCTGCCCACCACTGCCATTCAGTTACTGAGGCATGAAGAGAGCGACCCCTAGTGGCCCTTTGCGAAGGAACACAATGGACAAAATGGCCAGAATTAAGCATTTGCGTATTATACTACTGTACTTCCACTCTCTTCTACCACATGAGTGTCACATTTTAACGGCAGGCCGCATTTTCATTGAAAACAGTTTTCAAATGCTGTACTGGGATCATTGCAGTGTTTCTGCTTTTGCCATTTTGCTCCTTTCACTCTGAAGCCAAATCGCAGGGCTGAATGTTGTGAACCCATCCAAATGTTTGTGACTCACAATGTGAAGGTGGGGGGGAGGGTATAAACACATTTTGTTTACAGTAATTTCTTTGTGCTCTTAATTCCATACCTTTGCCAAATGTCTGCGTGGGCGTCAAGCAAATATCTCCTGGTTAACAGCCAGGATTGAAACAAAATCAATGTAAAGTGCACATGGATAAAATGCTGCATTGGGACATTTTGCTAAAATGCCCTTTATTATTAGACAAGGTGTTCCTGACAAGTACTTCTATCAAACTTCAGAATGGAAAAATTCTTGATGGTTTAAATTTTGTCTCTTTGTTTTTCAGTGTATATTTATTATTCATAAATTTCTATAACATAAGAGTGTCTAAAACATGGAATATCACACACACACACACACACACACACACATTTTCAGAACCACTTGTCCCAGAAGGGGTCGCGGGAAGCCGGAGCCTAACACAGGGCGCAAGGCCGGAGGGGGAGGGGACACAGCCAGGACGGGACGCCAGTCCATCGCAGGGCACCCCAAGTGGGACTCGAACCCCAGACCCAGTGGAGAGCAGGACCCGGTCCAACCCACTGCGCCACCGCACCCCCCATCCATTATAAAACATTTTTTAGTTATTTATTTTTAATGGCACCTTCTCTTCTGTATTCTAAAGTGTTTCTATTCCATTGGAAATTGCTGTGCTTTTTTTTTTTAACCACTAGTTAGAGGTTAAATGGAGAGCAGGAGGGGGACATAGGCACAGGAGGTGGCTGTTATGAGCCCTGATAATCAGACTCAGGATGAACATATTGCATGTACACATCCCTCAGAGCTACTCAACAGCACTAGGAACCACACACACACACACACACACACACACACACACACACACACACACACACACACACACACACACACACACACACACACACACACACACACACACACACACACACACACACACATTTTCAGAACCGCTTGTCCCATACGGGGTCATGGGGAACCGGAGCCTACCCAGCAACACAGGGCGTAAGGCCAGAGGGGGAGGGGACACACCCAGGATGGGACACCAGTCCACCGCAAAGCACCCCAAGCAGGACTCGAACCCTAGACCCACTGGAGAGTAGGACCTGGTCCAACCCACTGCGCCACCGCACCCCCTGCTAGGAACCAATAAATATCAAATCCCAGCTCCATAATAGGACAAACATGCCACTTTGGATTATTGATCAGCTCTCCACTGCCTTTTCTAGTGATTACTTAGCGAATCTCATTCTGTGTTCAATCACATAATTATAAAATCCCAGTCACAGTGTGTTTGTGTTCTAGTCCAGCTCTCCAGTCCTGTCTGTGTCTGTCCTGTGTGCTCTAGTCCTGGTCCCGTGTCCCTGTCTAGTCTAAGTTACATTTCTATGTGGAGTTTCCCTTATGAGGCACGTCTCTTTGCTCCGAGTTCCTCATCTCACTTCAGCACTTTCTTCCTTTGCACGGTGCACATAGATATATTCATTCTGCTTTTGAGAACATCGCCCTTTCCGTTTGCATTTGGACGCACAGCAACACACATCCAAGTCCTCTCTGTCAACCTCCCTGCGTGACGGAGGCTGGAGGTGTTTTACAACATCTTGGGGATAGATTTCAGTTGGTCTATTTTTAATTTTTTACACTTAAGGCCAAAATCTTTACAGAACCTGCCCAGCAAGTAAATAGAGATACATGTTGTTTGTGCTTTGGGTATTTATTACACTTTTTAAAAAGGTGAAGAAGGTGGCCAAATGCTGATAAACATGCTGATCTGATGAATGGGTTGCCGAGTTTAAGGTGAAACACTTACTACATTCTCCAACTTGCTCTCTTTTCTTTTCTCTATTCAAATGCTGTGTTCTATTTCATGCACATGTTGTGGTGCTATGCAACTTCTGTGCTTCTAGTTCCACAAGAGAATGAAAGAATAGAGAAAAGAAAAGAAGGCGAATTGGAAAATTAAAAAAAAAAAGAAAAAAACCATATCTATAATCTCCTATTTTGTGTGCTACAAAATAGGAGATTATAGAGATTGTTTTTTTTTTTTTAAATTTTATTTTAGGTCATTTTAAAATAGACTTTAATGTTGCTTCATGTTCATAAAAGATAAAATAAGTTGTCTTGCTCAAGGAGTTCCTTGTCTCACAGCATATACTTCTAGCATAGAGAGACACTGAGACCTTGTCCCGGTTTGAGCTGCTGATGTTTACAGTGAATTTTTGATTTATTACAGCTTTATATAATGATTTTAACTGAATCTAATCCGTGAAAAAAATCAAGCAATTAAGTTGTATTATTAAGATTTTATTGACTGTGACATAGTGGGTAAACTTACAAACAATTCTGTGTTACAAACAGACTTGAAATCCCAGTTCTGTTTGTGGAGGTGCAAGTGTATATAAAAATACATGATCATTTTAAAGTATTTAAAATTCATTTCATTTTTTGAGCCCTTTTCTTACACAGTGACACAGAGTGCTTCAACATAAACACAGAATAAAGAAACACAAACATCAAACAAGGAAACAAATAAAATACAGAACTAGTGTAATACATTATTAATGCTTTTATAAAGCTATAAGTATGTCTGCTGGCCATGGAGGAAAGGAAGAAAAACTCCCAACTGAAAGTTCAGGGAGGAAAAAAACCTCTAGGGGTTCAAGTGCCAGTGGCTGCCCATCCCTCCTGGGCATTCTAGATTAAATAGGACTTCTAAATCAGATTACAGGTAGCAAGGGCATTGTTGCTGTATGGTAGTTTGATTTCCCAGTTCAGCAAGGTATGTTTTGTCCATCATGGCAAATTTAAAAAAGCGGTATGATAATGTTACCATAATTTTACACTTGTGTTTAGTAAAAGAAAGTTGAACACAGTAGAATTAGTTGACAACAGCATAGAAAAAGAAGCAGTATACACAGAAAACATAGCCAGTGTGTTTCATTATCCAAGTTCCAGAAAAGGGACATTTTTAAATTAAGGTTTTTTTTTTTTTTTAATTCAATTTATAATGCTTTCCATTCAATGGTCATTGTGCAGTACCCCACACACACACACACAGTTTCTGAGCCGCTTGTCCCATACGGGGTCGCGGGGAGCCAGAGCCTAACCCGGCAGCTCAGGGCGTAAGGCTGGAGGGGGAGGGGACACACCCAGGACAGGACGCCAGTCTGTCACAAGGCACCCCAAGTGGGACTCGAACCCCAGACCTATCGGAGAGCAGGACCTGGTCCAACCCACTGCGCCACCACACCCCCTGTGCAGTACCATTAAATAAATAAAAATGTAAACTTCAGCAATGACATGATTTGTTTCTAATGTTAAAAAAAGAAAAAAAAATCACACATATTTTCGAAATTCCACTGGAATGAAAAGAGTTTAAACCTGGATTTCAGTTACCTCTTTTTCTTTGCAGCTGTAATTTGTATGGACAGATGGCAAAGGCAAGCACTTGATGTGCTTAACTATGCGTTTTACACCAAACTATTAAAGACTTTCACTGCTTACGCACAAACATTAGAATAATATTCTGTCTTCAGGCCAGTTTAATTATTCCCAGCCTTCTGTTATTGCAGTTGTTCTGAGTGGGAGGAATTTGTTTTTATCTGTTTTGTATTTTCATTAACATTCACTGGCAGTTAGAGAGGAGGACTTATTTCTACAATTGCCCATACACTGTGTTTCTTACTGTTTCTTAAATCCCTCTATCACTGTGTTTAAAACAACCAAAAAGGGAACCTTTTCATGGAGATGGAGTTATAAGAGCTGTCTTAGAGCTAACTCAGGTAATAGGGGCCGTGTGATGTGCTGGACTATAGAGAATGATCTCCTCTCCCCAAGAACATGTCCAAGTTCTCTGTGTGTTTATCAGGGGCTCTGCTGTGAGGGCCAGACAATAGCTGAGTGCCATAGCTGCTAGGGAAAGCCATTAAGTCTCCCAATAAAAGCCTAACACAAAATTTAACACAGTGCAGCTGCGGAAACTACAGTGCTTTAAATAAAGTTAATTTTGTGAGCGTCTCTATGTTCTGCATTGGCGACTCGGCTGTATACTACAATACAGTGCCTTGCAAGAGTATCCAAGCCCCTTGAAAGTTAGCTCCATTTCAAAAGATACATACAATTCTTCTCCCAGTCACTATTTTTGTACTGTTTTCACTATTTACTGTAGTATTTTTACAGTAACAGATGTTAACATTCCATTTCAAAACCCAAAATCAACTATTGGTCCTCAAGATATTAAAAATAATATGTAAAACTGAAATGTGCTGCTTGCATAAGTATTCAAACCTCTCTGCTCCAAAAGCTTAAGGTGATAAATTGTTCCCAAACAAGACACATTTGTCTCTTATTTGGACACAGTTGAATAATAATTTTCTACCACTGAGCAATTAAAGGTCGCATTTTCTCAATATAAAAATCACTCTGTGTAGGGGATAATTGGCCAGGCTATGAATCTACTACAAAAAAATAAGACTAAAGAGGAACCCACAAAAGTAAGAGATAAAGTGATCAAAATGCAGAAATCAGGAAAACGGTGCAAAAAAATATCGCAGTGCAGTCCCAGTGAATACAATTAGATCCATCATCAGGAAGTGGAAGGTGTATCAACCGCTACACCCCAGCCAGACCCCTTCGTTCATCTACTTCTGCTCGATTAGTGGTCCCGCGCACAAAAGGTAAAGCACAGAGGTTCTTGGTTCTGGCTCCGTTGTGGTGGATTGACCTTCCCCTCTCACTCAGAACTGCAGAAACTCTTGTCTACATTCAAGAAGGGTCTGAATACTCACCTTTTCCGGACTG
This sequence comes from Scleropages formosus, assembly GCF_900964775.1. NCBI lineage: Eukaryota > Metazoa > Chordata > Actinopteri > Osteoglossiformes > Osteoglossidae > Scleropages > Scleropages formosus. The sequence goes on along the minus strand of NC_041828.1, from coordinate 21,473,640 downwards.
ATTTCGCCCAAGATCTCTCCAACTCAAATGTGGTGTAAAAGTTCATGCACCGTAACTTCATGATCTTCTCCAGATAGGCCTTTACACAGCCGCTACTCCGGCATTCTATGTTTATTTGTTTGTGTACCTTATTCTGAATTTTTTTTTTTTTGGTAGGAGGTTATTAGGATTCATCTATCCTGCATTTTATGCACCTACTCGAACAATGAACATTGGTGCATCAAGTGGATAGTAACAAACTAGGTTTACTTAACAATCACGTCTGCAGCCATGTCTGTTTCTCTTAATGTAATGCACAAATTGTATTTTTGCTGAGATGTACGTCGCTTTGGAGAAAAGTGTCTGCTAAACGAATAAATGTAAATGTATCACACCATTCAGTTACTGTGCAAAGAAGGCTGTTTGTCAAAACTTGCACCCAAGGAAGACATAAACTGGTAAGGGGAACAACAAAGACAACAGGCATCACTTTGAAGGAACTACAGAAGTCAATTGCTGAAACTGAGGTACATGTATATGAGTCCACAATCTCATGAGCTCTCCATAACACTGGCCTATTTGAGAGAGTGCCAAGAAAAAAGCCATTGCTCAAAAATATCCATAAAAAGGTACTCTGGAGTTTGCTATAATGCATGAAAAAGACCTAGGGATGATGTGGGAAAATGTGTTGTGTTCAGAAGAAACCAAGCTAAAGATTTTTGGCCAAAATTCAAAGTGCTATATATAGTACAAACCTTACACTACCCATGCTTTAAAAGCACCATCCCTACAGTGTAGTAAGGTGGTGGCAGCACAATGCTGTGGGGATGCTTTTTATCTGTAGGGACTTGGAATCTTGTTAAGATAGATGGAAGAATGGATGGAACTAAATACAGGGAAATACTGGAAGAACACCTATTCCACTTGGCTCAGAAACTGAGGACTTGGAGAAGGTTCACCATCCAGCAAGATAACGATCCAAAGCACAACTCCAAGGCAACACTGGAGGGGGTCAAAAAACAAAAAAGGTGAATATCTCACAATGGCTTAGTCAAAGTCCTGATCCCAACCCCATAGAGAATCTGTGGCACTTTTTGAAAATGGCAGTCCGAAAGCACCATCCAACCAACCTGAATGATCTGCAGAAAGTCTGCCTGGAAGACAAAATTACTCCTGAGCAGTGTGCAAAGCTGGTTCAGACTTATCTCAAAGGATTTAAGGCTATTATTGTGGCAAAAGGAGGCTCTACTAAGTATTAATGTTTGGGGGTTGAATGCTTATTCAAGCAACAATTTCAAGTTTTTGTTTTTTTTTTAAAAATCTTTTGATGAATTATTTACTTTATGATAAGGTTTAAAATAAAAATACTTATTAGACGAATATGTGTATGTATCTTTTGAAATCTGTAAAATGGCGCTAACTTTCAAGGTGCTTGAATACTTTTACTATAAATAATTGTAAAAACAACTACAGCATGTAATGGATGTATGTTAAGATGGCAACATTTTATCTCAGAGATATTTTCTTTGAAGAACCAAAAGAGAGATTAACGCACTGAGATATACGAACAGCTGTTTGAAACTGCGCATTCCAGAAAATATAAAAATGTATTTCTCTCCTGATTTCTCCTAAGGATTCAAGCTTTCAGAGAAGCAGGTGTTTGCATTGCACTCCTGTGCTGTTTCCATTCCCAGGTGCTTTTTGTGGACAATGACACTCAGTCTGATCTTGGAGGTTTTTCTGTTTTAATTAAAAGGCAGGAATGATTCATGGGTATTGCTTTAGGTTGGACATACTAATGAATTCACCATATTTGAGTGTTTCTTTTTTTCAGTTTCATTAGCTACTCACTGTCAATTCCTTTTCAGGTTTCTCAAACTTTAAAGTTTTATAATCAAGATGCCACATCTGTCCTTCTTATTTTGTTTCCTATAGACTACTTTCTAATAAACTGTTTCCATATAGACCTTTCCCCAACTTGCACCTTTCCAGGTGGACAGTTGTGGTGCACCACCACAAAGCCTGTGCTGCAGGGTGAGGAGCTCATAGCATTTGCAGTAGACCTGGACTCCCAGGGACCAGTGGTGAACCAGGTGACCACAGTGGATGGAGTTTACCCTGCAAGGCTGCTGGACTCCATACAGCTGCTTCCCCAGCAGGCTGCCATAGCCTCCATCCTGCCCAGCACCACTGTCAACAGTATGTGCCTCTGACTCTGCCTACCAGTACTAGCAGTGTGTACGAGCAGTGTGTGCTACCACTGGTTATTTAGGTAATTGTCCTGTGTGTATGTGTGTGTGTCCATATAGATTTGTAACCACATGCACAAAGCAGACAAGCCAGTACAGCCATTGCCTGGTAAACATATGTGGTCATATGTTGTCAACAATAGCAAATTAATTAAGACAGTAACAATATCACTGAGCATACAATTTTTGGGCCGTTTTTCACGTGCATGGCCAGTACATTTGAATTGTTTACAGGCAAACAATGCATAAATATAGATATTAACTTGTTTTTGGCATTATCATTATATTTATTACTTACGGAGTAAAGAAGGTAAAGCTTTCCAGCTTTCTGCTTTTTTGATGAGGGATGAGAATAAAAGCACTCTGAAATTAATTGTAAAATAAATTTATGTGTTCTGTTTTATAGATATAATATATATCATGATAAAATGTATTGTGTACCTTCATTATGGACAGAGTTAAGAAATGATTGAACATTTTTTTAAAAATATGGTACTATCCATAACACTGGCCTATTTGAGAGAGTGCGATCCTTTTCCGTGAGAGAACCATGGACTCAGACTTTGAGGTGCTGATCCTCATCCCAGCTGCTTCACACATGGCTGCAAACCGTTCCAGTGCGTGTTGGAGGCAACCATGTGATGGTGCCAAAAGGACAACATCATCCGCAAAAAGCAGAGACGTCACCTTCCGACTCCCACACAGAATGCCCTCCTGGCCTCAACTGTACCTTGATATCCTGTCCATGAAGACCACAAACAGGAGTGGAGACAAGGCACAACTTTGGCGGAGTCCAACAACCACACTGAACGGGTTTGACTTAATGCCAAGTATGTGGACATAGCTCTCGCTCTGTGTGTACAGGGACCGAATGGCCCACAGTAGTGGCCCCAGCACCCCATACTCCCTAAGCACCCCCCACAGAATTTCCTAGGAACACGGTCATAGGCCTTCTCCAAGTCCACAAAACACATGTAGACTGGATTAGCGAACTCCCATGCCCCCTAAATTATCTGTGAGAGGGTTAAAAAGCTGGTCCACTGTTCCACAGCCAGGACGGAATCCTAACTGTTCTTCCAATCCGAGGTTCAACCATTGGCTGGAGCCTCCTTTCCAGCACCCTACTTAAGCAGTTCCAGGTGAATGTCATCTACCCCTGGTGCTTGGCCACCGTGGATCTTACCAACTACCTCAGTGACTTCCACCAGGGAAACAGAAGCCTCTGGCCCTGACTCCTGTAAGGGAGGCATATCTCTTGGGTTTAAGAGTTCCTCACAGTGCTCCTTCCACCTCCCAATAATGTCCTCATTAGAGGTCAGAGTTTCTCCACCTTTGCTGAGCACAGCTTGAGCAAAGCTCCTCTGACCCTTCCTGAGCCGCCGGATGGTTCTCCAGAACCTCTTTGAAGCTGACCGACAGTCATTTTCCATAGTCTCTCCAAACAACTCCCATGCTCTGGATTTTGCTTCTGCAACTGCAGCCACTGCTGCCTTTTTTTGCCTGCCGGTACCTGTCTGCTTAGTCAGGAGTTCCCAGAGCCAACCAGGCCCTAAAGGCCTCCTTCTTCAGCTTAACGGCTTCCCTTACCACCGGTGTCCACCAGCGGGCACCAACAAGCTTTTGGCCACAGCTGTGCCTGGCTGCTTCCACAATGGAGGTTTTGAACAGACTCCATGTCCCCTACCTCCTCCAAGACATGAGAGAAGCTCTCCCGGAGGTGCGAGTTAAAATCATTCCAGACAGGGTCCTCCGACAGTCGTTCCCACCACATCCTCACTAAACACTTGGGCCTACCAGGCCTGTCCATCAGTTTTCCCCGCCATCTGATCCAACTCACCACCAGATGGTGATCGGTTGATAGCTCAGCACCTCTCTTCACCCGAGTGTCCAGAACATGTGGCCTTAAGTCAGAAGAAACGACTACAAAGTCGATCATTGACATTTGGCCCAAAGAGCTCTGGTACCAAGTACACTTCTGAGCATCCATGTGTTCGAACATGGTGTTTGTTATGGACAAACCATGACTAGCACAGAAGTCCAATAACATTTCACCATTCGGGTTCAGATCGGGCAAGCCGTTCTTCCCAGTCACCCCCCTCCAGATTTCCCTGTCATTGCCAACGTGAGCATTGAAGTCCCCCAGCAGGACTATGAAGTCTGTAGGTGGAACCCGGTCCAGAACCCCACCCACCCTCTCCAAGAAGGTCGAATACTCTGAACTGCTGTTTTCCTCTCTGCGACCTTAAGTCGCATTGAGGCAACCCTCTCGTCCACCGGGATAAACTCCAACTCTGTGGCAGCCGGCTGGGGGCTTGTGAGTATCCCCACACCCACCCGGTGCCTCTCACCCAGTGCAACTCCTGAGTAGGAGAGAGACCACCCCCTATCGAGGAGTTTGGTTCCAGAGCCAACAATGTGAGTGGAGGTGAGCCCAGCTATATCTAGTTGGTATCGCTCAACCTCCCGCACCAGTTCCGGCTCCTCCCCCCCAGGTCAGGTTACATTCCATGTGCCAAAAGTCAGTTTCTGTCGCGAGGGGTCACGACGCCATGCGCCACCCTGCCCACTCTGGCCACCTGATACACATCGCACCCAACCCCCATGTTGGACCTTGCAGGTAGTGGGCCCACATGGCCCCCCACATTGCCTTTTCAGGCTGAGCCTGGCCAGGTTACATGGGGTTCCCGGCCACCAGGCGCTTGCCTAAGAACACTACCCCAAGACCTGGCTCCAGGGGTAGGTCCTGGTGACCCTATTCCGGGCAGGGTAAACATTTTCTTCTTTACTTTTTCCATGGAGGTTTTTGGATTGTGTTAGTCTGGATCTTCACTCCAGACCTGTTTGCCTTGGGAGACCCTACCAGGAGCATATTGCTCCTGACGACATAGCTCTGGAGATTCCTAGATCACACAAGCCCTTCCGCCACACCAAGGCCCCGATCCAAGAAGGGAAGGGGAGAGAATTTGCCACATGTGGAGGAGTTTAAGTATCTTGGGATCTTGTTCATGAGTGAGGGGAGAATGGAGCGTGAGATTGGCCACAGACTGGGAGCAGCGGCAGCAGTAATGCGGTTGCTGTACCAGACTGTAGTGGTGAAGGGGGACCATAAGGCAAAGCTCTCCATTTACCAGTCGATCTACGTCCCTACCCTTATCTATGGTCATGAACTTTGGGTAATGACTGAAAGAATAAGATAACGGATACAAGCGGCTGAAATGAGTTTTCTCCATAGGGGGCTGGGACTCACTCTCCATGATAGGGTGAGGAGTTCGGACATCCAGGAGGAACTCAAAGTAGAGCCTCTACTCCTCTACATTGAGAGGAGCCAGTTGAGGTGGTTTGGGCACCTGATAAGGATGCCCCCTGGGCGCCTCCCTTTGGAGGTATACCAGGCACGGCCAACTGGGACGAGGCCCTGAGGTCGTCCCAGGACCCGCTGGAGGGTTTATATCTCACAGTTGGCCTGGGAATAGCTGGGGATCCCCTAGGCTGAGCTGGAGGAAGTTGCGGGGGACGGGGGGGCTGGGCCTTTCTGCTCTCCCTGTTGCCACCACAACCCTGCTAGGACAAGCGGGAAAGAAAATAAATAAATGGATGGATGGATGGATGGATGGATGGATGGATGCGGTGGCGCAGTGGGTTGGACCACGGTCCTGCTCTCTGGTGGGTCTGGGGTTTGAGTCCCACTTGGGGTGCCTTGCGATGGACTGGCGTCCCGTCCTGGGTGTGTCCCCTCCCCCTCCAGCCTTACGCCCTGTGTTGCCGGGTAGGCTCCGGTTCCCCGCGACCCTGTGTGGGACAAGCGGTTCTGAAAATGTGTGTGTGTGTGGATGGATGGATGGATGGATGGATGGGTAATTTAGGCATGACGAATCTGGGTTGACCAGGTATGAGGCAGTACAGGATGGACTTAAAACACAAATCAAATATTGCAGGAGCAAAAAAAAATATATTTTTTTTTTTTTTAAATTGAGCTTTTGACAGTAACACAATGAGCAGCAGTCTAAACTCCACAATGTGATAGTGCCTGTCCTCTGTCAGTCTATTAAGTACTGACGTAGATCTACATCAGGTATGGTGGTGAGCGTGGCCATGTACCTACATGGCACAAATATTTTAGTTTTTTAATTCATCTGCAATTATGATTTTTATTTTTATTGTGTAAATATATTATCTCAACAAATTCATACTATTTTTTTTTTTTAACTAAGCCAAGGCTGGGGAAATCCTCATGGAGACCCGCCAAAAAGTTATACACGGGTACTGTCGGACTCTTAACAACTAAAATCCCAGCCTGATTGGACAATATTTTGACTGTGTTAAGGACGCGCAGTCGGCATGCAAAAAAGTGAGCTTAGTACCCTCCCTACTCTGGTGATGACCTCCTAGAGGGTTTAGGTCACTCCCATTAGAAGTTTCATTCTTAAAGTCAGTACCCTTTTGTTTTTGTACACAGTGTTTTGTTGTACATCTTTTCAAAGTGTCTGCCATTACGACACTCCCCCCCCGAAGGCCTTTACTCCCAGGAAGTAGAGGCTTACATTTACATTTACTTATTTAGCAGATACTTTTCTCCAAAGCAACTTCCGATGAGCTCTATGTAATGTTACCAGCCCACACACAATTCACCAAGGTGACTTACACTGCTAGATACACTATTTACAATAGGTCATTCATCCATACATCAGTGGAACACACACTCTCTTTCATTCACACACTATGGGGAACCTGAACAGCATGTTTTTGGACTGTGGGAGGAAACTGGAAGAAACCCACACAGACACAGGGAGGACATGCAAACTCCACACAGACTGAGCAAAGATCGAACCCACATCCTCTCACACCACACAGACACTGTGAGACAGCAGTGCCACCATGCCACCCCTAAGGCTTTCCTTAGTCAACCCAACCGTCCCATGAAGTTCAGACTGTCCTTGCTGAGTGCATCTGAGTCCAGTCGAACACTAAGGCTCCTACGCTGACTTCTAGCTCAGCGTTTTGGTAACCCGCTATCTCCCTTTCTTTTGTTATAATATTTGGTCTATCATATTTCACTTCCTTGTCTTTATAGGCCTTACTTAGTGTATCGCCTAAGTTGGCATTGGCAGTGATAGTAGTACCAGTTATATGTAATTGCATTTTATTATAACATATTAGGTCTGGAATTCTAATACCCACATTTGTTTTCATATGGGGTTCTACATTTACATTTACCTTTATTCACTTAGCAGACACTTTCGTCCAAAGCGACTTACAATAGATACTATGTAGTGTTACTAGCCCACCAAGGTGACTACACTGCTAGATACACTACTTATTATTTTATTTTTTTTATAGAGCGCTCTTCTCACGCAGTGACACAGAGCGCTTTAACACAGACATAAGGCAAGAAAAACAGATACAAACAAAGAAGACTGTCAACTACACACACACACACATTTTCAGAACCACTTGTCCCATACGGGGTCGCGGGGAACCGGAGCCTAACCCGGCAACACAGGGCGTAAGGCCGGAGGGGGAGGGGACACACCCAGGATGGGACACCAGTCCATCACAAGGCACCCCAAGCAGGACTCAAACCCCAGACCCACCGGAGAGTAGGACTGTGGTCCAACCCACTGCGCCACCGCACCCCACGACGGTCAACTAATGGCTACCATAATGAAGAACTTATTATAGAGCTATAAGTATACCTACAAGGGGTTACTCATCCATGCATCAGTGAAACATACTCACTCCGTAACACTCACACACTAGGATGGCTTGGTAACCTCTTGATGTAATTAAATCTGTAAGCACCTTGTTGATATTATTATGTCTGAGCACAAGTTATCATGTACTCTACTATAGGACTCCATGATATGGCCCAGACTCTCTGTGGTGTTGCAGCCTTCAGTGCACTTTGGGGCTGGTCCTCGCCCTCTGACACTTCTCTCTTTAATCTCGTAGAGGTTGCCTCTTATTTTAATGGCTTTGATGTAATTTTGTCCCATTGCCAGCCCAGGTGCTGGCCTGTGGGCACTGGGCAATGTTTTTAAGTCCCATGCCATCCCGGCTACTGTGAAGCTGTAGGGCCCAATATGCCCTATAAGCTGCTTTATTGTATATTGTTGTTCTGCCTTGCTCCATCAGCTGGGTGTCCTTCTGTAATGTGGTGTTAAACTTGTACATGGTGGTTATATTACAAGTGTCTGCTTCTAGAATCTTTTCCAAATTCTGCATCCTGTTTAACCTAAGATAGGGTACCTGCGTTCTTAGATTAGATATGTCCAGTCCCCCATCTATTATATTGCTGTGAAAGAATCCCTTTGATGTGTCATGGGGCAGCCTCAGCACCATTCTCATGAAAACTCTAATCATTTTATCAAATTTAAATAACTTTATTTTGCCATTTCCAATTCTTTTCTCTAACCCTGATGTTAACTAGGCAATGACTGTAAATAAATGAAAACAAATGTCATATTTTTATCAGGTATTAATATGTATATAGACAAGAGGGTCAGCATAATACATGAACAGAGCAGCTGGTGCTGCAGCACACATGCACACCACACTTAGGGTCTTTGGATTCCTTTGGGGAGATCAGAGGATTCTGAAAGCCACCCACACAGGACAAGTTGATCATGCCATGTTTCAGGTGATTCTGCTTTAGAAAGTCATAATACTGATGACAGCACCATACTGTGGTGCTCACCCTGCAGAAGACATCTTCCCCTGCAAGGCATGTGGCATCTGGTACCGCAGTGAGCGAAACCTGCAGGCCCACCTAATGTACTACTGCAGCGGGCGGCAGCGAGACCACTCAGCAGGGGCTGATGATATTGAGGGTGGCTCTCTCCGTACAGCCAACGTTTGCCCCTTCCCACAATGCAACAAGAGGTGTGTGGGAGTGAGGGGCTTAGAGGTGCACCTCTCCACACACAGTGGTAAGCCAGGGGACATGGTTTCACACTTCTGTTTTTCCTCTTTCTTGTGATTTTTTCCCCCATTTTAAAAAGCAGGAAATCTGTTTATACAACAGTCTTTAAAATTGTGCAGTTTATTCAGTTTTTATTAACATTATTAGATCTTAAAAAATTACATCTTTTATAAACTGGATTGAACATGGAAGGCATGGTACAGAGATTGCATTTTTAATTCTGCGTTTGCCTCATTTTAAGGTCAGGATTACATAATTTAGCTGATGCTTTTCTCCAAAGCAACTCACAGTATTAAGCTACGTACAATTATTTAGCTATTCAAACAGCTGGGTAACTTTCACTAGAGCAATTTTTGGGGTAAGTACCTTACTCAAGGGTATTACAGCTGCAGGTGAAACTTGAACCTACAACCCTGGTGGGTCCAAAGGAGGCAGCTCCAACCACTAGGCTACCAATTGCCCATGCCTAGTATGGGATACGTTCGCATTTGTGACTGTGTTTGGCATTAAAGGAATGCAGGAGTTGAGAAAATGAAATGTCCCTTTTATCTATTTCACAGGTGTCAAACTGGAAACTGCAATCCCCCCTGGTTCAAACCTGAAATGCACAATCTGTAACTACATGGCAGAATCCCTCATCACATTCCAGCACCATGTCCTCTCTCACCTGTCACAGGCGGCCTTCCGATGCAATCACTGCCATATCAGCTTTCAGAACCACAGGGAGTTCCTGCAGCACCAGGACTTCCACCGGCTCAGTAGCGGGAAGCTTCACAGGGGTGCTGATAGTGAGCTTTCCCCGGGGACCCATGAGGAGTGCTACAAGCAAATGAGTGCTGAGCCAACACTCAAGCAAGATACCCTCCAGAGTCCCAAGAGGGTCCAGAGTGAAGAGATCTGCATCAGTACTGAGCTGGAAAAGAGTGAGAAAAAGCCTGTACTCTGCACGCCAAAGGGGGAGGCCAACCTAGGCAGTAAATCCAGCTTTTCCTACAGCAGAGTAAAATCCGAGCCATCCAGCCCCCGGCTCGCATCCTCACCCGTCCAGCACCATGTAGGGCCTACGTTTTCCATGGGGCCTTTCCTCTCCCACTTTGCTTTTTCTCAAGATCTTTCCATGGCGCCGCAGGCTTCTGAGATACTAGCTAAGATGTCAGAGCTGGTGCATCGCAGACTGCGACATGGGAGGAATAGCTATTCTCCAATGGTTTACAGCCCCCTCATGCCCAAAGGGGCAACTTGCTTTGAGTGCAATATCACTTTTAATAATTTGGACAACTACTTAGTCCACAAAAAGCATTATTGCAGTAGCCGCTGGCAGCACTTAGCTAAATCGCATGACTATTCCAGCATCTCAGACAAGCTAACAGAGACTGTAACCCCAGACAGCAGACACAGTTCAGTCAGTATGCTGAGCCCTGTCCACGTCTCAGAAGCTGAGGGCCATCTTCTGCAGTCTGCTTGTTTGAACCCCTCTCTTCTTGACATGGTTAATGCAACTGGCAAAATACCTGAAATCTCAGGGCAGGTTAAGAAAGCCACCACACCTCCTGGTGCAGAAGAGAGTCCAAACAGTCAGCAGAGTGAATTGAAGAGTCCAAATTTTTCTTCCGCAGAGAATGACAATGACCCATCAAAGACAACTTGTGAGGCCTGTAAGATAACCTTCAGTCGTCACGAGACATACATGGTTCACAAGCAGTATTACTGTGCCACTCGGCATGACCCTCAAGCAAAACGCGCATCTGCAAACAAATTACCTGCTGCGCACAGGATAATGAGGTCACGCAAGCGCAGAAAAGTGTATGAACTGAGTCTTTCTGATCAAGACTCCAGGCCTTCTGTTGGGCAGCCTGGTCTCTTTGGGCTACCAACTCTTGGGAGCCCATGCACTTCGCAAGAAGCAGTAGAAAATCTGGGAGAAAGGTTTTTTCCAAGATGCAATATGTTTCCTGCACTGGCCCCAAAACATTTTGAGGCTTCACTTACAGCTGCAAAACTGGTCCATGCATCCAAGTGCCACACAACAAATCACCAAGAAACAGATACACCCATTGATCTCAGCAAAAAATGTTCCCCACATTCAGACAAAGCAGGCAGTTCTCCAAAAAGCCTCTTGGACTATCATGAATGTACAGTGTGCAAAATTAGCTTCAACAAAGTAGAGAACTATCTTGCACACAAACAGAATTTCTGTCCCATGACTGGGGCCCAACAGGATGAGTTTGATAGTCTGGAGAAGACAGTGTTACCAGATGGCAACAATTTTGCAAATATCATAGACAAGAGTCTAGCAAAATGTGACAAAAATGGAAGCTGTAGACTGATCACCCAAAACGGTAACATTGACCCCCCCCATATAGAGAACCTGCCAGATGTTCAGACTCAAGCTGATATTCAGTACCTTCCGAAAGAAGAAAGCAAGAATTTGTTCCTGTCCCACTGCTTTTATCCCAGGGAAACTAAGAAGGCCAATACACCTGAGCAAGTCTCACCTTTCTATGGTGTAAAACCTACCGACTTTGTTAATGGGGGTTTGGTCACACCAGATGAATCGAATGAACAGAAGCAGAGTCCAAATGAAGGGAGTGAAGGGGGGAAAGGCCAGCCAGCACCTAATGGGTTTTCTCACTCGAGTGATGTGCCTCTGTCTCTGCTGTTGAAGAGCAGCACAGTGGCTGCAGGCATGAATGAAAACCACAGGCCTGAAGACACATCCTTGGGTTCTGCTCCCTCACCGCCAGAGAGACAACTTCACAACTCCCAGCCACCAGAGAGCCACCCGTCACCCACCTGGGCTCCTGAGAGTCCCAGTGACCCCCATGGACCACCCTTGCAAAAGTTACGGACTGAGAAGGCTGCACCCATTGTTGCAAAAGGCCTGAACGGGACAATCCCAGCCACAGGAGGCAAATACTGTCATCTATGTGATATTCAGTTTAACAGTTTGTCAAACTTCATTACCCATAAGAAGTTCTACTGCTCATTCCACTCAGCAGAACACATCAAATGAAGTGTTACCCTCTACTCCTGGACTGTGCCACTTTTGTATATGCTGCTGATGGACAATCAAGGGAATTCTCTTCCTGACTTAAGACTACAATGCACAGCAGTGGTAAAAATCAACTAATGTTGGTGTTATTCCACTTATTAATGTAAAAATTAGTACAGGTTGTCCCCGATTTACGATGGTTCGACTTGCGATTTTCTCAACTTTATAATAGTGAACTAGCGATAGACATTTAGTAGAAACTGTGCTTCAGATTTAGAATTTTGATTTTTTCCTGGCCAAATGATACGCGGAGTGAAACTCTCTCATGATGCTGGGCAGCGACAGCGATCCGCATCTCCCATTCTGTCACATAGAGGTGTGTATTAGGTGTATTAAATGCATTTTTGACTTACAATATTTTTGACTTATGATGAGTTCCGGGGAACGTAACCCCATCGTAAATCGGGGACCACGTGTACTGACTTGAGCAGTGGTCCTTACTTAAATTTGAATGGAGTTAATTTCATAGTTGCTTGTAATGTTCTTGTGCAGTATACATTGTTTATAGTGTAATATAGAGTCAATACCACAGTAGGCACAGAGTATGAAAATGAAATGCATTTAGATCAAATTAGACCTTGAATATTAATATTTGCTGTTACAATTATTGGTTGTTTTTATATGCTAAAGTAACCTTTGCAAACTGAATTCATGGAAATTTTTCAAGAACCTCATGTTGAACAAATCTAGCATAATTCTGTGTTCTATTTCAAAATATATGTCACTTGGCTTTGCATATGTAGATGTTTGTCCCTGTCAACTCAAAAAAGTTTTAATATAAATGGCCTACATTGTTGTATGGTGTGTTTATTTATGTTTCCTTATATATTTTTGTCTCATGTTTAAAGATTCTTTGAACTTAATGTTAAGAGGAAGACTACAAGAAACAGTGTTATGGGGCGTAATCATTGAGATTTGACTTGTGTTGCATATTATTTATTGTTGCTACTCAACCAGTCGAAGGGGATATGAAAGCATGGGGGGGGGGAGACTTTGGAAAGACTGAAGTCTTCATCATTAGTTTATTATGGATGAAAAAACTTCTTGAACTACCATTGCTATGCATGTGCATTGAAGCATTAAAACTTCGGAATTGTTAGACATTTTTATTTTAATGTGGTGTCATAATTAAATTTCACTCCTCAGGTTTACATTGTTTTTGGTGTATTTTTTTTTTTCTTACACCCCTTTGAATGCTGTAGCATGTTACTCTTTCTGCTATTTATCATACACTCACATTGAGAGAAACCGCTTGTCCCAAGAGGGGTTGTGGCAAGGCAGAGCCTAACCCAGCAACACAGAGCACAAGGCTGGATGGGGAGGGGACACACCCAAGACAGGCTACCAATCCGTTGCAAAGCACCCACTCAAACCCCAAACCCACCAGAGGGTAGGCACAGGCCAAACCTGGTGCACCACCACATCCCCTTCTGCAATTTGGGTCTACTTCAATTCTGTTAATAATCTGAAAAGCACTTTGGAGCTCAGCAATCTCAGACATTTCTGTTGTGTTTATTACTTAAAAAAATAGCATTGAAATTATAATTAAATATCTTGTGCTGTCACTGGTTTCCTCAGTTAGTTGTAGCCCTTCACAGATGAGAGTCTGACTCATAGCAACCACCCATAGTTTTAGGGGCTGTGAGGCACCAGTTTTACTAGCTGTGCCAGTGTCCCCAGTAATCCTCATAACAAAGTTTCAAAGTAATTCATGTATATAACCCTTTTGTCATATATATTTAATGTACAGATTGACCAGTTTTATCAAATCTCTCATCCCATTGAATTGAACATGTAATACATGTCACTGTGTGAGAAGTGCTCTATAAAAATGAAGTGAATTGAATACACACACACACACACACATTTTCAGACCGCTTGTCCCATGCGGGGTCGTGGGGAGCCGGAGCCTACCTGGCAACACAGGGCGTAAGGCCGGAGGGGGAGGGGACACACCCAGGACGGGACGCCAGTCCGTCGCAAGGCACCCCAAGCGGGACTCGAACCCCAGACCCACTTGACATGAAAATGCAATGAAGTGACATGCAACCTCAGTAATGCTTAAAATTGCCCATAGAATGGCCATTCTTGTATTTCTGTTCGGTTATTCAAATTAAAGTTTGAAAAGTCTTTAGCACTTTAAAGCCACCACTTTTACCTAAACTTGCATTCTTAGTGACAAAATAAATAAATTGGCATCAAACTTCAGGACACAAAAATACACTGAAAAAACAACTTGGAAGCTTGCATGTGGTGAGCTCTTGCCTGGCCATGCCTGTATCTTGCAGACTCAGAGCTGCACCTTGTTCATAGGGAGAATAAGCACCAGGTACAGTCATGTACCCAATGATGGACTCAACAAAAGTTTGGCAGGGATGTTGTGAGTTTATGAAGGTAGCCTGTTATATAACCTGTTGAAGCCCTGAGCCACTGTGGTTTTGTTTGTTTGATGTTCACAGTTTTGATGGTTTTGTTGTTCTCCTTACGCCTCAGTTTCTTATCTTCATTGACTATTGGGAAAATGAATAAAAATGGCCACCTGCATTTTCTGCCAGGTCATTCTTAGAACCTGGCATGCCTGGTGTGCCAGACTTGTTTACAAAGTCAGCCTGGTAAAAGTAAACATTTGAATTTTTCAGCGGATTCTCAATAACACATAAGTGGTCTGTATTTGTGAGGCCATTTTCAGCTTTATTATCTACAAAACTAAACAGATGTTACTTTATTTATTTATAGCTAAGAATATGTAAAAAATGCTGCATACTGCCATAGTAAATTTTAAATAAGTACTTTGTAAGAATTTTCATTTTAAAATTTATATTAACTTCAAATTACATTAATAACATTAGTTTTGATCCTTCTCTTTCTGAGTTTGTCTCCATGAGACAGCTAAGAATCATAGGATCAAGTTTTGAGTTTCTTGTTCATTGCTTTGCTTTCTTGGATTTAATTTGATATTTATGCTCTCTTTTTTATTGCTTTTTTCTTCACTGTGTAACTTTTCTGTTTATGCTGTTTTTGTTAATATGAAAGAGGGTCTTACAGGAGTTACACAACTCTGTTATGGTTAAATTATATGAATTTTGCATTTAAACACCACCTGGGATGTCAATGTAATCAAGAATAGGAGGATTTTAATATTCTTAATTGCAGGATATAAACAGCTACTACAAGCATCCTGTCTGCTTAATGGTGCATTTAAAACTTAAAAGGGTTCAGGGTTGGTCAAGATGGCTTTTCACTCTTTAGTTTTAGCAATGGAAGTATTAGTGCATTTTTACATTTAAATTTACATTTATTCATTTCTCCAAAATGTACAGTTGAGGGTAAGCAAAAGTGCATTTCATAAAATGGTAGAGTTAAAGATGCAGGCGCATGATTCTCGAAATAAATGCTTGTCTAATGCCAGCATTTTTGTCAATGTACATTAGACTGGAAGCTGTATATATGTAGAATTCAGAGGCCATACAAAACATAATTGTGACAGATGATATAGTGGAGAATGCAGGAACCTGATTATATCAGAAATGAATTTGAAAAAGATGTTTGAAACCTTTCTTGAATTTTGAAAGAGAAGAAGCAAAGAGTTCTGAGGGAAAAAGGAAGCTCATTCGACCACACTGGTACCAAAACTAGGAATGTTCAGACTTTTAAATTTTGACATCTTCTGCGTGATTGTGTTAAATGCTGAGATGAAATCAATGAATAGCATTTTCACACAGGTGACTTTTTTCTACAGGTGTGACAGGGCTGGGTGGAAGGCTGATGTTATTGCATCCTCAGTGGAGCAATTTGAGTGGTACCCAAACATCGGGTTTGAGTATGATGGGGAGATTAGACTAGAATAGAATACACATGAGAAAGAACAGATGTGTCAAGGGTAAGATTTATGTAATTAGCACAAGGTTTTTATATTCTTTAAAAAGAACAATTAGTGTTTGCTTTACTGCAGGAAACCCACCTTTCTACAATGGATCCTTTAAAACTGAAAAAAAACTGGGTTGGTCAAGCTTATTTTTTTGATTTAGCTCTAACAAAAGTACCAGTATTATTATCAACAAGAATATTCCTTTTATTCTTGATTATCAACAATGGGACCCGAAGAACAGGTTCATCTTAATTTCTGGCTGGCTTTCTGGACAACATCTCATACTTCTAAATGTTTATGCCCTGAATGTAGACTCCCCACAGTTCATGTCTCGTATGGTGTTATTTACTGGTTAACAGTACTGTAAAGGATTTGGCTATTTAGCCAAATATTTTAATAGTATGTTTGACCATAACTGAAATCATCCATGTCTTCTGTGTCAAATTTAAAGTCCTGTCAAGAATATGATCTTCAGTCTAGGTTTGGTTGATAACTGATGAGAAATGCACCCCAACATTAAGGATTAGACATTTTATTCAAACCTTATAAATCTTATTCCAGGCTAAATTATGTTTTCATCCCCAATAGCTTTACAAATACAGTCAGATGCTGTTAGATTGGCCCCATTGTGCCTGCAGACTATGGATCAGTGCTTTTAGAAACTGATATTCGAAGGATATCTCTCAAAACTAAACAATGAGACTGAACAACACTTTTGGATAACAAACCTTTCTGTATGAACACTTAGGAAGGTATAGACTTGAATCTTCAAGATAATCAGCACCCTGTAGCCTCAGCCACTACTGTATGGGCTGGAGCTAAGGCCACACTACGGGGTTGACTCATTACCAAAGCCTCCTACAAGAAAAACTATGAGATAAGGAACACAAACACACACAAAATTAGAAATGAGGCACCTAGAAGAAGAACACAATTAATCACCAACCTACGAAAACTGGGGCCACCAGCCACCCCCACGCCCTCAAGCCGACACAGAACACCTGGGACGCTGTGCAGACTGGGGCATAAAAGGCTGCATCAAACCAGCAGCTGATGTGGAACCTTGTTCAGCCTCGTTGTCAGCGATCTCCTAGTCTCCTGCTTTACTCCTTCCTGGTCCCTGACGCCTTCCCCCGATCCTGTACCTTTCTATGATCATCAACCTTGCCTTTTGGATTGCCCCTTCAATGATGCCTCGAAGACCAATTGCCTGTCCCTTGACCTCCGCTCTTGGATTTCCCTGAAACAAACCACGAATTCTGCTCTGCACTCGGGTCCGCCACTTCCTTCCAGAGCCGGCCATGACACCACATAAGTCAAAGGCCAAATACCAGTTGGTTTATACAAATATTTAAAAATTTCTGATCTTTATGAAACAATGCTACTACGAAGTTCAGGATAAACCTAGTCATCTTCTGGCCAATCAAGTAAAACCACAGAACGAGAGGTTGATCAAGGGTGTATGTACACCATTAGACCCAGTTACTGTCACGCATGGTGATAAAAGGGACTTGGATGTGTGTTGCTGTGGGTCTGAATGCGAACGGAAACAGTGATGTTCGCAAAAGCAGAATGAATTTATCTATGTGCACCGTTCAAAGAAAGAAAGAGCCGATGTGAGACGAAGATTTCGGAGCAAAGAGACATGTCTCATAAGGGAAACTCTACACAGAAACATGACTTAGACTGGACAGGGACACGGGACCAGGACAATGGCACAGAGGACAGACACAGACAGGAATGGAACGCTGGACAAGAACACAAACACACTGCAAACTTCAGAAGCATGTGAGTAAACATGGACTGATAATTACCCAGTAATCACTAAGAAAGGCAGTAGGGAGCTGATCAAGAATCCGCAACCAGATGTTTGTCCGTCACTCCTTTTATGGTGCTGGGGATTTAGTGTTTTTTGGGTTCAGGTGTGCTTGATGTAGCTGAGTGGCTCTGGGGGTGGTGCCTGCTATGTTCATCCTGAGTCCGATCTTCAGACATTCTGACAGTTACATGTGATCCAATGGTGATTAGTAACACAAAGAATGTTATAGGTTTCTTTACTTCCCTTAGGGACAAGGTTCAATGGAGGAAATGCAATCATACTTAGAAAGTTTATCATTGTCTAGTGTGGTGTGAAAATTTGTTTCAAGTATTAATATGTTCAAGTGACTAATACGTTCTAGTATGACGTAAAAGTTAATTTTTTATTTTTTTAAATTTTTTTTCTTTAAAAAAAAAGTTAATATATTCAGAAATTGTTTGTTGTCTGTTTAACGCAATAGAATATGTTGGTAGGGAAATGAGAGGCAAAAAAGTTTGTTGTTGACCTTTAAGATGCATCCCGACACACTTCTTAAACAAGGGGGACAAATTATGTGGAGTAGATCACTTTTGTGTTGGACGCAAGAGAAGTTTAGAAAGTGTTGCCACACCTTATGATGACCTATGTATGAGCTTGCAAATAAAAGGAGGCAATGCAAACTGATCGGGGAGAGATCCAGCTGCCTGGGGCTGTCCCATTGGCCAATGTTGTCGTGAGAAGTCTCTACGTGTCTAAGTGCTTTGTGCTGATCTCTGCAGCTGACCGGTTCCAGGGGAAGAAAGAAAATTTCTTCTACACTAGTGTCTCAGATGAGGACCGTTTTCCCTAAAAGCACCATTTAGTAATGAGGGTATCTGGGACATTATCCAGTCAAAGCCTTCTGGTAAAGCACCAGGCCATGATGGTTTTTCTGTTGAATTCCATAAAACACTCTACCCCAGATTATGCATTTAATTTATGCCAGTAATTAATAACATGATCAAAGTGGGCCGTATCCCTCACTCTTGGAACGTAGTTTCTGTTAGTGTAATTGTCTAGAAAGATGAAAATCTTATTGAACATGGATCTTAAAATTTCAATCAAAACTTTGGCATGCAGTCTTGAGGCTGTCCTCACAAAAATCAGTAAATCTGATCAAACTGGGTAAATAAGTGCTAGGTTCGGCTCAGATAACATACACCGTGCCTTAAACATGATAAACCTTACTGCTGGAAAGCTCTAATCATCTCTCTTGATGCTGAAAAAGACATTTTCCACCGTAGAATGGAGCTTAAATGCTGTCCTAGACAGACGTAAGATGGGTAATAACTTCAGTAACCTAATTAAGTTCTTATATTCAAATTCTTCAGTGGAAATTACAATAATACAAATGGATTTCTGTTGAATAGTTTTTCTGTTGGAAGAGACTGCTCCCTCTACCCCTTACTATTCACACTTATGATTGCTTCCAATAGCTTCTGCCAAAGATTCAATCAAGTAATGTTCAGTACTAGGGTATATGACGAGGAACATCACATTTCTCTATACTGTATGCTGACAGTGTACTGCTATAACAGAGTAACCCCAAAGCATCAGTCCCAGCAGTACTGAAGGTCATATCATACCTTAGTAGACGTTCAAGTCATAAAATTACATTCATTCACTTAGCAGACACTTTTCTACAAAGCAACTTACAATTGATACTATGTAGTGTTACTATCCCACACACCTTATTCACCAAAGTGACTTACACTGCTGGATACACTACTTGCAATGGGTCACCCATCCATACATCAGTGAAACACACTCTCTCTGTATCATTCACACACTATGGAATAACCTGAACAGCATGTCTTTGGACTGTGTGAGGAAACTGGACCACCTAGAGAAAATCCACGCAGACACAGGGAGAACATGCAAACTCCACACAGACTGAGCAGGGATCAAACCCACGTTCCTTTGCACCACCTAGGCACTGTGAGACAGCAACACTACTCAATGTACCACCCAATAATAGCTCTATTAATATCGCAAATTAATATCTTTAATTCTCTTGCCATGCAACTGAATACCCGTCTTAATTCTGCTTGGTGTTTCTTTACACCGGCAAACTCTGGTTTATGATACTTGGATATCTTTGTTACTACCAATCCTACTATTGCCTTCTAGACCCCAACTACACGCCAGCAAGTAAGAAGATGAAAGAGGACCTAGCCTCCTTGCAAGTATCTTCTGGAGAAAAATGTCAGCTAAATGAATAAATGTAGGAAAACAGAATTAATAAAAATTATGAAACAGCTCATTACACTAAACCACTATGGGAGCATAAGTTGTGCTTTACATACCATTTCATCAAATGCTGACAGTGGCTCTTTTGACCTATTGAGGGAGACTTGGGGAAAGGACCTTGACTTTATATTTTCATTTACATTTACATTTATTCATTTTGCAGATGCTTTTCTCCAAAGTGATCTACATTTCACAGAAAATACAATTTGTTGCCACACCCTCGCTGCCGGAACACTGAAGCACACCTGATGCCACTTTTGGACAAACGCATAAAAAGCTGAAGAAGGCAAGGAGCTAGTGTGGAACCTTGTTCAGCCTACCGACTAGTGACTCCTGACCCAGCCTATTGTGCTCTCCTTCCTGCTCCTTCCTTTGCCCTGTTTCCTGTTCCCTCTCCTAGTCCCTTTGTGCTCGTTTTGGATAACTGACCTCTCGCCTGTTTACTGATGTCGTCTTTTTGGATTTCCCTTTTGCTCACGTTCACCCCTCGGAAAACTTTGCCTGCCCTCTGACTACAACTTTGGATTTCCAAAATAAAAGCCCTGTGTACTCCGCACTTGAGTCCGACTACTTCCTTCCAGAACCCCGACATGGCATTTGTGCATTACCTTAGGAGAAAGAGACATAGCTACCGATGTGTGATACACTCCCCAGTAACGTGGGTCGTTACATTGCCGCACATCAAAAAGAACAGCAGTGTCCTCACTGCCTACCTGCCCCAGGAATGCTCCACAGTCCGGCGCTTTCCCAAATGCTCCTCCAGTCACGAGGGCAGGTCCTGGGCACTCAGCACTTGTTATTCGGGCAGGAAGAGACAAAGTAGTCCGCCATAGCAGCGTGCCTGGGGGGTATCACAACGTCTTCCCTTTTCCGCCTGGCCTCGGTTCCAGCACAGCTCCTTGACACTTACATTTATTCATTTAGTAGACGCTTTTGTCCAAAGCGACATACATCTCAGCAAAAATACAATTTATGCATTACATTAAGAGAAGGAGACATAGCTGCAGACATGGAAGTCTCAAGCAAACCTAGTTTGTTACCTACCACTTGCTGCACCGAGGTTCATCGTTCGAGTAGGTACATAAAGCACAGGATAGACAAATCCTGATACCCTCCCACCATTTTTTCTTTTTTGCATTGTACAGTGCCAGAGTAGTGGCTGAATAAAGGTTGTATCTGGGGATGCTTATGGAGTTACGATGTGTGACCAGTTACACCGTAAATGAGCTGGAGAGATCTTGGGTGAAGTGAATCTGGAAAAAGTGAGTTTTCAGACCCTTCTTGAATATAGACAGAGTTTCCGCAGTTCTGAGTGACAGGGGAAGATCATTCCGCTACAACGGACCCAAAACCGAGAACCTCTGAACTTGACCTTTCGTGCGTGAGACCACCAAGCGAGCAGAAGTAGACAAGCAAAGGGGCTTGGCTGGGGTGTAGCGGTTGATTAAGTCTTGTAAATAGCTGGGAGCAGTTCTATTGATGCATTTGTACACAGCAACCAGGGTTTTGAATTTGATTCAGGCAGCTATAGGAAGCCAGTGCAGAGAAATGTGTAGAGGAGATACATGGGAACGCTTTGGCAAACCAAACCCAACTCATGCAGCAGCATTCTGTATCAGTTGCAGAGGTTTGATGGCAGTAGCAGGAAGGCCACACAGGAGAGCGTTGCAGTAGTCCAGACTGGAAGTCACCATGGCCTGGACAAGTAGCTGAGAGGAGTCAGTAGTGAGGTGGGGACGGATCCAACGAATATTATGCAGGATGTATTTGCAAGACTCGGTTGTAGCTTCGATATGTTGAGAGAATGACAGACTCGCGTTAATCGTTACTCCCAGACTCTTAGTGAAGGAGCTAGGTGAAATGAGTGAGTTGTCCAGTTTGATCGACAGGTCATGACAGGAGGACAGGCCAGTTGGGAGGTAAAGAATCTCTGTTTTGAAGAGGTTGAGTTGGAGGTGGTGATCATACATCCATGAAGAGATGTCCGACAGGCAGGCAGCAATGCGTGCGGAGATGTCTGACGCACCAGGTGGAAAGGAGAGGAAGAGCTGAGTATCATCAGCATAGCAGCGGTATTTGAATCCATGGGAGGTCATGACCAGACCGAGGGAGGAGGTGTAGATCAAGAAATGAAGAGGATCCAATACCAAGCCCTACGGAACACCGGTTGAGAGAGGCAGAGGAGAAGAACGAGAGCTCTGTCAGACCACTTGATAGGATCTGTCAGAGATCTTAGTGCTGCACCTTTGATCCCAAGCCAGCTAAGAGAGGAGAGTAGAATACGGTTACTGACAGTGTCGAACGCTGCAGACAGATCAACGAGGATGAGGACCGAGGAGGATGAGGACTGAAGAGAGGGAGGTAGCTCTAGCAGCTTGGAGAGCATAAGATACTCCCAAAAGGGCAGTCTCAGTGGAGTGACCAACTTTGAAACTAGACTGATAACCATCGAGGAGATGGTTCTGGGTGAGGAAATCGGACAGTTGATCACAGGCCGCCCGCTCTAGGGTTTTAGACAGGAAGGAGAGGAGAGAGAGAGATCGGTCTGTAATTTTCAACCAGATTGGGGTCCAGGGATGGTTTTTTTAACAGAGGTGAAATTAGAATAGTTTTGAAGGCAGCTGGAAAACAGCTAGAGGAAAGCGAGGAGTTGATGATCTTAGAAATGAAGGAGGAGAGTTGCGGGGAAATGTTCGGAAGGAGTGATGATGGGATCGGATCAAGTGAGCAGGTGGTGGCTCCGTGCAATATCAGGAGATCAGTGACTTCAGATTCAGAGAGCGGCTTGAATTTGGAGAGGATAGCTTCGCAGGGAGGTCCAGCGTGAACCGGGCAGGTTGATGGTGAGAATTTATCAGTGATTGCTTTGACTTTATTTCTGAAAAACAAAGCAAAGTCTTCAGCAGTGAGAGAAGAGGGAGGAGGAGGTGGCAGGGGACACAGAAGGGATGAGAAGGTGGCAAAGAGTCTGTGTGGTTTTTGGATGCAGACTGTATTTTGTTGTGGAAGAAGGAGGTTTTAGCTGAAGAGACAGCAGACTGAAAAGCAGCTAAGAGTGACTGGTAAGCATCCAGGTCCAATGGAGTTTTGGATTTATGCCATCTTTGCTCTGCAGCCTGCAGTTTGGTCCTGTTAGC
Organism: Scleropages formosus; assembly: GCF_900964775.1. Lineage (NCBI taxonomy): Eukaryota > Metazoa > Chordata > Actinopteri > Osteoglossiformes > Osteoglossidae > Scleropages > Scleropages formosus. The sequence continues at coordinate 21,450,349 of NC_041828.1, read as the reverse complement.
ACGTAATGTATCAGACAGCCATAGGGTAGCAATGGGGCATGCTGGTCTAGAAAACAGAGGACAGAGAGAGTCAAGGGAGGAAGATAGGGCAGAGAGGAAAGTGTTAATGACATCATCTGTAGATAGATCTGAGAACTGTGGAGCAGAAGGGAGAGTGGCCAGAGTACCAGAGGCAAAGCAGGAAGGTGTGAGAGATTTTAAGTTGTGGCAAAAGGTGACAACGGGTGCAGGAAGAGACGAGGAGTTAGTGGTGAGGGATTGGGACAGGGAGAGATCAAAGGACTGTAGGAGCAACAGAAGGCCGCTTGCATGAATGTCATCGACATGCAGGTTGAAGTCACCCAGGAGACATGCACATAACCAGGCCCATTAGCACTGGTATGGTTTTCACCAACCGCTTTGCGCTCCCCACAGCTAACTGGCTTTCACAGGAACGCTGGGTCGACTCGGTGCAGACGCTCCACGCTATCCCAGCTTTGTCGTCTGTGGTGAACACCCCTCTTGCGTGTCCAGTGACCTCACCGCACTTCCTAATGCTCGGTCACTTTTCGGTGGAAGACTTAGGCGGGGCAATCTGCTCACCGATCACGCCACCGCCATTTTGTCGCACGTTGAGTCCACTGTGGTGCTTATGAGACTGGGTGCTTCTGGTTGCACAGCTCTCCTGCTTTTGCAGTGTTGTGTCATGCTGGAATAATGGGAGCCAGGGCAAGGGTGAGTGGAACCTAATGATGTGGAGCAGTAGTCGGGGACAGACATGGGTTGGGCGATGTGCATTTGGGGTTTCTTGGGGCAGACAAAGGATGTAAGCAACAGGATGAAACAAAGGTCAGCAGTCAGGAGATCAGGAACTTTGTAAGGAAAGGAATTGCTGGACACACGGGAGTAGCGATTGCTGGAGTGAGGTTCCACAAGCAGGCGTGGAATCCCGGTCCTTTTATCCCATGCCGCCTTGATGAGAGGCAGGTACAGATGAGGTATGCGTGACATGTTGTGACTCTTCCACTTCGTCCTTTTTTAAGAAAGCTTGACAGAGCTTCAGGCAGACTGGGGGCATTCTTCTCAAAAGTGGTGGCTTGTTTAACCATGAGCAATGTCGCGTTCGAGGGTTTGCCCACCTTGCCTGGGAAGCCCTGCCTGTGCATAGAAAGGGTATGCTGTCCTGCCCCATCTGCATGTCGTCTGGCGTCTTTGGAATGTGCTTTTCTCCATGGGTGCAGATGGACTTTTCCAAACACCCACGGTTCGCTGTCTCCTTTTTGCCAATTTTACCCCAGGTGCAGGGAGTCCACACTTGATCTGCTCACCCACCTTCAGCGGCACCTTGCAGCTCTTCTCTGCCGTCTTCACCAGAGCGTGCGCATTCCCAGGATCTGGGCTCCTCCGCCTCAACCCCAACCACCACAGGCTCTTCTTTTGCCGATCATGCTTTTATCACTCCACTGGCTTCTTTCTTCGTGCAGATTCCCATTCCTCCATCTTCAGGGTTCCACATCTCCTGAATGCAACTTCAATTCAATCCTTAAATTAAATAGTATGTTGAAATAGATATAAAAACCCTACACCTAACAGATAACATGCCACAAAATACAACACTTACATTCACCAAAAATAGGGGTATCATAAGCACCAAAGGACATGTGTTACTTACCCAAGGATGGAAAATATGCCTCAGTTCTATAGGGTTACAGCCAAAAGAGGCCTTTTCACCTGTCTTTGACTTCGAAATAACCCCATTGCATGATGTCCTTCTCCATCCTAAATGTTAGGTCAGCCTGGATTTTATGATAAACACCTTGAATACCCACATCAACCCCTGTCTGGTCCAGCTGGGTCCTTGCATTCTGAAGCATTTGCTTGGCAACGCTGATCACCAGTCATGTCCAGGCGGCTGCTGCCTTCTGAGTGTCAGGTTTCCATCCCCTCAAGACTTTGTCATATGTCAAAACAATCTGTGGATCAATCTTTCTGCACAGGCAGGTCACCAGATGCCAAACCTCCAGCCCTAGTCCGCAGTCCCAAAAAGCACGTGTGAGAGTTTCACTCTCGCCACACTGGAATTTTGGGCAGAGTGGGTGGCTGGGTCAGTTTGTGCCTGTACAGGACCACTTTGACCAGCAACTTACTTTTTTAAACAATGCCAGTTCAAGTTTTACAGGTGGTAGTTTAGCTCCTTTGGCTCAATCCTAGCCCACGTGCTTTCTTCAAGCTCCAAAAAGAACTCAGGTTTCTCTCCTTTCAATCAGGGCCTTATACAAGGCCATGTGCTTGAGGAGGGTCTCTGTTTCAACTCCGGTTGCTGTGGTCTTGCTCCTGTTTATTTAGACCCCAAGCCTCTGATGGACTGCTCCTCATCTTCTAAAGATCTTCCCGGGGCAACGGTTCTCCTCTTTTAATGCTCGGCCGCCTCTTCTGCAGGTGAGGTTATTGTTGCCTCCGCCGCCATCTCTGCTGCAGTCGTAGATGCTAACATCAACTATTTACATTAATCCACATCACCCCCCCTCAGCACTGTTATAACAGTAATGCTAGCCTCTTCACTTGTAATTGTTTTAAATATAGAACAACATCAGTATGATGTTGTTGATTCCTCATGCTATATGCTATGTCATGTAAATCACCTTCTGTATTGTAAAATAAAGTACAGTGATTGTAACAGACATATAAACATGGTGCTATTTAATATAACCATACTTGCATAATCAGAATAAATGTGGATTGAGCTGGTGTTAAACCTGCATCCACTGTATAAATAATTAAAATCCACCCACATGCTAAAATGTTTAATTGGATCAGCAGCATAGCCTGTTCACAGAATTTCCAGTCATGTTGTTCTGTATTCACCGTAAGCTCATTTTAAAAATGGAACCATGCCCATTTGTGTTCCAGCAAAAGTATTCCTCTTCACTGTTAAGTCCGTGCTAAACTCTCTAATTAACTAAAGAAGGCAGTAAATTATTTTGAGGGCTCTAATACAGACAAACAATTATAAGACCAAGGTGAAGGTGTGGACTTACTTACTGATAGGAACGCTTACACTTAATTAAAATACCTTAAAACAGACATTCTCAATTTACCAAAGAGTCCAAACTGTAATATAAAAATTAAAACGCTGTCTGTTAAATATTCGTTCACTAACAAGTAAAGCTATTCTAGTAAACGCCTTAATATTAAGTTACGGTCAATTCTTTCTTACCAACCTGGTTCGGTGAGTCCGATACGATTCTGCTAATAGAAGCTGCTCTGGACGGATATTTAATTATTTCCGTAAATCTCATTCTGTACGTCGCGGAGGTGGAGTCGGCGTTCTTTTCAATAATAGATTACAAGTAACACAGAGAAATCATGATAATCTTGCCTCAGTTGAAGTTCTAGACTAGAGCTATATTTTAAGTCAAAATCCAGTATAATTATATTCCTTGTCTACTATCTACCATCCACCTGGACCGCATTCCTCTTTTCTCAATGAATTTAGTAACTTTACTGTGGTGATCAGTTGTGTTTTCTGTTATTACCTATAGAGGGCAGAAGTGTTCGGTAGGTACAGGAAGGATACGGAGGCAACAAGGAAGCGGATTTAGCGGAGATACTAAAAAGCACATGGTTGTAAAAACCCAGCGTGAACATTAAACGAGGCTACGTGCCAGTTAACAAAATCATTCTCAGTGTGTTTATTAAGTAAACACAACGTGGTACCAGGAGTGCTCTGACTCTGAGCAGCTGACAAACGCGAGGAGTACCAATACGATGGATGCTGTTAAACCACCTGAGTCCTTGAAACTAACCGGGAACGTCGACAGCAGCTGGCGGGCGTTCAAGCAGCAATTTCTCGCTGTACATGCAAGCGGTTGGGCTGGATAACAAGCCGGATGCACGAAAGATTGCGTTGCTTCTGATGGTGGCTGGACCTCAGGCACTAGACGTGTACAACACCTTCACCTTCGCAAGACCTGGGGATGGCGAGGTATTTGAGGAAGTCGTCAAGAAATTTGACGAGCACTGCTTGCCCAAGAAAAATGAGACGTACGAGAGGTATGTGTTCAGCTCGCGCGTTCAGATTCAAGGAGAAAGCTTCGACTCTTTCTTAACTGACCTGAAGCTAAAAAGCGAAAAACGTGCAACTGTTTTGACTGAAGGGGGTGCGGTGGCGCGGTGGCGCAGTGGGTTGGACCACAGTCCTACTCTCCAGTGGGTCGGGGGTTCGAGTCCTGCTTGGGGTGCCTTGCGACGGACTGGCGTCCCGTTCTGGGTGTGTCCCCTCCCCCTCCGGCCTTACGCCCTGTGTTACCGGGTTGGCTCCGGTTCCCCCGTGACCCCGTATGGGACGAGCGGTTCTGAAAGTGTGTGTGTGTGTGTGTGTGTGTGTGTGTGTGTGTGTGTGTGTGTGTGTGTGTGTGTGTGTGTGTGTGTGTGTTTTGACTGATTCGCTGATTAGGGATCAAATTGTCTTTGGCATTCACGAGAAGAAAGTGAGGGAAAGACTGCTTAGGGAAGTGGAGCTAACGTTAGATGATGCTGTTAAGATTTGTCATGCGAGTGAACTTGCTTTGCTGCATTCGAAAACTTTCGGTGACAAAGTGGGCGCTGCTGTTGCTGACAGTCCAGTAGTCGGCGCTGTTACTCCACAAATGAAAAAGCGAAGCGAACGATCCACGCCGAGGACGGGTACTGAGACGTTCAGTTGTAAAAGATGTGGTTCGGTGCATGAACCCAGGCGATGCCCGGCTTATGGGAAGCAATGTGCGAAATGCAAAGGTATGAACCACTTTGCCAAACACTGTTTCTCAAAGAAGAATAAGTCGAAGTCAACAACAAATGTTAATGTGCATGCTGTGGAAGAGACGGAATTTTCAGAGACTTTCTTTCTTTGTGGAAATGATCAACGGTGATACAGAAAGTGTTCGGTGAAGCAATGAGACTGAAGAAGAAAATGTCTCAAATGTGGACGGTGTGTCTGGGGATAAATGGATTGTGTCATTAGAAATAAATGGGTCCATTGTCTCACTGAAACTTGATACTGGAGCTAAGGCCAATCTGATAAGCACAAGTGACATAAGGGAGATGAAAATTAGACCTCATATTCGGAAAAGTCCAGTGTCGCTTAAAGCTTACAATGGGCAGGACATAAAGACTCAAGGTGTGTGTAGACTCAAAGTACGTGTAAAGAGCAAAATTCATCGCCTTGTCTTTGTTGTAGTCCCAGATGATCATCACTCCCTTCTTGGTGACAAAGCCTGTGAGGAGTTAGGATTCGTCAAACGAGTGTATTGCATCAATAGTCATGATGTAGCATTGGCACAACAGGAAACTGCAAATGATATTGTCTGCAAATTTGAAGATGTTTTCAAGGGGCTGGGAGCTCTCCCATTCACTTACAAAATTCAGCTTAGAGAAGATGCTCAGCCTGTGATACATGCTCCAAGAAGAGTTTCAGCACCACTAAAAGATAAACTAAAAGAGGAGCTTGACAGGATGACAGCTCTGGGAGTTATAAAGAAAGTGGAGGAACCCACAGACTGGGTGAACTCCATGGTTTGTGTCAAAAAGAGGAATGGTGATTTGAGGATATGCATGGATCCTCGAGATTTAAATGCAAATATAAAAAGAGAACATTACCAGATTCCAAAGCGTGAGGAGATTACCAGTGAGATGGCTGGTGCTAAGTATTTCAGCAAACTTGATGCTTCTCAAGGGTTCTGGCAATTAAAACTTCACGAGGACAGCACCAAATACTGCACATTCAACTCACCATTTGGACGTTATTCCTTCCTACGACTCCCCTTTGGCATAATATCAGCATCTGAAATCTTTCATCGTGCCATGGAGCACATCATAGAAGGACTTAGTGGAGTTCGTGCATATGTTGATGACATAGTGGTATGGGGATTGTCATTACAGGAGCACAATGAGAGGCTTCTGAAGCTACTTCTAAGAATTAGGGAATATGGACTTCGACTCAACAAAGCCAAGTGTCAGTTTGGTGTCACTGAAATTACCTTTCTGGGTGACAAGTTGTCAGGACATGGTGTTGGGCCTGATAGAAGTAAAATACAGGCAATCCTTGACATGCCGAGTCCAGTGGATAAGAAAGGTGTGCTGCGGATCATGGGGATGGTGAACTTTGTTGGTAAATTCATTCCAAATCTCTCCACAAAAACAGCTAGACTCAGGGAACTGCTGAGTCACAAAAACGAGTTTCAATGGACAAGCAAGCATGAGGAAGAATGGAATATCCTCAAGTCAACGTTAACAACGGCACCAGTTCTTGTATACTTTGATGCATCCAAGAAGATCAAAATCTCCACAGATGCATCAAAATATGGGCTAGGTGCAGTCTTGCTCCAAGAAGAGGCTCACGGCTGGAAACCAGTAGCTTATGCCTCCAGAACAATGTCACAATCTGAAAGCCGATATGCTCAGATAGAGAAAGAGTGCTTGGGACTTGTGTTTGTATTTGAGAGATTTCATGACTACGTATATGGTTTACCATCATTCACTGCTGAAACAGATCACAAGCCTTTAATAGCAATCATTCGAAAGAATCTGAATGAGATGTCTCCACGCATTCAGCGTCTAATGATGAGACTGCAGTGTTATGACTTTGAACTAGTATACACTCCAGGGAAGTACATTGTCTTAGCTGATGCATTGTCTCGCGCACCATCAGCATGCAAATCGCATGAAGTGAGCTCTACTGAAGTTGATGTGGACATGCATGTGAATCTTGTTGTGGAAAGCCTTCCAGCGTCTGATCAGAAGTCCAAGCAAATAGCTGAAGAGATGAGAAAAGATCCAATTCTGCAGACGGTGATTACAAATTTGAACAATGGATGGGTCAAGAGTTCATGTCCACAGTTCTACAATGTTCGAGCCGAGCTCAGTGTAGCAAATGGTCTTCTGTTGAGATAAAACAGAATTGTAATTCCACAAGTCCTGAGAAAGGAAATGCTTTGCAGGATACATGAAGGACATCTTGGAATAGAGAAATGCAAGAGAAGATCAAGGGATGCAATATATTGGCCTGGGATGAATGCTGACATTGAGAAAATGGTCAGTACGTGTGAAATTTGTCTCAAACATCAGAACAAGCAGGCAAGAGAGCCCTTGGTCACAGTGGACTTACCTAAGTATCCATGGCAGAAGGTGGGTACTGATCTGTTCCATTTCAATGGGAAGGACTACCTTTTGGTAGTGGACTATTTTTCCAGTTACCCTGAGATAGCACTGTTGTCCACTTCTTCAAGTGCATGTGTGATACAGCACATGAAATCCGTTTTCGCCAGGCATGGCATTCCGAATGTAGTGATGAGTGACAATGGTCCTTGTTACAGTTCAAGTGAGTTTCAGGACTTTGCTGCTCACTATGATTTCCAGCATGTGACTTCAAGTCCACAGTTTCCTCAGTCCAATGGGAAGACAGAGAAAGGAGTGCACATTGTGAAGCAATTGCTCAAGAAGGCGTCAGAGAGCAAATCAGATCCATATTTAGCTCTTCTGAGTTATCGCGCATCACCTCTGGAACATGGTGCATCTCCTGCAGAACTCTTGATGGGTCGCAAAATCAGGACAACACTTCCTTACAGAGGTGACATGAAGCAAGATGTAATAAAGGACATCGCAATGAAACAAAAAGCGCTACAAAAGAGACAGAAGACAAACTACGACAAGAATACCAAAAGACTGGAACCGTTATCAAAGTATGACGTTGTCAGGTTTGGGGATTCAAACCACTGGGACAGGAAAGCTGTTGTGCTGGAAGAAGTGAATCCGAGATCATACATGGTTAAGGCAGAAAATGGACAGGTCTTCAGGAGAAATTGTAGGAGTCTTCTCAAGACACAAGAAACAAGCCAACCATTGGATGATCATCAGAGAGAAGAGGTTCAAGCCTCATCACAGGATCAAGTGCCTTTGAGCACACAGGCTTCCTTGTCCATAGCACCTGACAATGATCACTCTGCCGGGACAAGTGATCCTCCGGTACTAAGAAGATCACTGCGAACCATAAAGAAACCCGACAGACTCAATTTGTAGATGCCTGTTTTCTGTGGCATTTGTGCATATAGAATATCTATAATTTTGGAATTTCATGGTTTCTGTAATACTTGGCTATCTGTTGTAATATAGTATCTATCATGTCTTAGTTCTGTTTATCTAGGTTTCTACTTTCAAAGGAAAGGGGATGTGGTGATCAGTTGTGTTTTCTGTTATTACCTATAGAGGGCAGAAGTGTTCGGTAGGTACAGGAAGGATACGGAGGCAACAAGGAAGCGGATTTAGCGGAGATACTAAAAAGCACATGGTTGTAAAAACCCAGCGTGAACATTAAACGAGGCTACGTGCCAGTTAACAAAATCATTCTCAGTGTGTTTATTGAGTAAACACAACATTTACCGTACCTTAATTCATCACATGTTTTTCTTGAGAGCCCAAGGACTATCTGAGAATACAGATAATTCTGTACAGACGTGAAGAATAATAAGGCAAAAGACTGAGTTCGGTGAGCTGCATGACTCTTTAGTTAGAGATACAATTGTTTGTGGAATACGAGATGACCAAGTAAGAGCCAGACTACTCAGAGAGGCAGAATTCACAAGCTGTTGATATTTGCTGTGAAATCACATCTAGCCAAATAAAAATGCCCAATGAAGAAGTGGACATGCACAAAATTAAAACTCCTGAAAACAAACGAAGAACAATTGCAGAGCGATTTAAAGAACACGTAGTAGATGGGGTTACAAACATGAACAGAGACAATGCCCTGTCTATGGACAGACGTGTAAATCATGCAACAAGAAGAATGATTTCGCCAAAATGTGCAGAATCGAACAGAAACAACCAAGAAAAATGCATGCCCTTAAATGAAAGGACAGAACTGACACTAACGTGTTCCTAGGCACAGTCGAAGTCCAGACGACTAAAAAAGTAAAAAACATAACAGAAATGCAAAAGGATAAGGAAAAGTGGACAGAGAAAATCAAGATAAATAACAAAGAACTCACATTCAAACTAGACATTGTTGCAGATTGCAATGTTCTGTTCTTAAAAACTTTTAAAATCACTTACCATAAAGGAGAAATTGAATGAATCCACATGCAAGTTGCTAACCTACTCTGGACACCAGATGTCGCCATTGGGACAGAAACTGCTGACATGTGAGTATAAAGGGCAAAATAAGAATTGAGTTTCAAATCATAGAAAGAGATGCATCCGCAATACTAGGAAGAAGCAATTGTCAAACATTAGGCATGATAAAAATAGTACTTGAAGTTACAGATGAGGACAATAACATACTGAATGATTATGAAGATCTATTCTGTGGTTTAGGATGTATGCCAGGACACCATCACATACAAGTAGATCCAACAGTCACACCAGTTGTTCGGAACGAAAAGTTCCGGTTGCCTTGAATGACAAGATAATTGAGGAATTACACAGAATGGAAAAAATGGGTGTAATTGTGAGATTAACAGAAACAAAAGATTAGGTCAGTAGTATGGTAACAATAGTTAAGCCAAATAAAATTTGTATATGTCTTAACCCACAAAACTTAAACAAGATAAAACAAGAACACTACCCACTTCTTGCGATGGAAGAAGTCGTGTCAAACATGCCAAATGCCAAAGTCTTCTCTATACCAGATGCAAACCAAGGGTTTTGGCAGATTAACTTGGATGATGAGAGTTCCAAGTTGTACACATTCAGCATACCCATAGGAAGATACAGATTCCTGCGTTTAACTTTTGGAATATCGTCGGCGAAGTATTTCAAAAAGCAATAGCACAGATGATTGAAGATTTGGATGGTGTAATCAACATTGTAGGTAATCTGTTTAGTATGAACCATACAAGAACATAATCAGAGACTAAGAAAACTCCAGGAAAGAACAAGAGAGTACAATCTTAAATTGAATAAATAGAAATGCGAAATTAGAATGTCACAGATCAAGTATATCGATCATGTACTCAATTCAATTAAATTCGATTTAATTCAATTTATTTTTATAGCGTGCTCTTCTCACACAGTGACACAGAGCACTTTAACACAGGCATAAGGCAAGAAAAAGCAATACATCAGATAAAAAACATAGAAGAGAGTTGACTACTGACTATCATAATATAATACTTTTATAGAGCTATAAGTATGCCTACAGCACACGGAGGAAAGAAACAAAAACTCCCAACTGAAAATCAAGGGGGAAAAAAACCTCTGGGGGTCCAAGGGCCATGGTTGCCCACCCCTCCTTGGCATTCTAGATTAAGTAACAATTCTAAGCCAGTTAACGAGTAATAATGATATTGTTGCTGTATGGTATCTTGAATCCCTAGCTCAGCATGGTACGCCTCGTCCATCATGGCAGTTGGTCATCATCTTCAGTCAGCAATGGGATTTGTCTGTCACCACTGGCTGGCCTCCTTAAGTCTTATATAGCAAGACAATGCTCAACAAGAATAAAGAACAGAGTTAGTAATTTGTCACTATAACAAGTCAATTTAATATGCATTTGTATAAAGGTGGTAAAAACAAACACAGGCAAGTGGAATTGCATTTCGAGGTGGAATGCCTGAGTAAACCTGTAAGTCTTTAGGCTGGGTTTGAAGATAGAAACAGACAGGACATTTCTGACAGTAACTGGTAAAGTATTCCACAGTTTAGGTCCTCTATAAGTAAAGGTGCGACCTCCTACTGAGGTCTTATTGCTCACACGTACTTTAAGGTAACCTGCATCCAATGAACAAAGATATCATCCTGGGATATATGAATCAATAATCTCACAAAGTTAAACTGAAGCAATGCCATGTACTGCCTTATAGGCCAAAAGTAGGATTTTATAATTAACTCTAAATGCGACTGGAAGCCAATGTAACGATTTAAGTACCGGTGTTATATGGGGAAACTTCCTAGTTCCTGTGACAATTCTTGAAGCAGCATTTTGTACCAACTGTAGCCTGGATACAGTTTGGTATGAAGAACCTGATAATAAAGCATTATAATAGTCCAGCCTGCTTGGAACAAAAGCATTAACCTATTTCTTAGCATCCTGTCTACATAGGAATCGCCATAATGTAGCTGTTTCTTAACTAAAGGAAGCACTACTTAGTCAAAGCATGTACATGACATACAAATGGCAGCTTCCCAACCAACAGGACACATTTGCATTTACGTTTACATTTATTCATTTAGCAGACGCTTTCGTCCAAGGCAACATACATCTCAGAAAAAAGTACAATTTATGCATTACATTAAGAGACACCCAAATCCTTACACAATCTGTACGCTTGAAGCTAATACCATTTGTTATAATGATGATTGGCGTGATTATCAGAACCAGAATCAGCTTTATTGGCCGAGTATACCTGAGCAATTTGTTTCTGGTTTAGAGCAAACTTACAGTGCACATTCACACATACAGACTACATAAGCACATACTGAACTAGACATAGACTAATACAAACATGATTATCGATAATGCAGCAGACAAGAACATAGTATAATACAGACAGAACATAAAACCATGCAGACATAATACAATCAATGACCAAGCATAGAAAAAAGTATGCGTTGACCTGTATCATAAAGTGACATTATAGTGCAGTGATTATCAGTTATTTGGAGAAAATATTGCACATGGATATGATATTGCACAAAAGATATAAGGAAACATATTGCACATAATATTGCACAAAGATGTAAGAACATACTGCGCATGGGTGGAATGCTGAACAAGTAGGGTACAGTAGTAGTAAAAAGTCCAGTGAAGATTGAGGTTATAGGAGGGTGTTGAGAAACTTTATGGCTTCCGGGAAAAAGCTATTCTGGTGTTTGGTAGTTCTTGTTTTGATTAGTCTGTATTGCCTGCCCGAGGGAAGTAGGGTAAACAGACAGTGAACAGGGTGTGAGGGGTCCCCTATGATTTTCTCAGCCCGTTTCCTGACACGGGACATGTACAGGTCCTGGAGGGAGGGCAGGTTGGTCCCCATGATGCACTCTGCTGACTTAACCAGTCTGTGAAGGCGGCGCTTGTCCGATTCGGTGGCAGAGCTGAACCAGACAGCGACTGATGAACATAGCATGGATTCAGTGGTGGCCCTGTAGAATTGGCACAGCAGTTCCTTTGGCAGGTTGTGCTTCCTTAGTTGGCGGAGAAAGTACATCCTCTGCTGGGCTTTCTTTGTTATGGTAGTGATGTTCTCCCCCCACTTCAAGTCTTTGCAGATGGTAGTGCCAAGGAACTTGAAAGAATCAGTGCTGGACACACTCCTTGGATAGTCAGTGGTGGCAGAGGAGAAGGTACTTTCTTAAAGTCAACTGTCATCTCCACTGTCTTACTGGTATTAAGTTCCAGGTTGTTATGTCTGCACCACAAAGAAAGCCAGTCCACCTCCTGTCTGTATGCAGACTCATCGCAGTCCTCGATGAGTCCTATGACTGTAGTGTCATCGGCGAATTTCAGGATCTTAACTGATGAGTCCGCGGAGATGCAGTCGTTTGTGTATATTGAAAAGAGCAGAGGGGAGAACACACATCCCTGGGGGCACCGGTGCTGAGTGTGCGAGTGCTAGATGTGAATATCCTCAGCTTCACCTGCTGCTCTCTGTTGGTGAGGAAACTTATGATCCAGTTGCAGATGGATGTTGGCACAGAAAGCTGACTGAGTTTGTAGTGAAGGATATCTGGAATGGTTGTATTAAAGGCTGAACTGAAGTCCACAAAGAGGATTCGTGCGTATGTCTTTGTTGAGTCAACGTGCTCCAGGATGTAGTGCAGCCGTATGTTCACAGCATCTTCCACAGACCTATTTGATCTGTAGGCAAACTGGAAGGGATCCAGCAGTGAGCCTGTGATGACCTTCAGATAAGCTAGCACCAGCCTCTCAAAGCACTTCATTGCTACAGAGGTAAGAGCCACTGGTCTGAAGTTATTCAGTCCCAAGATGCAGGTTTTTTTAGGAACAGGTATTATGGTGGAGCGCTTGAAGCACGATGGGACCATGCTTAGTTCCAACGATCTATTGAAGATCTGTGTAAAGATGAGGGCTAGCTGGCTTGCACAGGTTTCCAGGCAGGATGGAGACACCTGATCAGGGCCGGGGGCCTTCCTTGTCTTTAATCTTTTGAACAGATGCCTGACATCATCTTCACTGATCATCAAAGTTGGATGGGAGGAATGGTGGCTGGGTGGAGACTGGGGGAGAGGTGTTAATGGCTGGTTAATGGGCCCCTCAAATCTGCAGTAGAAAATGTTCAAGTCTTCAGCCAGTTGTTGGGTGTTATCTGAGTGAGGGATCATGCTTTGAAGTTGGTAAGGACTTGTAGCCCTCTCCACGCTGACGCCGGATCGTTAGCTGAGAATGTTTGTTTCAGCCTCTCAGAATAGTGTAGTTTAGCAGTTTTGATCTCTTTAGTTAGCATGTTTCTGACTTTGTTGTATAATGACCTGTCTCCACTCCTATAAGCTCCCTCTTTGTCCTTCTGTAGCTGTTGCAGTTTAGCAGTAAACCACGGTGTGTCGATGTTGAATTTTCTGCGAGTGGTGGTTGGGATGCATGTGTCTTCACAAAAACTTATGTAAGTAGTAACAACATCAGTGAGTTCATCCAGGTTGTCAGCTGCTGCTTCAGATACACTCCAATTGGTGCAATCAAAGCAGTCCTGCAGAACCAACTTGGCTTCATCTGTCCATTTCTTCACTGTAGTGATTGTGGGTTTGGCAGATTTAAGTTTATGTTTGTATGTGGGGATTAGGTGAACCAGACAGTGGTCCGAGTAGCCGAGTGCAGCACGGGGAACAGAGTGGTAGGCGTCCCTTTAAGACTGTGTAGCAGTGGTCTAGAGTGTTCTTCCCTCTTCTTGGGCACTTTATGTGCTGCCTGAATTTTGGGAGTTCATCATTTAGTTTTGCGCTGTTGAAGTCACCCAAAATGATGAGGAGTGAGTCCAGGTGGTTCTGCTCCATGCCTTTAATATGGCTGCAAAGCAGATCAAGAGATTCACTCACACAGGCTTGTGGTGGAATGAAGACATTAATCAGAATGAACAATGTGAACTTCCGTGGTGAATAGAAGGGTTTGCAGTTTATGAATAGTGCTTCCAGAGAGGGCTTGCACACTGTTTTTAAAACTGAAACATCAGTGCACCAATCCTCGTTTACATAAAAGCAAATTCCACCGCCTTTAGACTTTCCTGTTTGCGCTGATATATGATTCCTGCGGTAAATCTGAAAGCCGGGTAGGTGGACCGCACTGTCAGGAGTTAGGTCGGATAACCATGTCTCCGTGAAGCAAAGTGCAGCAGATTACGAGAAGTCCTTGGTTTTGGTGAGCAGTTGTAGTTCGTCCATCTTATTCCTTAGTGAGAGAAGGTTAGTGAGGTGTAGAGTAGGGAGCGGGGAACAAATTCCCCGATTGGGGAGCCTTACCAACATGCCGGCTTGCTTACCCCGCTTCTGTGTTTTACGTTGGTTGCTGTAGAATGTAGCAGCCGTGCCGACTAGAATGCTCAAAAACTGCATCGGATTAATGAGGTTGGGGATCAAATCACTCGGAGTGAGAGTCCTTATGTCCAGCAGTTTGTCTCTCTTGTATTTGAGAGGGTCAGTGGTACAAATAACAATAACATAAAAACAAATAAACAAAGCACATAGGAGCACTCTACCGAAGTCACCATGTGCGGCGCCATCTCCTAGCTGGGGCATCATGCACCCAGTGGAGTAGCTGTGGGCGCATCCTGGCAGGGACATACTTCTTGCCTTTGGGGTGTTGAAGGGACTGGGTTCCTCCGTTTGGGCCCCCTGGAGGTCCTGCGTGAACTGCCAATGTACAGGAGCCACGTAGCAGGTACTGGGCAGGATGGTTTCGGGCACTTCTGGGGTCAGGTCCTTGTCATACAGCTGGGCCAGGGTGTCAGTCTTGGTGTTCTTGGAACCAGGATGGTAGGAGACTGAACTGGAACCTGGTAAAGAAAAGAGCCCAATGGGCTTGTCAAGGGTTGAGCCGACGAATTGTTATCAGGTACGCCAAGTTTCGGTGGTCTATAAGGAACAAAAATGGGTGAGTAGCCTCCTCCAACCAGTGTTTCCACTCCTCCAGAGCTAGCTAGATTGCTAACAATTTCCTGTTACCAATGTCATAATTGCACTCGGCGGGCAACAGCTTACATGAAAAATATGCACACGGGTACAGCTTGGCTGGGGTTCCCTGTTTCTTGGTGAATAAGTTGTGTGGGCTGGCAATACTGCATAGTATCCATTGTAAGTCACTTTAGAGAAACACGTCTGCTAAGTGAATAAATGTAATTGTAAATGTTATTATTCTGCGGTAAAACTGCCCCAACTCCCGCAGTCGATGCGTCTACCTCAATGACAAACGGTAGAGGTGGATCGGGATGCTTAAGGATCGGAGCGGTTGTAAAATGCCGCTTGAGATCCTGGAATGCCTCAAGGACCTCTGGTTGCCAAGAGAGTTGGGACCTTTTACCCTTGAGGAGAGAGGGGAGGAGCGAGGCTTCTGAATCCGCGAATAAACTGGCGGTAAGAGTTCACAAACCCCAAAAACCATTGCAGAGCCTTCAGAGGTCGGACGGGGCAAATCCATCACTGGCTGGACCTTAGCCTGGTCCTTTGCCACCCAATCTGGACCAAGGATGAAACCCAGGAAAGATACATGGTCCTGGTGAAACACATTTTTCACCCTTAATAAAGAGTCCGTTATCTAATAAGAGGCCGAGCACCTGTCTTACGTGTGTCACATGCTCGGCCGTAGAAGGCGCGAACACCAGGATGTCATTAAGGTACATACTTATTCACCAAATCTCCCAGCACGTGATTAATGAAATCCTGAAATACAGAGGGGGTGTTAGCTAACCCGAAAGTTATCCCCAGGTATTCATAGTGACCTAGGGCAGTGCTAAATACAGTTTTCCACTCGTCCCCCTCTCTTATCTGGATGCAATTACATGCATTGCAAAGGTCTAATTTGGTAAAGACCCATGCACTGTGGACCTGTTCAAGCATGGCCATGATCAATGGCAGGGGATGAGGGTATTTCACAGTGATCTCACTGAGACCTCTGTAGTTAATACAGGAGTGTAGACCACCATCCTTTTTCCCCACAAAGAAAAACCCTGCTGGGGTGAGTGAGGTGGATGGCCTAATAATAACCAAGAATAGGGCCTCTGTCATGTATTCCTCCATGACCCTCTGTTCAGGTAGAGAAAGTGGGTAAACCCAGCCCCTTGAAGGGGAGGCTCCTGGCAGGAGGTCGATGGCACAGTCCCACAGATGGTGCGGAAGTAGGGCAGACCCGCGCGATTTACTAAAGACCTCAGTGAGGTCTGTGTACTCCTCTGGCATAGTCAGAGGCTGCGTGGAGTCAGGGCTTTCAACCAGCATGGTTCTACTAAGTAAAGAAAGACAAGAGGAGGTGCACCTCTCTCCCCATGATATCAGTTCCCCGGAACTCCACAAGAACACCGGATCATGCAAGGCCAGCCAGATGTACCCCAGAATTACCGGGGTGTCAGGGAATTTGATAAGAAAAAAGGAGATGGTCTCCCTATGACATCCCCCTGTCTGAAGGCCGATCTCCGCTGTTTGGGACTCCACCACCCCTGTCCCCAGCGGTTGCCCATCGAGTGCCTTAACCTGTAACATGAAGTCACAGCGGCGCATGTGACTTTGCAAAAGCGGTATCCATGAAGCTGCTAGCAGCTTCAGAATCTATAAACGCATGTGTAACCAACCGATGGGCACCCCTCCCCCATGTTAGGACTATGGGAACGGTGAACTGAGAGACTGCCTGGAGGGGGTCACTCACCTTGGACTGTCGTGTTTGGGGTCCTCCTCTTGGGTAGGTAGCTAAGTAGTGTCCAGCACCACCGCAGTAGAGGTAAAGGCCTTCTCGGAAGTGTCTCTGTCTTTCTGTGGAGTCCAGGTATCCTCGACCGACCCGCAAGGGTGTTGGAGCCTCCCTTGTGGCCGGCTGGGACTGTAGCAAACGCTCATGGGTCAGATTATCCAGGGAAATTGCCTGCTGTATGAACTGATTCAAAATCTGATGTTCGCCTTATGAGACGTATGGGAAGCAATGTGCAAAATGCAAAGGTATGAATCACTTTGTCAAACAGCGTTTCTCAAAGAGTAAGTCAAAATCAACCACAAATGTACATACTGTGGAAGAGACAGAATTGTCTGAGACTTTCTTTGTGGGAATGATACAGAAAGTGTTCAGCAAAGCAATAAGACAAAACAAGAAAATGTCTCAAATGTGAACAGTGTGTCTGAGGATAAATGGATTGTGTCGTTACAGATCAATGGAATCACTGTCCCACTGAAACTTGATACTGGAGCTAAGGCCAGTCTCATAAGCATCAGTGACATAAAGGAGATGAAAATCAAGCCTAATATTCGGAAAAGTCCAGTGTCGCTCAAGGCTTACAATGGGCAGGACATAGACACACAAGGTGTATGCAGACTCAGAGTACCTGTCAAGAGCAAAATTCATCACCTTCTCTTTGTTGTAGTCCGAGATCATCATCACTCCCTTCTTGGTGACAAAGCCTGTGAGGAGTTAGGATTGGTCAAACGAGTGTACTGCATCAATAGTCATGATGTAGCATTGGCACAGCAGGAAAGTGCAAATGACATTGTATGCAGATTTGAAGATGTTTTCAAGGGACTGGGAGCTCTTCCATTCACTTACAAAATTCAGACCAAAGAAGATGTTCAGCCTGTAATACATATTCCAAGAAGAGTTTTGGGACCACTAAAAGATAAACTAAAAAAGCAACTTGACAGAATGATAACTCTAGTGTTCTCGTCAAGGTGTAACAACCGCAGACTAAACACCAAGCTAAACTCCATTCAAGATAAAGAGGCGAGTCGTCATTGTATTTTTTGAGACTTTACTGATGACTCCTTCACCAAGACATGGAGTGAAAACTGTGACCAAAATACAAAAAAATAAAGAAAATCAGTTTACAAAAATAGTCTGTATCATTATGTTACATAACAAAACATTATATACATGTGGCAAACATTAACATAACCATACAGCTTACATGTACGTTTGTTTGTAAAAACATTCTTAGAACATAAATTGTTCTATATTTTTATGAAATAATTCTTAATATCCTATCTTAAAACTCTAAATGATGAAATCCAGTCACTTACGACATTAATTTCTCAATCCTCACCTGTGGATGCGATCAGATCCTTGTTCTGCTGGCCATGTGGCTTCCTTGCCTTTCCTGGTCTGACAAACAGGAAGTGATGCACTTGATTTTTGAATGAACTTTATTGACAAACAAAAACATTACAAAACTGAAAAAATGAACTAATAATGTCTTCTAGACATGACACTGCCTGCCGGTCCTCAGTAAGGTCACTACTCATATTTATATTACAGGTCAACCTAAACCTCAACTTCTGTAATTGGTCTGCAAAATGTCTTCACAGTACCCTGCTAAACCGTTTTAACCTCGACTTGTCTAACATGACCATCGGTTCCAGGAAACGTGGAGCTTATTCTTGCCATAGGCCAACAATTGCGTTTGGCCTGCTTGTCTTTGAGCAGGACCACATCTCCAACTTGCAAGTCTTTGCGATGGGTGGTCCATTTTTGTCTGCGCTGTAAATAAGGCAAGTATTCTCTGCGCCATCGTGTCCAGAATTGATTTGCCAGTGCTTGTACTTGTTTCCACTGTTTAGTGTACATACCCTTCTCCGAGAAGTCACCAACTGGTGGTGGAGCACCTGACTTTTGGGTGAGAAGCATGGATGGAGAAAGAACCTGAGGGTTGTCCGGGTCTGTAGAAACCGGTACTAGTGGTCGCGCATTCATAATCGCAGCAACTTCCGCCATTAATGTAGAGAGAACTTCGTGGGTGAGGCGGGCATTTAACAACATAGAGTCCAAAATCCTTCGAGCAACACCTATCATTCTCTCCCAACTGCCGCCCATATGCGAAGCATGAGGAGGATTAAACTCCCAAACACATCCTTTTTCGCTGAGATATCTTTGTATTTCCGTGTCCAGTTGGCTTTTATCCATTCCAAGTTCTTTGCTTGCACCGATGAAGTTTGTGCCACAGTCGGACCTCAACTGCTTAGCTGGTCCTCTGATGGCAAAAAAGCGCTTAAGTGCATTTGTGCAACTTGATGCATCCATAGACTCTATCAGCTCTATGTGTACTGCTCTAGAACTTAAACGGCTGAACATGATTGCCCATCTTCTGCTCTCTGCATGTCCTCCACGGGTCCTCCTAGCAGTAACCATCCACGGACCAAAAACATCTAGTCCAACATAGGTGAATGGAGGGCATATTTGGAGACGCTCTGTAATGTCTGCCATGTGTTGGTCCTCAACTTTACCTCTAAGCTTCCTGCATGTCACACAGTTATGTATGACTGCGTTGATGAGCCTTTTGCCGCCCAAGATCCAGTACCCTGCTGCTCGTATGGCTCCCTCCGTGAAGTGGCGTCCCTGGTGTTTCACTTGCCCATGGTGATGGCATGTCAGCAGTAGGGCTACATGGCTGTTCCTAGGCAAAATCACAGGATGTCTTTCATTAGTTTCTAAGTTCGAATGTTGTAGCCGGCCTCCAATGCGAATCAAGCCATCTGTGATGATTGGACTAAGCTTTTGGAGACAGGTATCCTTTGGAATGGGCATTTTAGCATGCAGAGCCACAAGTTCCTTTTGGAAGGCAGATCTTTGTGCAGATTGAAGGACAACATTCATAGCTTGGTCAAGTTCCTTGGGTGAACGTGGTTGCTTACACCAATGCCATCCTTTGCACTCACTAACTTTGCCCAATTGTTTGCAGGATTTGGCTATGTGAGTCAGGCATGCAATCGCTCTAAGGAGTGAATGAAGACTAGAGAAGCACTGGAAGCGATCTGGATTGAGTATGTTCTCCATCAGGTGTGTACTGTAAGTTTTTATTTCTGGCCTGATTTCAATGTCCTTTTCCAGTTGTATTAGGTCAAATCTTTCACGTGTGCTTACTTTCTCCAGGGGTATTTCGTAGGAATGATGGTCCAAAGAACCAGGTTGTTTGCGCTAGACAAGAGGCGGGCAGGAATCTTGAAATGTGATCCGCGGGATTTTCTTCAGAGGGAACATAGTGCCATTGTTCTGGTTTGGAAGAGTGGCGTATAAGCTGAATCCTGTTGTGCACATAGACGTAGAACCTTTTAGTGGTATTATGGATGTATCCGAGTACTACCTTGCTGTCACTGTAGAAATTAACCTCATCAAACTTTACATCTAGCTCCTCTTGGATGAGGTCCACCAACTCAACAGCTAAAACAGCCGCACAGAGTTCTAGACGTGGGATGGTGGGTTCGGATTTGGGTGCTAACCGTCCTTTAGCCATGACAAATCCGATCTCGGTGTGACCATCTTTTTGAACTGTCTTGAGATATGCAACGGCTCCAATCGCCTTTGTCGAGGCGTCTGAGAACACACTAAGCTCAATGTGCTCAGTGTTGCCAAGTGACATGTCCGTATAGGTTCGTGGTATGTGCATCTGCTTGAGATCGTGAAGTGATTTGCGCCATGAGTCCCACTTGTCAAGTTTTTCGTCTGGGAGAGGAGTGTCCCAATCGGAGAGGTCAGCAGTAAGCTCTCTAAGAAGGGCTCTCCCACAGACAGTGACAGGGGCCAACAGACCTAGAGGGTCAAAAATGCTGTGTACAGTGAATAACACACCACAACGAGCGAAGGGCTTTGGATCTGTTGATACAGAAAAGGTAAAGGTGTCTGTCAATATCTCCCACAGGAAGCCCAAATTGCGCTGGATGGACTGTGTCTCTCCACTGAGGTCTAAGTCCTTGACAGTTGTTGCACAGTCTTCTGGGGATAAGGCCTTTAAGACGTTTTGACTGTTTGAGGTGAACTTGTGAAGGCGAAGGTTTGATTCCGCTAGAGAGGCCTGTGTCCTTTTAAGCAGGTCAATTGCTTCGTGATCAGTTGGTACAGACATGAGACCATCATCGAAATAGAAGTGTCTATTCACACACTGAACACTATCATCGCCATAATGTGGTGCACCTTCTCTAATGGCTCTTCTCAGCCCGTAGATGGTGACGGCAGGCGAAGGACTATTGCCGAAAACATGAACTTTCATTCGATAGTCAGTGATGTTTTTGTTGATATCACTTTCTTCGTCCTCTCCTCGAACCGCCACCTTAACATGGTGGAGGGGTTTGAGTGCCTGAATGATCTCAGGAACTATGTTGCCTGGGGCTATATGCCCCTGGTACGTTCTCCCAAGGCAAACAGGTCCTGGGTGACAGACGAGACAAAGCGCGGTTCAGAACCCACTTATGACTATTAAATAAAGGTTCTTGTTTACCCCGCCCGGTATAGGGTCACCGGGGCCCCACAGTGGAGCCAGGCCTGGGGAGGGGCTCGCATGCGAGTGCCTAGTGGTCAGGTCTATGTCCACGGGGCCTGGCCGGGCTCAGCCCGAAGCCAAAACGTGGAGCCACTCTTTGGTGGGCTCACCACCTGCCGGAGAAGCCGTAAGGGGCCGGTGCATTGTGATTTGGGCGGTGGTCGGGGCCGAGTGCCCGGCTGACCCAAACCTCGGGCGCCAACTCTGGCTTTTGGGACTTGGAATGTCACCTCACTCACCTCACTCACCTCACCTCACCTCACCTCGGAGAAGGAGCCTGAGCTAGTGCAGGAGGTTGAGAGATACCGTCTAGATATAATCAGGCTCACTTTCACTCACAGCTTGGGTTCTGGAACCACTCTTCTCGACCAATGGTGGACTCTCCACTATTCTGGTGTTGCCCAGGGTGAGAGGCGGCGGGTGGGCGTGGGCTTATTAATAGCCCCCCAGTTCAGCCGCCATGTGTTGGAGTCTACCCCGGTGAATGAGAAGGTCGTCTCCCTGTGCCTTCAGGTCAGGGAACGGTCTCTCACTGTCGTTTGTGGTTATGCGCCTAGCGGCAGTGTAGAGTACCCGACCTTTTTAGAGTCCATGGGGGGCGTGCTGGAAGCGCTCCCACTGGGGACTCTGTTGTTCTACTGGGGGACTTTAACGCCCACGTGGGCAGCGACAGTGACACCTGGAGGGGCGTGATTGGGAGGAACGGCCTCCCTAATCTGAACCCGAGTGGTGAGTTGTTATTGGATTTCTGTGCTAGTCACGGTTTGTCCATAACAAACACCATGTTCATGCATAAGGGTGTCCATCAGTGCACTTGGCACCAGGACACCCTAGGTCGGAGGTCGATGATCGACTTTGTAGTCGTTTCTTCTGACCTTCGGCCATATGTCTTGGACACTTGGGTGAAGAGAGGGGCTGATCACTGATCACCACCTGGTGGTGAGTTGGATTTGATGGCGAGGGAAAAAACTGGACAGACCTGGTAGGACCAAACGCATAGTGAGGGTCTGTTGGGAACATTTGGCGGAGGCCCCTGTCAGAGAGGTCTTCAACTCCCACCTCCGACAGAGCTTCAACCAGGTCCCGAGGGAGACTGGGGACATTGAGTCCGAATGGACTATGTTCCACACCTCCATTGTCGGGGCGGCGGTTCGGAGCTGCGGCCATAAAGTCTCCGGCGCCTGTCGCGGCGGCAAACCCCGAACACGGTGGTGGACACCGGAGGTAAGGGATGCCGTCAAGCTGAAGGAGGAGTTCTATCGGGCCTGGCTGGCTCATGGGACTCCTGAAACAGCTGACGGGTACCGGCGGGCCAGACGGAGCACGGCTCTGGCAGTTGCCGCGGCAAAAACTCAGGCCTGGGAGGAGTTCGGTGAGGCCATGGAGGAAGACTTTCGGTCGGCCTCAAAGAGATTCTGGCAAATCGTCCGGCAACTCAGAGGGGGGAAGCAGTGTTCCGCCAACACTGTTTACAGTGGAAGTGGTGCGCTGCTGACCTCAGCTGAGGATGTCCTCGGGCGGTGGAAGGAGTAGTTTGAGGATCTCCTCAATCCCTCCGACACGCCTTCCGTAGAGGAAGCTGAGGCTAGGGACTTGGAGGGGGACTCGTCCATTACCCTGGCTGAAGTTGCTGAGGTAGTTAAAAGACTCCTCGGTGGCAAGGCTCCGGGGGTGGATAAGATCCGCCCCGAGTTTCTCAAGTCTCTGGATGTTGTGGGGCTGTCTTGGCTGACACGCCTCTGCAGCATTGTATGGAGCTCGGGAACGGTGCCTCTGGACTGGCAGACCGGGGTGGTGGTCCCTCTTTTTAAGAAGGGGGACCGGAAATTGTGTTCCAACTATAGGGGGATCACACTCCTTAGTCTCCCTGGGAAAGTCTATGCCAGGGTACTGGAAAGGAGAATCCAACCGATAGTCAAACCTCGGATTCAGGAGGAGCAATGCGGTTTTCGCCCTGGCCGTGGAACACTGGACCAGCTTTATACCCTCACTAGGGTGTTAGAGGGTTCATGGGAGTTTGCCCAACCAGTCCATATGTGTTTTGTGGACCTGGAGAAGGCATTCGACCGTGTCCCTCGTGGCATCCTGTGGGAGGTACTTCGGGATTATGGGGTTCAGGGCTCGCTGCTACGGGCTGTTCGTTCCCTGTATGACCGGAGCAGGAGCTTGGTTCGCATTGCCGGCAGTAAGTCAGACCTGTTCCTGGTGCATGTTGGACTCCGCCAGGGCTGCCCTTTGTCACCGATTCTGTTCATTATCTTCATGGACAGAATTTCTAGGCGCAGCCAGGGAACGGAGGGTGTCTGTTTTGGTGGCTGCAGGATCTCGTCTCTGCTTTTTGCGGATGATGTGGTCCTGTTGGCTTCATCGAATCAAGACTTACAGCGTGCACTGGAGAGGTTTGCAGCCGAGTGCAAAGCGGCGGGGATGAGAATCAGCACCTCCAAATCCGAGGCCATGGTTCTCAGTCGGAAAAAGGTGGATTGCTCCCTCCAGGTTAGGGGGGGAGTTGCTCCCTCAAGTGGAGGAGTTTAAGTATCTCGGGGTCTTGTTCACGAGTGAGGGAAAAATGGAGCGGCAGGTTGACAGACGGATCGGTGCGGCGTCCGCAGTAATGCGGTCATTGTACCGGTCTGTTGTGGTGAATAAGGAGCTTAGTCATAAGGCGAAGCTCTCAATTTACCGGTCGATCTACGTTCCTACCCTCACCTCTGGTGATGAACTCTGGATCACGACCGAAAGAATGAGATCGTGGATACAGGCGGCAGAAATGAGTTTCCTCCGCAGAGTGGCTAGGCGCACCCTTAGGGATAGAGTGAGGAGCTCAGTCACCCGGGAGGAGCTTGGAGTAGAGCCGCTGCTCCTCCGAATCGAGAGGAGCCAGTTGAGGTGGCTCGGGCACCTGAACAACACTTCCTTACAGAAATGACACAAAACAAGATGTGATAAAAAAACACTGCAAGGAAACAAATAGCTCTACAAAAGAGACAGAAGGTAAACTACAACAAACGTACCAAAAGACTGAAACCCAATTCAGCTTGAGTAGAAATGCGCGAGCACTGCAAGCAAAAAAGCTGATGGCAACCTGTGGGTGGGGGAATTCACTAATACAGAGAGAAACACATAAACGTTAACAGTTTGATGCCTTGTGTGCTTTCAGATGCTGGCCAGAGGAAGGACATACAGTGCACGCCATCCTGGAGACGCCAAGGCACAATGGAATACCGCGTAAGTATGAGTTATTAGAGATGGCGTCACCAATTGAAGTCTGCATTTTGTGCAGAGCCACTGTCTTCTTAGTGCAGTTAAATGATTTGTTTTCCCTCTGCATGCAAGGGCAGCTTGCTTGTGCTTCATTCTGAATTAGTGTGCCTTTTATCATGAAGACTAAAATTGCAACATGTAATATGTGACAACTTTAGCTGTCCATCAGCATGAAACATACTTTGGTGTTGAAACAGCGAAGTTGTTTGGTGTTGCAGCACGTAGTGAGAAACGTTGCAAGTTATAGCTGAATCTTTATGTAGAAAGGGAATGTATTTATGCTGGTAGGAAGAGGACATGCACTGCTTCTCTCTTCCTTTCTCTGTGGCACTTTAAACATTGTTCAACATTCCTTCTTTATGGACATTCTAGTTGCTTTGTCATTTCTATCATTTGGCTCTTGAGAACGTAAGGGGCTCCTGTTGCCATACATGAGCATTGAACAAAACTACTTTCTGTGCTTTTGAAAAGAGCAAAATTACCTTCCCTCCAGTGATAGGGGAATGCACTAAATCTGACAGACTGCCACAGAGTAGGCAAGGGGGACTGGGGAAGGGCTCACCATTCACTTTGCTGGTTTCATTAAAATCCAGATGACTATAACATGTCACGTTAGGAACTTTGTGAAGCTGGCCTTCTACAAACAGCACAAATGAAGAAAACCTCACGATTTGTTCGTGCTATATTTGTGCCATTTTGTGCCATGAAATTTTGAATTTGTGCCATTGTTGTTTTTGAGGGGGTGCAGTGGCGCAGTGGGTTGGACCGCAGTCCTGCTCTCCGGTGGGTCTGGGGTTCGAGTCCCGCTTTGGGTGCCTTGCGATGGACTGGCGTCCCGTCCTGGGTGTGTCCACTCCCCCTCCGGCCTTACACCCTGCGTTACCGGGTTGGCTCCGGTTCCCCGTGACCCCGTATGGGACGAGCGGTTCTGAAAATGTGTGTGTGTGTGTGTGTGTGTGTGTGTGTGTGTGTGTGTGTGTGTGTGTGTGTGTGTGTGTTGTTTTTGAGATATTAATGTTCATTTTTTTCCAGGATGTGACAGCCCCACGACAGTTGTGTAGATGCTCGAATTTGGGTTCATTTGTTTGTGCTATGTTTGTGCCACTTTGTACCATTCAAACTGCAGTTTGATCTCTTTTACTTTTAAAACTGGGAAAATGAAATTTCTAGTAACTAACCCAATTTGGAAAACAGTAAACCGTCTTTTATTGAAGGAGGCATAGAGTAAAAGGGATGTAAAGCTCAACGTCTCCAAGCCTGAGATCCTTTACCTCCCAGCAGGTCCATCCACCTGTCATGAATTCACAAACTGCACAACTCACTTGTTTCATTCATTTCATTGGTTAAGAGCCTGGGAGTAATGATTGACTGAAATCTCTGCTTCTCTCAACACACTGAATTCATAATCCAATTCTGCATTACATCTTGTATAACATCTGTGGGATTCACCCATATCTCACAACAAACTGTACACAGCTCCTGGTTCAGGCCATGGTAATATCCCACTTGGTCTACTGCAGCTCCTTCTTGTCTAGTATTCTGACCTCTGCCATCAAGCCTGTCTAGCTGATACAGAATACATGCTGCTGCATAAATTGTGTTTGACCTGCTAATAAGTTTCTAATTATCCCCCTTCTTGTCTCTCACATTGGCTTCCTGTAGCGCCATGGTTACAGCTTACAAGACCATCGACAAATCAATTCCCTGATATCACACCCTACGCTCCACTAAGAGCTCTGTGCTCTGTAGATTCTCAATTTTGGTTTCAGTGTGGTAGAGTGATCTCCCTCCATCTCTTAGAACTGCTGATTGTCTTTCAAAATTCATGAAGAGTTTCAAAAAAATATCTGTTGGCCCACTTTACTCCAGATCTCATAAGTGCTCCTTAAACTTGCATTACATAATATTTCACAATCGCCTCTGTATTTCCTACAAATTTTGTAGGCAGTTACTTGTGTAATGTGTGCCAGCACAAATTGTGGTATTGGACAAACTGTGACTTAAGAATTGTGTGTCTGCATCTATAACTCTTTTATCTGTTGTGAATTTTTTTCTTTTTTTTTGCTCTGGATTGTACATTGTTTTGAAATGTGTCTGTTAAATGAATGTAAGTTTAAATGTAATTCTCTGCTCTAATAGATTCTTTTGAATACTTTAAACATAGCTAAATAAATAAAGAAGGATTTTGATTAAATTCTTGACTGAACAGAAGCCACCTTGTAGATTTAGGTCAAGGTTTATGGGTGCTTTTCTCTTATCAGTTTGTTGCATTTTATCAGTCATTTTCTCTTCTCAGTCATTGCCAGTCCTACCACTCATGTTCAGCTGATTGTAACAGTACCCTGCGTATTCCAGGAACAAGAGGGCAGTTGACCTATGGAAGAGCCAGTATTTGATTGATTTTCAGTCTTGGCCCTAACATGTCCCTAGCTTGCACTGACAGTAGTCAGAAAAGATACCCTCTAAAGTCTTTAAGCACCATAATCCCCTCATTCAACTGCCCTTGCAGCTCTTCCGAGATCATTATTTGCATGCAGCACAAGCGGTATACATTATACAGTATACATTTGTATACAATACATCTTACAAATATCTGAGATGGATTTTACATAACATAGATCTTCTCCCAGAGAAATGCAGTTAAATGACATTTAGCAAGATCATTGTAGCTGTGTGTCTTCAGGGAAGGTGAATTGCATCTTGGCCGCATGTGAATGATACAAAGCACACCATTTCGCTCTTTTGTGAGGGAGAAAGTCAGTGAGTTAAAAGTTGAAGCACTCATCAAGCAAGACATCCAGTGAGCTCCTGTGCTTTTAACTTGTGTAAAAATGAGCCTAAATAATAATGATAAGTTTAAATTTTTGGCCTATGGCATCTAACCCAGAGAAACTCCTGACAAGCTTATGTATTTTAACTTTGTGTTTATGATTGTTTTATTTGGGTAGAGTCACAGGACACACCGAACAGCATTGCTCTAAAGTTTGACACCACTCCCAATGAGCTGGTCCAACTGAACAAACTGTTCTCCAGAGCAGTACTTCCTGGTCAGGTGCGGACATTACAAATACTTGCAACCCACACTAATTGGCATATTACCTTTCTGTCTCCTGGCTTCCTCTGGTCATCGTACAGATTTAAAATTGCTAAAAAGACACCAATATCTTGTCATTCACTGCTGTGCTATAATAGATAATATACAGTATAATAGATAAATCATCTAGCCAAGGGCTTGTGAAGTTTTTAAGGGTCTTCAAGGAGGCCTTCAGCGTGTCCTTGAACCGCTTCTTCTGTCCTCCATGGGAGCACTTTCCCTGAGTGAGTTCTCTATAGAGGAGCTCCTTGTGGATGCGCTCTTCTGACTTTCTGAATATGTGCCCTGCCCACCTGATCTGGGCTGTCAACAGCAGTGTGTGAACTGACAGCAGAGTAGCTCTGGAAAGGACTTCAGTGTCTGGCACTTTGTCCTGCCATCTGATTTTCAGAAATTTGCGCAGACAGGACATGTGGAAGTGATTGAGCTGTCGTGCATGCCTCTGGTAGACAGTCCACGTCTCACAGGCGTACAGCAGAGTTGGAATCACCACTGCTCAGTAGACTTTCAGTTTTGTTGGTAGGCTGATCTCTTGATGTTCTCAAATGTTGGAGCGCAATCTGCCAATGGCAGAGCTAACTTTAGCAATTCTGCAGTTTACTTCAGCATCGATGGACACTACTTTGAAAAGGGTACTGCCCAGGTACATGAAGTAGTCCACTGCTTGCAGTCTCTATCCAACTAAAACATCACAAATACATTAGTATTCAGACCCTTCATTCAAGTTTCAAGTTCAAGTTTCAAGTTTGTCATAGATACAGTACCATGTACATGTATCATGAAATTCTTCCTGAATGCTTCTCCACAGACCATGGACAAGGACAGAGACAATAGAAATACTGCATAAACAAAACACTGACAATGACAGTGAGTAGTGCAGTAGCAACAGCAATAAATAATGGTAACAGTAGTAACAATAAAACCAGTTGACAGCCAGAGAACTCAGAACGAGAGAATGAGAATAAGAATGCTTGAAGTCACAGTGTAATTTTATTTAGTACTTAGTTGAAGCACCTTTGGCAGCAATTACAGCCTCGAGTCTTCTTGGGTATGACGTGACAAGCTTTGCACACCTGAATTTGGGGATTTTCTGCCATTCTTCTCTGCAGATCCTCTCAAGCTCTGTCAGGTTAAATAGAGACCGTCAGTGGACAATTATTTTCATGTTTCTCTAGAGATTTTTGATTGGGTTCAAGTCTGGGCTCTGGCTGGGACACTCAAGGACATTCTCTCTGTGAATGTACAACATATGCATGTGGCTGTAGCCTGGACCATTTATTGTACCTACTATGTACCTAGACATGTCATTAATTACAAAACCTGGGTAACTGGGTGTTTGGGGTATTTCAACATCAGAAATCCATGCATTTATTCAGATTGTTAAAGAAATCTCTGACCTACAAGAGCTTTCATGGGTTTCACATACGTTTTCCCCAAGATTGTATCAAAACACAGTTGTTTACTTTAGCATACGTGCTTTGTAATTCAGTGCAAATTTACATTTTTTTGGACACTTAATTCTCATATGACTGCAACTCATATTTGCAGAGGCACCAATTCCAATAAAACAATGAACAGTAATGCCTTCTAGTTTTACAATAAGTTCTGGCTCTCATTCTGAATGAGTCAGGGGTGTGTGGCTTTAGCTTCTGCCAACCACATATGCAAACGGAGAATTACAAAAAAGACACGAAAAATATTTTGAAGTAGTATGGGGAAAAATGCTCCTGTTTGGTAATGACATTATTTGTTTCTTGTTACCTCCAGTTAGAAAATAATACACACATCATAGTTATGCACACACACACACATTTTCAGAACCGCTTGTCCCATACGGGGTCACGGGGAACCGGAGCCTAACCCGGCAACACAGGGCGTAAGGCCGGAGGGGGAGGGGACACACCCAGGACGGGATGCCAGTCCGCCGCAAGGATCATAGTTATATAACAAAGCTAATTATATTTAAGTTGTTTTGATTACATGCATAAGGTAAAGTTTTTTTTTTTTATTCTTAATGAACAGGAAAGGTATGCAACATTTGAAAGTATTTGTAAAATACAGAAGTCATACTAGGGTGGCAATGAAAAGTATGATGAAAATGAAGCCTTAATATTTTAGTGAAAGTCAGCTGGAAGGTTTTTCTGCCAAATATTTAAATGTAATATTTGCTCAGTAACAGACACACGTATTTGCTCAATAACATGTTCTATAACTGATACCTATTTCAATTAATTTAGTTCACATTTACATTCATTTATTTAGCAGATACGGGGGTGCGGTGGCGCAGTGGGTTGGACCACAGTCCTGCTCTCCGGTGGGTCTGGGGTTCGAGTCCTGCTTGGGGTGCCTTGCGACGGACTGGCGTCCCGTCCTGGGTGCGTCCCCTTCCCCCTACGGCCTTACGCCCTGTGTTGCCGGGTAGGCTCCGGTTCCCCGTGACCCCGTATGGGACAAGCAGTTCTGAAAATGTGTGTGTGTGTGTGTGTGTGTGTAGCAGATACTTTTCTCCTAAGCAACTTCCAATGAACTCTGTAGTTCAAGTTCAAGTTTTATTTGTCACAATAGACAACCATACTTAGTACGACTTTAGAACAAACAACTATGTATATCCTTCAAAACTGACTTTTAGGTAAAACTACCAGTTCCTGTCATGTTTCTCATGAGATATCTGTCAGAAAGAAAGTAAGTGCAGAGATCGTCTGAGTAGCTGAGTGGATGGGCGGTGGGCAGTGGGAATTGAAGCTGTTAGCGAGAGCACTGAGATGGGGAGTGACACTCAGGAGGCAGGCGTGTGTCCGAGGGCCTTCTTCGAGTTTGTGGTCGTGGTCTGGTGGGCGAGAGTCATGATCTGAAGAGCTGTGGATCAATTGCAATGGTCGTAGTCCAAAGAGCGTTGACCAAGGCGCAGAGCTGACTGCAAGAAAAAGCAAGATTTCTCAATGAGATTCTGCAAGTACTGCAGGTAAGTCTGCTTCTTTTAAAGATTGTTTTATTGAGGCTCAGGTGTTCTTCATGTGTGGAGCTTGCCATGATGACCTTCCCCTGTGGTCCACTTGTATAATCTCGCTGAGGTCGTGACACTTCTTACTTGTTCAGAGTATATTGTTCGTAATTCTTAGAAAACTTTAGTTGTTCTTTGGTTCTGCTGTCAGCAATTTTACTGTGAAATAGCACTGTTTAGAACTTGTGAGCTGTTTCAAGTACAGCACCTGGTTACAATGTCACAGCAGCAGTAAACAGAATTCCATATTAGTTGAGTTTGAAATTTAATTTGTTAAGCATTTTGACAGGACTTTGTACTTGCTTTTAGGCAGGGCAACTAGTACTCTTATAATGTTGTTTGCAATAGCTGTGTGTGCAAGTAAAACAGACAAAGTAGTACTATGTCATTTTGCTGAGCAAATGAGCTTTCACTGCTTTTCAAAAGCATATCTAGAGTCACTATAGATGTTTGCTGTTGAACCTGAGGCCAGCGTGCATGCTCTGGTTAATGCTACTAGCACTGCAACTTGTGCAGAGAAGTGATCTGGTAACCGTTCAGATGCTACTACAGCAGACGGAGAAGCAACAGCATATCCTGCTCATCTGTTCCCTTCAGTGACTTGGGCAGAACCATCAACAAACAATTCAAAATCTACGTTATTTAATAGTATTTCCGCAATTGCACTTGGAGATGAGTGCGTAAGCGTAACACAATCATGAGTCACCTCATTCTCATTCTCTAAAGAAAGATCAGTTATAGAAGACATAATACAAGTGGATGGATTAGTGACTGGGGCACTTTGTAAAATAACATTTGGGGCTGTAAGTGTCACTAACCAGTTTCTCCAGTGTGAGGAGATAACGGGGTGATTTTAGCCTGATTCATTAGTGCAGTATCATTGTGGTATATTCTGACTGTCAAGATTTGTGACATTAGCTGATTAATCTCAACTAGAGACATGTCATAAAGATGCATTTTCCTGGACAATGCTCTCCTGAACTCAGAAAAGTTCACTCGTGCTAAAGGCTAAACTCTGAGCAAGTCCTTCTATTGCCTCAGGGCCTAGCGCTTTGATGACCGTTTGGACCTGGACTGCAGGAGGTGCAGACGGAATAATGTCAATCTCTTCTACTCCACTTTGAACCCTTTTTCTTGCTCCACACACTTTGACTGCACTAACTGCCTTATCCATCCCTTCACTGTCACTAATACACACATCATCATTACCCTCATAGTTAAATAAGGACTGTAAGTCAGGATAGATATTATCTGAATGTGTGGGTTTTTTCAAATCACCTTCTGAAGTCTGCTTAGGACTCTACTTCTTAGTGAAAGACAATACTTGGGCACATAGTTCTTTATTGTGCTCTTCTACTTTAGCAATACAGTGAGCTTGCTCTTGTGCTATTGCTAAACAAAATTCTCTGTGGCAACAGATAATTCCCTTTATATTTTTCTTTCTGATACATCTGCCAAATACATTTTTGCATTCTTTAATGGACCATACTTTATCTGGACGAATGCCATATTTCTGTACCAAATTCTGAATCTGTCACTATTGCATCCATGTGTTCTCCCAGAATTTATTTGAACTCGCTATCAGTCCACGAAGGGGTAGCTAATCCATTTTTCTTAGTTGTGGGGATCAGTCTAAAATTCTTTCTAAACATTTTGATTAGTATTTCTCTGATGCAACAGGGAAAAAAACTGTCACAAAACTGCTCTTTGATTGTCACTAAGAGCTTCTCTGACTTGGCAGAGGATAAACTAAACTCTTCCCCAGCAAAGCAGAGAATAAACCAAACTCGTCCCTGGCAAAACAGAGGATAACTTGTTTGTTAACACACAACTGTTGTTAACCTTCCCTGATAAAACAGAGGATAAACTAAATCCTTCCCTAACAAAGCATAGGATAAACCAAATTCTTCCCTGATGAGGCAGAGGATAAACCAAATTCTTCCCTGACAAAGCAGAGGATAAATCAAATTTTTCCCTGACGAAGCAGAGGATAACCAAATTGTTAACACACCCTGCAAATGTTGTTAACATTCCCTGCTGAAGCAGAGGATGAACTGTTTGCTAACACACCCTATAGCTGTGTTTAACACTTCCCTGGCAAACCAGAGGATAACCTAAAATACTGGTCTGTAGCAGTTCTTTGGATAGAGTGACACTCACCAAATCGTAGACAAGCCGAGTAAGTTCAGTCTGGATCGATGTAAGACAAGCAACTGTATCCAGGTCACGTCACCAAAACCATTGGGAATTTGCAGCAAAGACCAGGAGACTTGGAAGTATCTTCAGCAGGATTCTTTATTGCAGATGAGAGCATCAGTCTACAACATCGGAACATGTTGTTTCGCATTGTAGTAATCAAGTCTAACTAAGGGAGACATACATTGTGCTTTTATAGGCATTCAGTGGTCAGTCCTTAAAGGTGTGACCTTACACAAAGCTTTAGAGGTGATACCTTCAAACAAAGCATCAAAGGCAAGGAAGCCTTCATAGAAATCAACCCCTGACTGCTAGCTACCCCAAACTTCCTTATCACCAAATGGTTTGACCACCACCTGGTAACAAGAACTGGGATATGTCAACATTCTTACACAGTTTCGTTTAGATTCAAATAATAACAAGTAATCACTGTGACCATATTAGCAGGAAGACCCATTCAACTGTAAATTTGATCTAATCATGCAACAGATGTTGCCTTGAATGCCCACAAGCAATGTGTATAGCGCAGCAATACTTACCTTGATGTTTTCATATGATAATATGGGATACACAGATGGTCAATTGATCTTAAAGTGACCCTGAATTGTGGATTCCTACACAGTGTAACATGGAACTTCACTTAGACAATCCTTCAACATGTGTTTACAATGCATGAACAACAATGTACTGCAGGTGGTAGAAAAGCACCATTGTGACTTTTCAGACACCAAGTCTGAACTTCCCATCTGTTCCAGTGACAACAGATGTTTAAGTTAGGCAAGTAACAGTATAGCACAGCAATAATAATATAGATTGAACAGTGCAGAACAATACAGCTATAGTTAATGTTCAGATTTTTTTTGTTTGCTAATTCAAAAAAAATACTTTGAAAAGAATGAAAATAGAATTTCATGTGCTATGAGCAAGTGGTAAATATAACTTTAATGCAATTATATACTGTAATATTTTTACTGGTTTAAAACTGTGTCAAAAGGAACAATTTGGAAGGATGAGATTTAAATTTGAAACTCTGACTTTCACTGGCACCCTCACTCACACTCTTGTGCATTTTACAACAGAAGAATATCATGTACTTAAGCGAGGAGAGGCATCCAATGCTTAGATGCAGAGATTGGTGTGTCAGCTGAGAAACCAACCAGACATCAACCACTAGTAGTGTTTGACAAAGTGTTCTGAACCCCGAACCTTCTACGCTCTTCCTGTTGTATGTATGAATACTTTAAATCATGATTCCTGAGTTTTGAGAATTGAAAAGCTTATAATGTAGGTTAAGTTAGGTTTTCTGAAAGATTGCTGCTAGATCTGTTGAATACTAACGCAAATTAGGTCAAGAAGCATACACAAAGTAATCAAATATATATATATAATGTACATATATATGTAGAAAATAATATTTATAATTAGATAAATTAGTTCACAAGTGATTGAATAGGCAAACATTTGAATGCAAGAGGGAAATAGTGGACTGAAGTAAGAAGATGAGTGAAGTGAAGAGGTGCTGGGTGCAGGGGTGTTTTTAGTTAATAGGTTGTCATGGGCAGAGAGGGAGATGCAGGATGGTAGACCCAAGTGTAAGATTTTTATTGAGCTGGACGAACAAGGCAAGTATCCTGGTCGAGGACAGGCGAAGGGTCAGGTCAGTCAGCACACATTGTTCAGGGATGTGAATCCAGGGACGTGGTTTTGAAGGGATGAAGCAATGAGTCGGTACTGTGAGAGTCTTAGAGCTGGGCAAGGGAACAAGGAGGAGAGGAGCAAAGAGCAAGGAGAGAGTTCAGGATGCTGGTGTGCGCAGAGATGACAATTGTCTCTAGTGAGATTCCACAACTGGAAGGAGGTGGTTCAGTGTCTTATGGTTACCCGTCCTAATTAGCCTCAGGTGTCCTTGTCAGGGGTGCAGTGGAGGGCATGACACAGGTTTGCACATAATTTTGTGACAACTGGAATTTATAAATTGGTCTTGGATAACATCAAGTCTGTGAAAGAGAAGTCTAATTGTTTATCAACAAATAATTTGTTAGCACGATTCACAGAGTTTTCCATTTCATTGCCCTCATTCTGAGAACAAAATGGACTCTGAAGTGAGCACCAGAGTTTCTCCCCATACTTAATTGATTGCTGATCTGACACTTGATATGAAGGAATGCCAAATTTCTTACAGTTTTGTCTATTTATTCTGCTGCACTGGAACATACAAGAAGAGTTCAGGTTAAGAGTTTTGATCAAGAGAACTGCAGGGGACCCTTCATAAGACTCACATTAGCAACCTTCTTGCCACATTTCCCTGCTTGCACTGTTTTCCAAGGATGCATCTACAGGTAGAACCTGTTTTGGGATGCAGACAGTCGGTGGTGACCTTGGGGAAGGACTAAAGAAGGTGTAAATGCACAATGGACCCCTGTGGCAATTCAGGTCCAGGGTCTCAGTGTGATAATCACAAGACAAACCTTTGTGGAGATATACATTCACCAGCCACTTTATTAGGTACACCTTGCTAGTATCAGGTTGGACTCCGTTTTGCCTTCAGTACTGCTTTAATCCTTTGTGGCATAGATTCAACAAGGTGCTGGAAACATTCCTCAGAGATTTTGGTCCATGCTGAAATGATAGCATCATGCAGTTCCTGCAAATTTGTCGGTTACACATCCATGATGCGAATCTCCCATTCCACCACATCCCAAAGATGCTCTATTGGATTGAGATCAGGTGACTGTGGAGGCCATTTGAGTATAGTGAACTCATTGTCATGTTCAAGAAACCAGTTTGAGATGATTTGAGCTCTGTGACATGGTGCATTATCCTGCTGGAAGTAGCCATCAGAAGATAGATACATTGTGGTCATAAAGGGATGGACACGGTCAGCAACAATACTCAGATAGGCTGTGGCATTTAAACAATGCTCAATTGGTACTAAGGGGCATAAAGTGTGCCAAGAAAATATCCCCCACCCTATTACACCAATACCACTAGCCTGAACCATTTATACAAGGCAGGATGGATCCATGCTTTCATGTTGTTTATGCCAAATTCTGACCCTACAATCTGAATGTTGCAGCAGAAATTGAGACTCATCAGGCCAGGGAATGTTTTTCCAATCTTCTATTGTCCAGTTTTGGTGAGCCCGTGCAAGTTATGGCCTCAGTTTCCTGTTCTTAGCTGATAGGAGTAGCACTGTGGTGTTTTACACCAAGAACAAATCATTGAGAGTTTTGTAAAAGAAAGGTTCCTGCCAGCCTGTAGGGTGTAAGTTGACAAAGGATAATTGTCATTGGTTATTTCTTAAGTGAAGCAGGAATTGTTATTGACAGCACTATATATATATATATATATATATAGCATGGGCTTTTTCCATGTGGGAACAGATGAGGTTCTGCAGTATGAAGTGAGATTGTGACATAAGCTACTGCTCTTAATAAACTCTTATTTGTGCACTCTGAGTGGTCCAGTGCTTTGTTTCAGTAAAGCCTCCAAAGAACGGTGTACCTTCCTTTCAGACACCACAGGCACCGGATGTGGTCTTCTGCTGCTGCTGTAGTCCATCTGCTTCAAGGTTCGATGTGTTGTGTGTTCAGAGATGCTCTTCTGAATACCTTGGTTCTAACAAATGGTTACTGTTGCCTTTCTATGAGCTCGAACCAGTCTGGCCATTCTCCTCTGATCTCTGGCATCAACAAGGCATTTTCAGCCACAGAACCGCCACTCACTAGATATTTTCTCTTCTTTGGACCATTCTCTGTAAACCCCAGAGATGGCTGCACATGAAAATCCCAGTAGATCAGCAGTTTCTGAAACACTCAGCGCAACCCATCTGGGGCCAACAACCATGCCATCTTCAAAGTCACTTAAATAACCTTTATCATCCATTCCCCCCCCCCATTCTGATGTTCAGTTTGAACTTCAGCAGATCATCTTGACCATGTCTACATGCCTAAATGCATTGAGATGCTGCTATGTGATTGGCTGATTAGATATTTGTGTTAACGAACAGTTGAACAGGTGTACCTAATAAAGTGGTCGGTGAGTGTAGGGTCTTAGCATGGCATTTACCAGGACAACCCTTGCGATGATCTAAACATTCAATTTCATTGCACACCATGGTCATCCACATATTCTTGTAATGATCAACAATCATTCAATACATTTATTCATTTAAATGAAAGGTTTCTCTAAAGCAACTCACAATTATTCACCTACTTAAACAGCTGGATAATTTTACTAGAGCACTTTAGGGTAAGTACCTTGTTTAAAGGTACTACAGCTAGATGTGGTAATCAAACCTGCAACCTTTGCATCCAAAGGCAGTAGCTCTAACAACTATGCTACTAGCTATCCCTATTAGTGATAGCTCTTACTGCTGATGCACAGTGATATTGTTTTCAGGTTTTTTTCTCTTTTTCCCTCTCAGAGGACCCCAATGAGCACCTCTGCATAGAGTTCCTACTGTTAGTCCTTTAATTAAACTGCTCCCAGGGGACAGTTCATCATTTGTTGTGGGGAGTTTTGCAGTGTTCCTAGCTCAGCAGAAAGCATGCTGCCTCCCATTAAAGGCTTGCCTACGTGCTTTATGTTTTAGTGTAGTCTCTGCAGCAATGTGCTGTAACTGAACAAAGCAAATG
The DNA here is from genome assembly GCF_900964775.1 of Scleropages formosus. NCBI lineage: Eukaryota > Metazoa > Chordata > Actinopteri > Osteoglossiformes > Osteoglossidae > Scleropages > Scleropages formosus. The sequence continues at coordinate 21,412,759 of NC_041828.1, read as the reverse complement.
TTTTGGCAACTTATGGGTAATTTTAAGTAAAGCTTCTATTTCTCTTTCATAAGTCAGAATGTGAGCATAAATTGCTCTATGGTATAAATTTGGGGGGGGGGTAGCTAAAGTTATCTAACTGACCCCTGTTGCTACCACAAACAGGATTCAGATGGAGCTCCACAGAAGGAGGATCTGCTCCACCCAGCTAATGTCTTTGCCCACAGCACCCAGGTAGTATCATCTACATCTGATTAAAGAGCCTGCGCTTCTGGAATATTTTTCCTCAAATGGCATAAAGTGGAAGTTCATAGCAGAGAGAGCACCTTGGTGGGGTGGATTGTGGGAACGATTAATCCTATCGGTGAAAACAAGTCTGAAAAGAATGATGGGGAGAGCTTCATTGAGCTTTGAAGAATTGTCTTCGTTGCTGACAGAGGTGGAGGAGATAGTTAATTCAAGGCCGCTCACGTTTGTGTACAGTGAGTTGGAAGAACCTCAACCATTGATACCCGCACGTCGTCTTGTTGGGAAAAGACTTACCTCCTTACCACCAAAGTCTTTCCCCATTGAGTGTCAAGCCACCAACACCGGCAAAGAGGAACTCACACGAAGATGGAAATATCATCAGAGGCTTCTGAATGAGTACTGGAAGCGATGGAGAACTTGAAGTCTGCACATGCCAATAAGACACTCCCTCCTACTTCGCTAAAGGAAGAAGATCTGGTCTTGGTTGGAGATGACCGAATTCCACAGCAGATCTGGAAAATTGGGATAATAAAGGAGGTGATCCTAGGCAGAGATGGACGTGTGAGGTCGTGGACTGTGCATCTTCCAGCTGGGACTGTATTAAAAAGACCTGTTCAGTGTTTATATCGTTTAGAAATTTGATTGTGCTACGGTCTTCATGGGGGGGGGGAGATGTAGTATTTTTTATTGTTTGAGTTGGTGCTCTTGATGTTGTGTGGAAAGGTGTTGTTTGTTTGTATTTGGTTGTCAACTTGTAATTGCTGATGAGTGATTGGCATTGAGTTTAAATTGTACAATTTGGAATGTGATTTATAGAACTGCAACTAGATCTCCATATGTTAATTACGTTCTTTGTTTTAACGTAAATGCGATAGTAGTAGAGAAGAGTTCTGCCTCAGACTGTACGACGGGAGCGATGGATGTTTTGTTGGTATTTTATTAAATGTAACGTTGTTATTAGAAAACCCAGAAGTCGGTCTCATCATTTGCGAGCTCAAGAAGCTGCAACGGGGTTAGTGACAACAGGGTGCCCTGCAACGGGCTGGCATCCTGTGCTAGGTGTGTCCCCTCCTCCTCCAGCCTTACACCCTATGTTGGTGGGTTAGGCTCCAGTTTGCCACGAAGGTTGGGTGTAGGGTTAGCAACCCTGCCCTGTTGAGAAATGCGGTGGCCTGGGAATGGACGCTTGGTCAGTGAAAATAAGACAATCCTCTCTGCAGGACATGATCAGCACTATGGTGCAAGCTTTGCTTGACTGGAAGCCAGTGAGCAACCGTATTATCAGCACATTTTCAAACACAGCATGCAAAAATTACCATCATCCAAGTGTATGCGCAAGTCAAAGATGGAAGAGACATATTTTACAACTTATTACAACATTTCCTAGCCAGTAGGCAGGAAACCGAACATGATGTCCAGTGTCGAACTGGGAAAGCATCATCAGTATTTCAGCAGATGTGGTGGATTTGGTCTTCTTTTATTAACACAAACATCAAAATCTAATAGTACAACAGCATCGTGATCCCAACAGCCATCTATGCCAGTGAAACTTGGAAGATTTCAAAAAGGATAGCCCACAAACTGAGCGTTTTTCACCAATGCAATTTACGTCAAATTCTGGGTATCTCCTACCACTATCGGGTCACAAATGAAGAAGTGTTAAAACGTAGTGGTCTGATGCGGCTGAAAGACACTGTTGCTGAATGACAAATGCAACTAGCAGGTAACATTTTGCGACTCCCGGACCAGAGACTTCCAAAGGTGGAGATGCGATGAGTGCTGCCAAAGGGAAAGCGTAGACAGGGTTGACCACTGAAAACATGGCATTCCACCTTTCAAGAAGACCTCAGGATCATGAACATTGAATGGACGGATGCTGAGATCATTGCTGCCAACAGAGCCTATTGGAGAACACTCGTTGCTCAATACATCAACCAACATGGGAGGAACTAACTAACTAACTAACATATTTAATCTGAATCAGATCCCATGGTCATCATCATCGTTTCACATTAATATTCCAGCGAAAGACACAGGACCTGGGCTGGATTAACATAGGATCTTAGCTTCATTGCATATGGTGTCTGCAAGAAGTGTCCCATGTGAAGTGCTTCACCACAGGCCAGAATGAAATCTGGAAAACTTGGGCTCCATCTTATTTTGGGTATCATTCAGCAAGGAAGTGCATTACAAAACTCCCTGTATAAGATTACAGAAGCATTTAGCAAAGAATATAAGATAAATAATAATTACAAATATTAAATATTTTTTTGACTCAAATGAACACCAGGTAGACTTGAGATTATCCAGTACTATCTCTACAGGCAGTTTCAGATGTGAGTTGGAAAGCAGTGTAAGGAAGTTTAAGGAGGAATGATAAATGAAATTTAGTCTTGCTTAGACTGAGACAGAAAGAAGTCATGCATTGAGAGCTCTACATTACATATAATGAATCTGAAAATAGAAAAATAAAGCATACTGTCTGGTGTATATTAAATATGCTGACAAACTACTACTACATTAATCCGCTGTCATTAACTGATCCTTCCTAAAATCTGAATGACTCAAAACTGAATAACAGAACAAAATAGTGGTGAAATATATTCTTATATAATCAGCCAAGGGACAAACACATTTACTATTACCTTTTGTAGAACACAAGAAAATAACATCAAATTAAAACTGCCAAAATGTAGTAAACACAGACTGTTCACATATTGTAGCATTAAAATATTTATGAGACCATTTATCATATTCAGCTGAGCCAGGATACAGCCTCACCTCCCACTCTTTGGCTGAGATGACTGCTTTGGACTCCTGCCCCCTTGTTCTTAATGGTTCATTCCTCTTGATCACTGTAAATCCACACTCCTGGCATGAGTCTTCTGTTCCTTCACTATACATTTCTGGGCTCCAGTGGATGAAGAACAAGTACAGGTGGTGTGTCCTGGAGAAAAGAGAGTGCATAAAGAGAGCAAAAAGGGGATACGTCAGGCAAACTGGCAAAACAGCTCATTGACACCCATATGGTTGCAAGTGCTAGCTCTGAAATGCATTTTACTTTTACTTTTACCCATTTAAATTAATAGTCATTAAGAATTCACATTACTTGCAGATTTTCAGGAACAAATTAGATGGCAGCAGGTGGCATAATGGTTAGAGCCGTTATCTTTGAACTCAGAAGTTGCATGTCTGAATGCTACCTCTTGCTGTAATAAACTTGAGCAAGGTACTTGCCTTCAATTTCTCCAGTAAAAATGATCCAGCTGTATAAATGAGCAAGTAATTTTAGGTAGCTGAACGCTTTGGAGACAAGCATGAGCTATATAAATATGTCATGGTCCAACAAGGAGCCAACAGACGGGCCTCAATTGCAGGTGCTTCTTTATTGAGCTCTAGGTGAAAGAATATTCAGGGACAGGCTAGTGTTGGTCGATCGGCGTTCGTTGTCTGAGGAAGTGTTCGGGAGCCGGAGTCGATAGGATGGGAGCAAGGAGTCAAGGAATTTGTGTCCAGGGGCAAGTGAGGAGGGAGCAAGGAAGAGCACAGGAGAGAATACAGAAAGACTGCACGGAGTTGCAGTTGCTCAAATGGGGTTCCGCAGTCTGAGGTTATTCGAGCAGCCTCTTTATACCCGGTCTCTGTGATTTGGTGCAGGTGTGGTGGTTGGGCACACGGTTGGGGGTGTGACAGAATAATTTTACTGAAATCTGTAATAGTACATTTTTATGCTGCCTTTGCCGTTTTATGGTGGCATAAAATTCAATAAAATAAGAAAGAATCCAGCTACCAAGCTTCTCATTAAGAAACTCTTTTCATACTAGAAAACATTCACCCATTTTTACACCAAATATGCCAAACTCCTGCTTTACCTTCTACACGCTGAGGAAATCAGATTCAAACTAAGTCCATAGTGTCAAAACTCTACTGAATGAGGTAATGCTCGTAATGGCATTAAGGTTGTCACTCCTGACGCTTGTTATCCTGCTCTGCTGAGCTACTTGTAAAGTATCATTTTGTGATAATCCATCCAACCATCTATATCGATAACCACTTGTCCAACACAGAATTGTGGTGATCTTATCTGATGTATTTGTTTTTCTTGCCTTATGCCTGCGTTAAAGCACTCTTTGCCACTGTGTGAGAAGAGTGCCCTATAAAAATAAATTGAATTGAATTGATCAGAAACCTATGGGGGTGCAGTGGTGCAGTGGGTTGGACCATGGTCCTGCTCTCCGGTGGGTCTGGGGTTCGAGTCCCGCTTGGGGTGCCTTGCAATGGACTGGCGTCCTGTCCTGGGTGTGTCCCCTCCCCCTCTGGCCTTATGCCCTGTGTTACCGGGTTGGCTCCGGTTCCCTGTGACCCAGTATAGGACAAGCGGTTCTGAAAATGTGTGTGTGTGTGATCAGAAACCTATCCTAGTATCACAGGGGGTGAGGAAAGGTATCTATTGTTGGGACATGAATTTATTGCAGAGCAATCACACCCACATTCATTTACTGATATACACACTAAGAGCGATTTAGAGTCACCAGTTCATCTGACACTGAAATTTTGGGACCGTGGAATGAAATCAGAGGAAATCTACATGAATACATGAAGAACATGAAAAATCCAGATAGACTGAGCTGATTTCAATCTCACAGCCCAAGAACTGTGAGACAACAATTGTACCTACTGTGCCACTGTGAATTTGCTATAAATGAAAAGTAATCCAAACTGCAGCCTTTGGTAATTAAAAGTTTAAAGTTAGTGATAAGTTTAATGATGTCTGAGTTTTATGCACCTACTCATGCAATGAACACTGGTGCATAAAGTCTGTGAAGATTCTCAATCATTCAGGTCATGGTATATCTAAAAGACAAAGCTAAAACAAAGGCAACTGGACTTACATGAGTTTTCTTGAAAACGTTTCACCACTCATCCAAGTGGAACTGAAGAAGCCACTTGGATGAGTGGTGAAACGTTTTCAAGAAAACTCATGCAAGTCCAGTTGCCTTTGTTTTAGCTTTGTTTTTTAGATACTGGTGCATAAAGTTGAAAGAAACAAAGTAAGTTTACTTAAGAATCACACATCTGCAACTATGTCTTTCTTTCTCCTAATGTAATGCACAAACTATATTTCTCTGGGATGTACATCACTTTGGAGGAAAGTACCTGCTAAATGAATAAATGTAAGTTTTCAACTGATGGTTAAGGCTTTCCTTAGCCTTTTCAAAATCTCTTAGCACATTTTTTTCCTCCAGGGCTCATTACTATGATATATCTGAGTGGGCACAAAGCCGTCAGATAACTGATGTGTGGGAGAAGACGGTGGTTAGCTGTCTTCACACATTGTCTGAAACTGCTTGTCCCAAGCAGGGTCACAGCAAGCCAGAGTCTAACCCAGCAACACAGGGCATAAGGCTGGAGGGGGAGGGGACACACCCAGGACGGGATGCCAGTCCGTCACAAGGCACCCTAAGCAGGACTCAAACCCCAAACCCACCAGAGAGCAGGCTCCAATCAAACCCACTGCACTACCACACCCCCCTTACGGTGTTTTAATAATTTCTTTTGAGTTCTGGCTAATTCACCTCTTTTTTCACCTTAATGATTTTCTACATATATAGAATTCTAACAAGCTTATTAGTATGAAAATAACATTTAAAACTCACATTTTTTATTTTTTTGTCTGTTTTTTTGCCTTGATGCAATATATCATTGTCTCTGATGAACAGAACTGCTGTGATACAAAAAATGATAGTAAAGTTCAATTGTACTGTATTGTATCCATATCCATTTAGGCTTCAGAGAGACTACTTAGAATTATACCTAGAATGCAGAGCACTCAACTCATCTAATTTGAATCATTTCACTTACTCTAGGTCCACACTTGAAATTTGGATTCAAACACATTTCTCGAATATTGTTCATGAAAAAAAAGGGGATTACTGCTAGAATTCATCATACATATCTCTCTGCTCCACTTCTCAGTCCCAGGTTTTTGCTAAACCAAACAGAAAGATGTGCTGTGATTCTACAGGTTGACTGGTAAAAGTACCATATGAAACCGTAAGAAGACATGCAGATGCTGCATTAGTCATTGCAATAACATCTTCACTGGTTTCAGGGAGCTAGAAGAGATTAATTTTACGCTACTAGTGTTTCGGTGAGCAAAGACATGGTAAAAATCTAATCTAGTTCTTTAATTCTTTAACAGGATGTTCCTTGATATCTAAAGTAAAAGGCAGTTTCCTCTAAGAGAAAAACTCCCAAGTATCTGGATCAACTGCACCAACCTTCAGCTACTTCTTGTACCTCTTTGGCTGGCTCTGTGTTAGTGAGTGGGACTGCACCCTCGTCATCTGTGTTTTTCACCCACACACTGCTGCTCCCCATCTTTCCCTATGTCGTGAAGGTCCACCTGTGCCTTCCAAGGGGTGTCATTGGTGGGGGGGAGAACTGACATCTCCTCAAAGCCCTGCCGCACACAGACAGCTGGGGATGTAGCCCCATCTCCCCCACTGCTGAGCGGTTTGCCTCCGCTGGCATGCTGGAGCTGGGCAGCCCTGCTCTCTGTCAAGTGGCATGCTGTCCTTTTGGCCTGAAACTGTCTGACAGTCTGCACAGACTTAGAAGATGACAGCAGCTTTTTGCAGATGGGTGACTGTTCAGACTCTATGAAGACGTCCTCAGAGAAGGAGCTCTCTGCTCCATGGCGCCGTGCTGCCACTGTCATTTCTTGTGTCCCGTGGGCATGGCTCAGCCCTATCTGCAGCTTCCGTTTCACTGTGTGACATCACTTTGGGGTTGCACTCCAATAACAGCTGCTCAAATTCTCTGTGGAAAGGCAAGGCTAGTAAGTTTGTAAGAGCATCCTTTGTCAAGAACTGCACATACATGTTGTATAGGTGAATAAATGAAACTTCCAACAAAGGACACACAACGTGTGCAACCACTTGCCCCGAGCAGGGCTGCAGCAAGCCGGAGCCTAACACAGCAATGCAGCAGGCACACCCTGGATGGAATGACAGTCAGATGCAAGGCACTCCCAGCAGGACTTGTGTTGTTGTCACGAAACCCGTTGCAACTTCTCAAGTTCGCAAATGACGAGACTGACTTCTGGATTTTCAAATAACAGCGTAACATTTAATAAAATACCAACAAAACATCCATCGCTCCACTTGTACACTCTGAGGCAAAACTCTTCTTCTCTACTACTCTGGCATTTACGCAAAAACAAAGAATGTAATTAATGTATGGACATCTAGTGGCAGTTCTATAAATCACATTCCAAATTGTACAATTTAAACTCAATGCCAATCATTCATCAGCAATTACAAGTTGACAACCAAATACAAACAAACAACACCTTTCCACACAACATCAACAACACCAACTCAAACAATAAAAAATACAACACCCCCCCCCCCTCCATGAAGACCGTAACACCATCAAATTTCTGAAGGATATAAACGCTGAACAGGTCTTCTTAATACAGTCCCAGCTGGAAGTTGCACAGTGCACGACCTCACACGTCCATCTCTGCCTGGGATCAGCTCCTTTATTATCCCAGTTTTCCAGATCTGCCATGGAATTCGGTCATCTCCAACCAAGACCAGATCTCCTTCCTACTGCACAGAAACGTGAGCGGCCTTGAATTGACTATCTCCTCCACCTCTGTCAGCAACGAAGACAATTCTTCAAAGCTCAATGAAGCTCTCCCCATCACTCTTTTCAGACTTGTTTTCTCTGAGATCATGATCAGGCCTTTTGAAGGTTTGAGCATTGTCTGAATAGATTACTCTGCAGAGACCACGCCTGGACACGAACCTCTTTAGAACCAGGAGGAATTTTTCTGTGGACAAGTCTGACACCAGCTCTAAGCGTACCACCCGTGTCACTGCCACGCCCACACCTTCGAGCTGACATGGAACACCTGGGACGCAGCGCAGACTGGGGCATAAAAGGCTGCGTCAGGCCAGCAGCTGATGCGGAACCTTGTTCAGCCTTGTTGTTTGTGACCTCCTAGCTCTTCTACTTCCTGTTCCCTAACGCCTTCCCCGATCCTGTCCCTTGTCCCCACGATCCTGTACTTCTTTATGATCATCGACCTCTTGCCTGTGTACCAACCTTGTCTTTTGGATTCTCCCTGTAACGACATTTGCGCCTCGAAGACTCATTGCCTGTTCTTTGACCACCTCTCTTGGATTTCCCTGAATACACCACGAATACCGCTCTGCACTTGGGTCCGCCGCTTCCTTCCGGAACCAGACATGACAGTCACAGCACAACTGAACAATGCAATGTATGCCTTTTCTACAGTGGTACGATTTTTCACATGAAGAGGCCCAGCAAAGTCAATGCCTGTAATTTCAAATGGAGGTGATTCAACAATCCTGTCCCTTGGCAGGGGTGCAGTCACCTGCAGAGCTGGGCTTGCTCTGAACCTTTTGCAGATCATGCAGGCAGATATGATCTTCTTTACCTTCCATCTGGCACCTGGGATCCAGTATCTTTCTCTCAGCTGGACCAATGTGTCCCTGACCCCTGAATGCATTACCTTGTTGTGGCAATACATAACCAGCCAGTCAGACAGTCGGTGGTTGGTGGGTAGCAGCCATGGATGCTGCTCTCTCTCACTCAATCTTGACTGTTGCAACCTTCCTCCCATGCATATTACTCCATATTCATCAAGGAAATGGTTAAGGTGTCTGATTTTTGAGTCCTTGTGAATATTCTGCCCTGTCTTCAATTCATTTATTTCTCTGGCAAACACTTTGCCTTGTGCCTCCTGAATCCACAACCTTTCAGCTTCTGACAGCTCCTCTGCTGTGAATTCTTCTAGTTTCTTGTCCCGAGCACAACAATTACGGACAAATTGTCTGATCAAAGCAGTGACTCTCAAAACAGTGGTAAGCTTACTGAATGCTTCTAGTTGTAGTAGTGTTTCAGACTGAGTCACTTCAGTGTTGCTAAGCTGAACTGTCACTTGACATGGCTTCATCTCAGACTTCAATTCTTCCTCAGAACACCTTTCCACTGTTGATTCTGGTTGTGTTGGTGACGTTAGGAAAGGCGGACCTGACCACCACAACTCATCTCCTTTCAGCTTGGATGCTATCTGTCCTCTTGTAATAAGGTCTGCTGGGTTGATCTTACCGCAACAATGTGACCATGATTCTGGTGCTGCCAGTGACTGTATTTCGGTGACTCTGTTCGCAACGAACTGCTTCCTTTTTGTGCTGAGCCACGAATCCACTGAATAACTATCATGGAATCTGTCCATATGTAAAGCTGGGATGGCATCATGTTCAGAATCTTTAACAAGTTGCTCCCTATTCTAGCTCCAACTAAAGCTCCCATCAACTCCTAATGTGGTAGAGTTAGTTTCTTTATGGGAGCCACTCTCGATTTGGATGCAACAAAACTGGTGACAGTTCTTCCATCCTTAGTTTGTCCTTGGAGGTACGCAACTGCTCCATATGCCCTTTCACTGGCATCACTGAAGACACGAAGGAGTGGGGATTGCTCATTCTGCCAGTCACTTACTCTGTACCACCTCAGAATGGTAATCTGATGCAGCTGTGGGAGCTCCATGCACCATTGTTGCCATTCTTGACTGAGGTCTTCTGGCAGCTCCTTGTCTGATCCTAAGCCCCTTTGCCACATGTCTTGGAAAAGGCACTTAACTCGTATAGTGAACGGTGCCAGGAAACCTATGGGATGGAATACTCTAGCTGATGATTTCAGGATGCTTCTCTTTGTGTTACCCTGCTGCTTTAAGATGCTCATCAGGTGTCTAAGGTCAAAGACAAAATCATCACTATCTGGACTCCACGCCAACCCAAGCACCTTTAGCACACAACCATGTGCTTCAGGTTCTGGCATACATTCAAATCCACCATTCAGCCACTTAGCCTTCAGTTCTGCAGAATTTGTTGTCCGCTTAAACAAGTTCATGCCGGCTGTGGACAAGATCTCCTTTGCTCCTGATATAAACATATAAGCCTTTTCAGTATCCTCTGCGCTGGCAATCAGATCATCTCCATAAAGGCAGGTTTCTAGAATGTTAACAGCATATGGATGGCTGTTTCTGTACCCTTGTAGATGATGCCGGATCATGGCTGCCAGCAGGAATGGGCTTGAAGAAACCCCAAACACGACACGAGTCATCCTCATCTTGCGTGGCCTTGTGTTCTCAGCAACAGGTGGTCCTGTAATCCATAAAAATCTGAAGGCATCTTTGTCTTTCGTTGCAATGGATATCTGTAGGAAAGCCCTTGTAATGTCTGCTGTGAATGCAACTGGATGCAGTCTAAATTTCACTAAAATGCTTAAAAGGCCTGGATTAAGGTTTGGACTGGTCAGTAAACAATTGTTAAGAGATGGACTGCCACACTTATGAAAGGAGGCATCAAAAACCACTCTCAGTTTAGTTGTCATTTTGTCTTCTCTGATAACAGCATGATGGGGCAAGTAATACATCACATTGTCCTCCGTCACCTGTGAGCAGTTGTCTTCTGGGACATCTTCACACACCCCCTGCTGCAGATAATCCTCAGTGACATCACTGTATCTCTTGAACAACGCTACATCTGTTTTCAGTTTTCTTTGCAGTCCATCGAGTCTTTTCTGGGCAATTCTGAAATTGTCTGGGAGGTGTGGGGCATTTTGCTTCCACAGTAACCCTACCCCCTTCCTGGATGGGGGCCTTGGCGTGGCAGAAAGGCTTGTGTGATCTAGGGATCTCCAGAGCTATGTTGTCGGGAGCATTATGCTCCTGGTAGGGTCTCCCAAGGTAAATAGGTCTGGAGTGAAGATCCAGACTAACACGATCCAAAAACCTCCATTAAAAAGTAAACAAGAGAACGTTTACCCTGCCCGGAACAGGGTCACCGGGACCTACCCCTGGAGCCAGGCCTAGGGGTAGTGTTCCTAGATGAGCGCCTGGTGGCTGGGCAGCCCATGTAGCCCGGCTGGGCTCACCCAGAAAAGGCATCGTGGGGGGGCCATGTGGGCCCACCACCTGCAAGGTCCAGCATGGGGGTCGGGTGCTATGTATACCTGGCGGCAGGGTGGCGCATGGCGTCACGGCCCCTCGCTGCAAAAACTGGCTCTTGGTACGTGGAATGTCACCTCACTTGGGGGGAAGGAGCCGGAACTGGTGCGGGAGGTTGAGAAATACCAACTAGATATAGTTGGGTTCAACTCCACTCACAGTGTTGGCTCTGGAACCAAACTCCTCGAGACGGAATGGTCCCTTTCCTACTCAGGAGTTGCACGAGATGACACACCCTTTGTTTTACAAACTCTTGCGATGTGTCGTGGTCGTAGGCAAATAAAACACCTCCCCATTTTCTTTAATTTCTCTTTTCGAGTGTTCACTGTATCATCCGTGCACGCTTCTGATTTGTGGCTTGTGCTATCACAGAATATACAGGTAAGAGGTGCGTTCTAACTGCCTGTGTGGAGAGCTGCAGAAGGGCACATTTGCCCTTCTGACCTTTGTCTCGCTCCGTGCATCTACTTTACAGTGTTGCTTGTGAGAAGCCTGTGCATCCTTGGTTATGGTTCCTGTGTCAGTCAAGTGCATTGCATGCTCTCTACTTTCAACCTCCCGTTGCAGGAAAGTTACAAGCTCAGGAACCTTCCATTCATGACCTGGACTCATTTTGCGGGTGTACTCAAGGGCAAGATCATCTGGTATCATCTGAAGCAGTATGGGGCACAATAATCCTCCATAAGTGTCTGATACGACAACTAAAGATTCTAAACTTTTGATCTGTACCTCACACTCGTCATACAGTCATTTTAATGCTTCAATACTGGAAGATTTCTTTACTGGAGTCAATTTCAATAATTTGGACATGTGCGCACTCACTACAAGGTCCCTTCTTCCAAATCTTTCCTTCAGCATGTCAATTGCTGCGTCATAATTGTTGTTGGACATACAGCTCAGGCAGCAGGTCCAGCAAGGTATGACTTCAAGTAAGCAAATTTTTCCATTTTACTTAATAATTAAGTATTAAGAGAATTAAGTTAATTAGAGAGAATTAAGTTACTGAGAATTATAAGTTATATTAATAAAAGAAATATATAAATACACACACACACACACACACACATTTTCAGAACCGCTTGTCCCACACGGGGTCACGGGGAACCGGAGCCAACCCGGTAACACACGGCATAGGGCCGGAGGGGGAGGGGACACACCCAGGACGGGACGCCAGTCCGTCACAAGGCACCCCAAGCGGGACTCGAACCCCAGACCCACCGGACAGCAGGACCGTGGTCCAACCCACTGCGCCACCGCACCCCCCTATATAAATATATATATATATATATTAATATTTATAAAGAAATATTTAAATAAAGGGGGTGCGGTGGCGCAGTGGGTTGGACCACAGTCCTGCTCTCTGGTGGGTCTGGGGTTCGAGTCCCGCTTGGGGTGCCTTGCGGCGGACTGGTGTCCCTTCCTGGGTGTGTCCCCTTCCCCCTCCGGCCTTACGCCCTGTGTTACCGGGTAGGCTCCAATTCCCCACGACCCTGTATGGGTCACAAGGGGACAGATCACAAAATTCAGTGAAACCCATGATCTCTGCAGAATGTTTCATACAGTTTTTTTTTGCATTTATTGTCAGTGAGTAATTTTCTGTCAGTTCCCTTAGTGATGACTCTGTTATAATAGTGACAAGTGCTGCTTTCTCATGTATTCTTGTAGTTTTTTTCCTTCCTCAGTGCGGAAGGTGCTCTGGGGAGGGGGGGGGACAGGTGAAGTGCAGTGGTGGCTAAGCTCATGTGTTAATCGGCCTGTCTTTGCCAGTGGTCACTGCTTACTAATGGAAAGGCAACAAGTGTTCCTGGAGTGGTTTTGGTTATATTATAATCAAGATGTACATCGAGATGTACGTTGCTTTGGAGAAAAGCATCTGCTAACTGAATAAATGTAAATATTAAACCAACACTATAAAAGCCATTTGGAGACCCTCATTCTAAACCTGCCACCTTGGATTTCTGTATGTTTGTACTGCCTTTCTCAACGTTTTTGCCTGTTTTAAAGTTTTTTTTTTCAGAAGTGTGTAGATGAAGCAGTATAATATACTGTCAAAAACTGCCAGTGCCTGACCATTTAAAGCCGGAGTAGGGAATTGTAATAAAAGGATCAAAGGATCTGCAGATCTTCACTGTCCTGGAGCTCCCATGACTATTGTTTCACTAGCAAGTAACAGCACCTGGTGTGGATAATGTATGAAATGAGTATAACCTGTCTCAGGCCTCCCTAGACACTTGAACACAATGAGAGTATGTTTGCCCTAAGGCTCTTTTGGGGCACAATATAATGTTGCCCTTGGGTTGAATGTTCCAGTACATCTGCATCAGTTGATGTGCTAAGAAAGAGTAGATGGGCACTGCTGCCCTCCATACTGGGAAACCATTGAGGCTGTGGTCTGAAAGAATCTTCATAACTGCAGAGTTGTGCTCTCACCCTTGCCTTATCCTACCTACCTGTGGCTGTCTTCGCTTTTCCAAGACTTACCTATAACAGATATTACTTTCTCCTCAGATCTCAACCCGCAGTTGACTGTTGCCAGGGTAAGAAATACAGCGATTCTTTTTGTGCAGTGATGATGCTTATTTTTATGTTTTAAATTGAAGGTGCTTTTGGCTTGTGAAATTTAAGGATCTGCGCAAAATATACCATGCCATGGTTAAAACACCAGCCGTTAATAATTATGGATATACCAAGGTCTTTTTCTGGGATGGTGCAGTAGGATATCCCTGTTGGCATTTTCTGTACATTCAAAGTAAGGATTTAAAAACATATTTCCTGTTAAGCTGCTGAGTTCTTTATGTGAGGTGCATTGCAATGGGGCATAACACTGTACCATCTGAGATGCTTGTAAATAATCAATTTTTGGCAGTTCCTTGAAACTGAAACTGTGTAGCACATGTATTCTACTGATGTCCCATTCTAGTCCCGACTCAGCAGTGCATATACTGTCACGTGACCTCTAGTAATGCTGATTAGGGTTTATCGATTTGTCCAAACCTAAAGCTTTTGCATTCTGTCAAATTTACTTTGTGTATATATTATGTATCTGTAGATATTTTTGTTTTATAAAACTGTAGCAAGTAATATATATATATATATATAATGTTAATATTGTAATACTGCTGTTATAAGTATGGCACTCCTTTCAGCCACTCTAAATAAATTATATAGACTGCACTATATGTTGTTAAACTTTATTCATTCCTGTTGGAGTATGATGGTGGTTGATTACTTTTGGGTAACAGCACACTGATATAACTAGTGACTGAAAATGTAAGTTATCTGTTGCCCATTTATAGCTTTTAACTGTTTTCACGGATTTACAAACACATTGTACAACTATCCAATGTTCTTAAACTGTTTAGCTTATTTAATTATATTTGTATAGTCAGGAGTGCTTCACAGACGATTAAAGGCTACAGCATAATAATAATGTACAAATAAAAAAGAAGTAATTTGACTGGCCGCGTAGGGTCACAGTGAGCCGGAGCCTAACCTGGCAACACCGGACACAAGGCCAAATGGGGAGGGGACACACCCAAGAGGGAACGGTAGTCCGTTGCAAGGCGCCCCAGCTTTTTCTTTTTACTATTATTTTTGGTGCGGGGGTGCGGTCCTGCTCTCCGGTGGGTCTGGGGTTCGAGTCCCGCTTGGGGTGCCTTGTGACGGACTGGCGTCCCGTCCTGGGTGCGTCCCCTTCCCCCTCCGGCCTTACGCCCTGTGTTGCCGGGTAGGCTCCGGTTCCCCGTGACCCCGTATGGGACAAGCGGTTCTGAAAATGTGTGTGTGTGTGTGTGTGTGTGTGTGTGTGTGTGTGTGTGTATTATTTTTGGTCACCCTCATGAATGTGTGATGGAGAACAACTTACCTGTCTAAAGTTTTATATAAAGTAATATTTGCTGAATATTTAAATTAAACATTTATCTGGGGCCTTTGTTCAAAGCAGCATAAAATATTGGGTTTGTATATGAAGTTACAACTATGTAGCCTTTTGATACAGCTGAATAATACCTCCTGGAGCATATAAAGGTAAGTACCTTGCTTAAGATGGAGCAGGATTCAAAGATAGGTCTTTTAGCTGAAAGACAATTTTACTAACCACTGTTCCCTGCCATCCCATTTTTGCATGGATAGTCACAGGTCTTGGTAACCTGCTTTGGTAAAAAGTACATGGATATTTCTGCTTTGAAAACATTGTTTTCAAAAGTGTTTTAGAAGTTTTTTCATTGTTCACTGGAGTTTAACAACTACACTCTTAAAACAGATTTTTTAATATCCAGTTTGAGTAAAAGTCTTTCAATTAAACTATCGGTACAAATTTAACACTGTAAATCCTTAATCTAAAACCATGCGTGATACAGACAAACCCCTGCTTACACAAATTTGATTTACATAAAATCTGGATGTGGCATGCCTGGGAGGACGGAGAGGAGTGGGGAGGATTCGCCACACCTGGGGCTAATAACAACCGCTATTTCTAACCCTGTGCCTGACAGTGAGCGAGGGAGACATGGAAGGAAGCGGGATGCACGCGAGCAGAGCACAAGACGCAGACAACCTCGCCCAACCCTGACTGCACCTCAAGATCCCCTCTCGTTGCACCACTTCCCGGTTCTCCCCTCCCCTCCCCTCTCTTCCCTGTGATCCAATCTCCTGTCTGTGTCAAGAGAAAAAATAAAGGACACGAGTACACACTTCTGGTCACAGTGGTGCTGAAACCCAGGAGGGCGCGCTGATGGATAGTGAACAGCTGGAACGTGTCCTACAGTGGATGCACCCCCAACAGCAGGAATCGCTGGACGGCCTGATGGCGGCCTAATTGGTGGAGCTCCACGTGCTACTTGAAGCCCTGGCAGTGATCATGGACTGCCCCGCTCAGCCGGCGACTGCCCCATCCATTTGTCAAAGGATGGCCCCAGAGGATGACCAGGAAACATTCTTGGAAGTCTTCAAGTGCACCACCCAGGCTTGCCGATGGGCCCCTGAGGAGTGGGCCTTGCAGCTCACCCATCTTCTTACGTGCGAGGCCCTGACAGCAGCTTGGCAGGTCTCGGCTGCAGTGGTGGCTAACTACAGTACCTTCCAGGAGGCCATCATGGAGCAGGTGGGACTTACTCCAGAGGGGCACCGTCAATGCCTGCGGAGCCTGTGATGGGGGAGAGACAGCCTGGCCTTTTCGCTTAGAGGGTCCCGGACTCCGCCTGGAGGTGGCTGCAGCCGTACCACTGAGCGTATCGTTCTGCCCCCCCCCAGTGGCCAGAGTGCAGGGACTGGGCTGTTGGCAGTGTGGAGAACACCGCCACATCCAACAGAAGTGCCCCATTATGGATGTTAGGGCTATTGGGCTCGCTGAGGATGCTGCTGACATGGCCGCTTTCAGTCCATACGGTCCATTCTAACCCTTTGGCAGGACACCTTAGGCAGGATAAAACACTGTGACGGTTATAGGCATGGTTTCTTTGGCTGGGGATTCGCGGGGATGTCTGCCAATGGTGCGCTGCATGTCCGGAATGCCAGCGTGTGAATCCCCTCGCCACCCCGTGCACACTGTTATGTCCGCTTCCCCTCATGGCGGTCCCGTTCAACCAGGTGGGAATGGACCTCATTGGTCCCTTGGAGCGAAGTGTGCGGGGGAGCTGGTTTGTTTTAGTAATTGTCGATTATGCCATGCGGTATCCGGAGGCGGTTCCCCTACAGAATATTTTGGCTGGCATGGTGGTGGAGGCGCTGTTTAAAGCATTCACAAGGGTGGGTGTCTCAAAAGAAATCCTCACGGATCAGGGCACGACATTTATGTCACGATCACTCACTAACCTATATAAACCCCTGGGGGTTCAGCCTGTTCGCAACAGCATTTTTCACCCCCAAACTGAAGGCTTGGTGGAATGGTTTAATAAAACATTAAAGAACATGATCTCGAAATTTGTTGCTGAGGACCCCTGGCACTGGGACCTGTCATTGGACCCCCAGTTGCTTGCAATGTGTGAGCTACCCCGGGCCTCCACAGGGTTCTCCCCTTTTGAACTGCTGTACAGCTGGCTCCTCTGTGGCATCTTGGATATCATTTCGGAAGCTTGGGAGGCGGGGTCTAGCCCCAGTAAAAATGAGGTGTAACATGTCCTCGACCTGCAAGCTGTATAGCACGCTCTTGGCCGATTATCACACGAGCATCTACAGCTGGCTCAGGAGAGGCAAGCACGCGCTTATAATAGGGGGGACTCTTACGCCGCTTCACCCTCGGTGATAAGGTGCTCATGCTGCTTCCTTCGTCAGAGTCCAAATTACTCACCAAGTGGCAAGGGCCTTCTGTGGTCACACGGCAAATAGGGGATGTCAATTACAAGGTCATCAGGTCCGACAGGCATGGTGCTCGGCAAATTTACCATCTTAACCTCCTTAAGCGCTGGAAAAGTGTGCCGGTCACCTTGCTAGCCACTCGAGACCCTGTGTGGGATGAGCTGGGCCTGGAGCTCCCTGACTTGGATGTGAACCCTTCCCCTGTAGTGTTAGGACAGGGCCTCTAGGAGCAACAGCATAGAGAGGTGAGGCAGGTGCAAGAGGAGTTTGCTGATGTATTCTCCCCGCTGCCGGGCTGGACGGCCCTAATACTACACCGTATCTGGCCTAATGGGAGGACTTATTTGAAGCCGCCCCATTGCATTCCTGTGCACAAACGCAAGGTGATTCAGGATGAAATTGACAAAATACTGCAACTGGGAATCATTGAAGAATCCCACAGTGACTGTAGTAGCCTGGTTGTGTTGGTTCCAAAGCCGGACAGCTTAGTTCGCTTTTCTGTGGATTACAGAGAGGTGAATGCGGTCACAAAGTTTGATGCCTCCCCCATGCCCAGGGTGGATGAGTTGCTGAACTGACTGGGCACTGCTCGTTTTTATTCAACACTGGACCTCACCAAGGGCTCCTGGCAGATTCCTTTGTCATGAGAGTCCAAGGAAATCTCAACTTCCTCCACTTTCTTCAGTATACACCCATTTATTACACTTCCCTTTAGTTTGTAGAGGGCTCCGGCCCCCTTCTAGAGACTCATGGACAGGGTCCTCAAGCCCCATGCCGGTTATGCTGCGGCCTACCCGCACGATGTCAGCGTTTACAGCCCCAACTGGCCGCGGCACGCGGCCCACCTGCGGGTGGCCCTTCAGTTTCTGGATGGATGGATGGATGGATATCCTAATCCAAAATTGCCTACATTCATTGTGTTTAGTCTGTCATCTGTGGCTAAATTTTATTTCTACTTCTATATATTCCGTATCATTCTGTAAAATAATGCTGATGATCCACAGATAACTGAATTTTTAGAAATCATAAAAAAATGCTAAAGGTTAATCCCAAGGTAAAAACAATCAACAGCCACTAGCACTTGGACCACCAGAGGGTCTTAGTATGTAGGGTTAGGGTGCTCCTGTAGCCTTGCACCCAGTGATCACAGAAAAGGCTGTGGATCACCGCAAACAGGAAAAAGTGATTGAATTAGACGTATGAGCAAATTTCACCTCCGTGAAGTTGCCCCCCCCCCCCAACAGCACAAATTCAATAAACCTTATAATTCGTTGGTGCTACATTTGTGCCATTTTGTGCTGTAAAACAGAATTTGTGCCATTACAGTTTTTGAAATATTAACTTTTTTTTTTTTTAATTTTGGAAGTGACATCACTCCAGCCCCACTGCAACACTCCAGGAACTTGAGTTTGGGCTCATTTGTTTGTGTTACATTTGTGCCAATTTTTGCTGTTGAAACCGCGGTTCTATCTCTTATTTTTTGGGATAATAGGGGGTGTTTACATAGCACCTGACGTCAGCAGCTCCCCTACAATGCCGCAGACACTCGAATAGAAATTGGATTCAAACCACTCCTATGCTGATGATACCCAGTTCTTCTTCTCCTTTCGACCTGGTGCGTCAGACATTTCTGCACGCATTGTTGCCTGCCTGTCGGACATCTCTTCACGGATGTCTGATCACCACCTCCAACTCAACCGCTATAAAACAAAGATTCTTCACTGCCCAGCTGGCCTGTCCTCCTGTCACAATCTATCAATCAAACTGGACAACTCACTCATTTTGCCTGCCTCCTCGGCTAAGAGTCTGGGAGTAATGATTGACACGAGTCTTTCTCTCAGCACATCAAAGCCACAACCCGGTCCTGCAGATACATCCTGCATAATATTCATAAGATCCATCCCTACCTCAATTGACTCTGCCCAACTACTTGTCCAGGCCATGGTGACTTCCTGTCTGGCCTACTACAACTCTCACCTGTGTGGCCTTCCTGCTACTGCCATCAAACCTCTGCAACTGATACAGAATGCTGCTGCACGAATTGGGTTTGATTTGCCAGAGTGGTCCCATGTATCTCCTCTACAAATTTCTCTGCATTGGCTTCCTATAGCTACCCGAATCAAATTCAAGACCCTGGTTATTGTCTACAAATGCATCAATAGAACTGTTCCTAGCTATTTACAGAACTTGATCAACTTCTACACCCCAGCCAAACCCCTTCGCTTGTCTACTTCTGCTCACTTGGTGGTCCCGCGCACAAAAGGTAACGCGTGGAGGTCCTCGGTTCTGGCTCTGTTGTGGTGGAATGACCTTCCCCTCTCACTCAGAACTGCAGAAAGTCAGTCCACCTTCAAGAAGGGTCTGAAAACTCACCTTTTCTGGACTCATTTCATCCAAGATCTCTCAAGCTCATGTACAGTATAGTGTAAATGTTCATGTACCGTAACTTCATGAGCATCCCCAGATAAGCCTTTATACAGCTGTTACTCCGACATTGTATGTGATTATCTTATTAAAAAAAAATAAAATTAGTAGGAGGTTATCCAGATTCATCTATCCTGCGTTTTATACAACTACTCAAGCGATGAACATCAGTGCATCAAGTGGAAGGTAACAAACTAGGTTTACTTAAGAGTCACATGTCTGCAGCCATGTCTCTTTCTTTTAGTGTAATGCACAAATTGTACTTTTGCTGAAATGCAGCATTTTGGAGAATGGACAGTCCTTATAAATGTAAGTTGTGGATCTGTGATGGCAAATCCACCAAGAAATTGAAACTTTTTAAATTTTCACCCCCCCACCAAACTGTACCACATAGATTCTTCTGTTCAAAGTGTACGCTCAATTAACTAGAAACAAACAAAGAGCTGCTGAGACTGCTGCTGAAGTGCACAACTGAGTAATATTGAATTTTCAGAGGTCATATTGAACAGCAAACAGTCTGTCCCCAAACATCTACAGCCCTTGCCTAAACCCAGCATATCCCTGGATTTTCATGCTAAGTCCAAAATCCCTCTAACTCTTCCCGTTGGCTTTGCCTGAGAGATCTCTGCTAACAATTATTGTAAAGTCACCATTAAAATAGAGGGTTAGGGTTCCAGTAGCTTCCCATCAGAGTTTTAAAGTACTTGCCTAAAATGATTATGTGAAGCAACATGCTGGTCTCATTGCCTGTAAGGTGAGGTGCAAGGTGACTTATATAGCTTATGCAACAGAAATGCAATATCACTACACTGGTTGGAAAGGAGCAGGAACCTGAGATGGAGGTAGTAAAGTATGAAGTAGATATAGGAATTTTTACCTCTACACACAATTTTGGCTCCGATACTAGGCATTTGATTGGGAGTGGTCTCTCTTTGTCCCTGACGTTGAGCTCTGTGACCTTCTCATTCTAAACTTTAGACTGCACATCATTTTCATTTTTGGAAATTTATATTTTTGGTAATGACTGTAGATAATCAAACACATTAATACTATAACAACGGTCTGTGACATCACATAGACACCCCCCGAAAAGGTTTCTGGTGTGGAATGAAATTTTGTTTTACTCTACTCTGTAATACATGAAGTTGTTGTGCAGTAATCATGTGAACTTTGTACACGGTTTGAGCCGTTGCGTGTATGAAGTCTGTTCCTTTAAGATAAGGAAGCATGTGCTTGTATGAGAACACCCTAACAGTGAGATCGCAATGGTTTTTGGTTAAGGGCATGTGTGTTTAAAATAGGGTTAGAGTGTCTGAAATGAGGACCAGCGTACGTGAGTGATGCAATTGGTATGTTGTGATAAAAGAACGTTTTTGCATCTACGCCTAAGAGACATACTTGGGGTGGATGTAACAACCCCGCCCCTCTGTGTATAAACAGCTGCCTGCCTCGGTGTGACCCTCCCCAGGAGGCTCACCCGTGCGCGCATGAATAAAGTTTTCTGCAACTCAAGTAATTGAGTGAGTGATTTGTTTGTGTGACAATATCTTTTTTCGAACCACACTAGGACCTGTACAAAGTTGTCTTATTTCAACGTTTAATTACAGCACACCGCCAACTTTGATTTTTTCACTTGTTTAAAGTACTGTGATGATTCTAACATTTTGATAAATCCCTTCTTGGAATTGGTGTGAACTGAGTATGTAGGATTAGGTTAAGTATTCATCATATTTTTTTTTTCCTTGTAACATTTGCCAAAAATGATAAGGTTGCAACTTTTCAACTACTTGAAGTTGTATTTTTTCATTATAATTCCTGTAATTTAAACCTATTTAAACAATAGGTTTTTAGCTGGGAAATTATTTCCTTATGTAAAAAATTCTAAAGGTTTTCACTAATACTATAGAAGTTCCCCAAGGAGCTGCATTTGTTCCACCTAGGAGACATTTTACTTCTTCAATACAGTAGTGTACTACTGATCCTTCAAGGAACAGATAGTTGTGGCATGAACTTGGTTTGGATTTCGTGGGCACAAACCAAACTCTTAAACAAGTAGAAGATGAAACAGATGGGAGTACATGCAGCTCTGGACATAACAGTCAGGTAGAGCAAAAAACTGAGGCCTTTGAGTAGGATCTCCCACATGAGAAGCGGCAAAAAATAATTCCTGAACCTATAATTTACAGCTGCAAAGACACCAGGTATACTAAAGGTTGTAATTATGAGGTGCTAGAACGGGGTGCTTGGAATCAGTGAAGGAATTTGGTATAAAACAAAATATTCTTGTACCAGGATCTTTAAAAGGGCAAAGGTGCTCCCATCAGCTCCAAATAATTACCTGGAAATTCATGGGTACTCTAAAGAATGGAAAGTTTGCCTCTTTCTGTACTGTGAGAACAAACCAGATGTTGGCAGACCACCGATTCTTAAGTGTGAAATGCATAACATGTGAACATGTCCATTCTGGTCAGTCAAAAAGAATGCTCTGAAGGGATTTGCATGTTCTTATTTACATCGCACTGTAGGAGGGCCCCCCCCACCAAAAAAAAAAACCCATGGCGTACCTCCGAAGCTTTGAGGGTCATGGAGGTAGGTGATCCAGAGCCAAGTCATTTAAATAATTTGGCTGTTCTACGTAAAGCAAAGCAGGAATGTAGAGATTGTGAAATTTTCTGACAAAGACCCTCCTCATCTACCTACTATGGCAGTGTTCATGACTGTCACGCCACTGGGAACGAGTGGAGCAGCAACACCTGCGCTCAATTAACAGGGCACGAATAAAAGGAGATCCAGCTCCACCCGTCAACGCGGATTCTCGTAAACACTTTCGTGGTTTTGCAGTCTCAGCGTCTTGGTCTGCTTGTTCCTGGTTTTTTGACTCTCGTCCGTTCTCCTCGACTGCTGACTCCAGATTGCCTGTACTGCGACATTCCTGTCTTGGAAGACCTTCACCTGTCCCTGACTTCATTTGTGTTCTGCCCTATGAACCTCGTTGAATGATTAACACCAACCTGCAATTGGGTCCACTACTTACCTGTCTCCAGCCTGCCTGTCCCCAGCATGACAATGACACTGGCCTTGACAAACTCTGTGCACGCTACTGGACCATAATACAATTGCAAGTCTATAAAACACAACCAAAAATGCATTCCTCTATTGTTGATTTTGACGGCACAGGCTCAGTCAGAAAACTGAAGCAACCTCAGAGTGTGACGGGGCACATTTTTTGTACTAAGGCCTGTTAATACCAGATAGCAAAGAGAAAGCTATGAAAGTTCTTATAGTTCAGATGTTGTCAGAGAAGCATGACATCAATGCTACATCTTTCTGGTTAACAGAATGGACACGTTCAGGTATGCCAGTTCCAAAAGAAACTGATTTTTCTCTTGCTGTACTGGGGGGGAATAATGAGGGCTTTCGCACCACGTCCTGATTCCTTAACATACGTTAACCAGAGCTTCTGTTGTCACTAACACTGTTGCAGCTTCTTGTGATGAATGACAAGACCGATTTCTGGGGTTTTTTTTTTTTAATAATGTTACATTTAATTAAAACGCCAACAAAAATGTCCGTCGCTCCACTCATACACACTGGGGCAAACTCTTCTCTACTATATCACATTTTCGCTAAACAAAGAACATTAACGTTTGGTCATCCAGTGGCAGTTCTATAAATCGTGTTCTAAATTGTACAAACTCAAACTCACTGCCACCCATCACAAGTTGGCAACCAAATACAAATAACACTTCTCCACACAAAATCAAACAGCACCAACCTAAACAATAGAAGATACAACATCTCTCCCCCTCCCATGAGGACTGTAACAACAAATTTCTAAAGGGATATAAATGCTGAACAGGTCTTAATACAGTCCCAGCTGAAAGTTGCACAGTGCATGACCTCACAAGTCCAGCTCTGCCTGGGAACAGCTTCTTCATTATCCCAGTTTTCCAGATCTGCCGTGGCATTTGGTCATCTCCAGCCAAGACCAGATCTCCTTCCTGCAGTTGAGTAGGAGGGGGAATCATATTGGTATGTGCAGACTTCAAGTTTAACACATACTCTGTTCTCCATCGCTTCTAGTACTCGTTAAGAAGCTGCTGATGATATTTCCATCTTCATTTCAGTTCACAGGTGCTGGTGGCTTGACTAAGTGTGGAAAGACTCTGGTGGTAAGAAAGTAAGTCTTTTCCGAACAAGTAAATGTGCAGTTGTACAATGAGTTGGAAGAACCTCAGCTGCTGACATTAATGTAAGCAGCCTTGAATTGACTATTGCTTCCACCCCTGTCAAAAACAAAGAGAATTCTTTAAAGCTCAACGATGGTCTCCTTATCACTCTTTTCAGACTCGTTTTCACTGATCAGATTAACCGTTCCCACAATCCACCCCACCAAGGTGCTCCTTTTGCTGTGAAACTTCACCTTATGCAATTTGAGGAAAAATATTCCAGAAGCTCAGGCTCTTTAATTGCTGTCCAGAATTCTCTGAGATCATGATCAGCCCTTTTGAAGGTTTGAGCATTGTCTGAGTAGATTACTCTGCAGAGACCACGCCTGGACATGAACCTTTTTAGAGCCAGGAGGGATTTTTTTTTTCTGTGGACAAGTCTGACACCAACTTTAAGTGTACTGCTCGTGTCACAGCACAAGTGAACAATGCAACGTATGCCTTTTCTACAGCGGTGTGGTTCTTGATATAAAGAAGGCAAATTCAATGCCTGTAATTTCAATTGGAGGTGATTCAACAATCCTGTCCCTTGGTAGGGGTGCAGTCACCTGCTGAGCTGAGGTTGCTCTGAACCTTTTGCAGATCACACAGGCAGATAGGAGCTTCTTTACTTTCCATCTGTCACTTGGAATCCAGTATTTGTCTCTCAGCTGGACTAATGTGTCCCTGAATGCATTAGCTTGTTCTGACAATCAGCATATCAGACAGTCGGTGGTTGGTGGGTAGCAGCTATGGATGCTGTTCTCTCTCACTCAGTCTTAACTGTTGCGACCTTCCTCCCATACATATGAATCCATATTCATTAAGGAAAGGTTAAGGTCCCTGGTTTGAGTACTTGTTAGTACTCTGTCCTGTCTTTAAATCATTCATTGCCTTGCACCTCCTGAATCCACAATCTTTCAGCTTCTGATAGCTTTCACTGTGAGTTCTCCTCGTTTCCTGTCCTGAACACAAAAACTGTGGACAAATCGTCTGATCCAAGCAGTGATTCTCAGAATAGTGATAAGTTTACTGTATGCTTCCAGCTTTAGTAGTGGTTTAGATTGGGTCACTTCAGTGTTGCTAAGCTGAACTATCATCTCAGACTAATTCTTCCTCAGAGAGCTCTTCCATTGTTGGTTCTGGTTGTGGTGGTGATGTTAGAAAAGGCAGACCTGACCACCAGTTCAAGGCCGCTGAGCTGAACAGCTACAGGACATATTTGGAACTGATCAAATACAGTCGGGACTACAGCAGGTTAGAGCACAGTGAAACATCTCAAGTATTGTTTCAAATATATTGTCAACAGCACCCAGCATAATAGCAAAGGCCAAATGTTCTTCAAAGACATGCTCACTGTATGCTGGAGTGTCATGCAATATTTGCTTTGTAGCGTCCGGACGGGAGTCCGACACACACGCGCGTTGCTATTACGTCCAAACACGGACGAAATACAAAATGACCTCACGTGCAGTGTGATGTTAAAAGTGCACTGTGCGTATTGTAAGACACGCGGTAGAAGTGAAACAGGAAACACGAGACCAGGAAACACACACGATGTTTGAACTACGGCACCATGCCCACAGCGACTGAGGAGTCGTGTCAACCACTCCAATTGATCTGTGATGTGGCGAGCGGCGTTTGTGCAAACCCGGAGTTGTTCTTGGTTTGCCTCTGTCAGCTCCGCCAGTTCACGCTATTCTGCTGAAGTCATATTAGCAGGCGGATTCTTCTGTAGCGTCTGGACAGGAGTCCGACACGGACGCGCGTTGCTATTACGTCCAAACACGGACGTAATGCTTTATGTCAGTAGACCAAGACACACCGAAGACAAGATGAGTTTCAGCACTTCAACTGGCTATTAAAAAACACATTCATTTAGACAAATCCTGGTGTCTCTGCCATATATACAGAATATAGGAGGCACTAACCTGGACATGCAGTTTTTTTGACCCCGCTGTTTCACAGCACTTTCTCTGCAATAGCACAGTACAGCACATCCTGACTAAAGGACAGCACCTTTGTATTGACACATATTGGTGTTTGGCCAGTTGGAAAAATGCAAGGCACTGACTCTGGAGACACGTTCTTAGAGGATCAGCCATCCTAGTTTCAAGTTTGTCATAGATACAAGTACCATATACATGTATCATGAAAATCTTCCTGAATGCTTCTCCACAACGGGGGGCGCGGTGGTGCAGTGGGGTGGGGTGGACCGGGTCCTGCTCTCCGGTGGGTCTGGGGTTCGAGTCCCACTTGGGGTGCCTTGTGACAGACTGGCGTCCTGTCCTGGGTGTGTCCCCTCCCCCTCCAGCTTCACGCCCTGAGTTTCCGGGTTAGGCTCTGGTTCCTCGTGACCCCGTATGGGACAAGTGGTTCAGAAAGCGTGTGTGCACGCGCTTCTCCACAGACTATGGGCAAGGACACTAGGAATACTGCACAAACAAAACAATGTCAATGACAGTAAGTAATAGCAGCAGTGACAACAATAACAATAAATAATGGTAACAGTAGTAACAGTAATGGTAACAGAACTCAGAACGAGAGAATGAGAATGCTTAAAGTGACTAATTTACCAATGTGCTTGGGTGGAGCAGTCCAACTCTAAAGGTGGCACATTGGTTAGTGTTATATAATCTTACAGCAGTCAGGTTTCCTCACCACCTTCATTTAAATGAACACTTCACTTTAAGAAGTGTCAGCATTTTACCAACCATCTAGTAAGTATTCCCTGGGCCATTACATAGCTTTGTGCAAAAAGTCTGATTTCACCTGCAGATTAGCTCTGTTATTGGTAATATGCATCATGTCTGTTGAAATTCACTGTTAATTTGAAGCTTCCCAATCATGTAACACCTTACACTTTGTTGTATAATATTTGTTTTAAGCACTTTTCTAGCACATTTTTACTTTATATTTTCTGCTAAATCAGCACTGTTTTACAGAAAAAAGTTGTATTGTGTACACAGGACTGTGGAAAACATTGCAGTGAATTTGTACATGTTTTGAGTTCTATTGTTCATAAAAACCTTGACATTAACTGTAGTGTCATTTTATTTGATTCACCCAGGTTGACACAATACTGTTCACTGAACAAGAGCAGTTTGTGTCTTGTTCCACTCCAAGCTTGTGAAAAAAAGACATTTGGATACAGGTAAATTAACTGTCCTGGTGTTACTGGACCTCAGCACAACATTTGACACAAACTTCAAACTGGGTTGGCCCATCAGGAACAGTCCTTAAATGGTTCAAATTTTACCTAGAAGGCAGCTATTACTTTGTCATTATGGGCAATTATGAGTCCAAATGTATCTCCATGACATATGAAATTCCTCAAAGATCAGTTCTGAGGCCCCTCTTATTTAATCTGTTCATGCTGGCACTGGGTCAAATTCTTAATGACAGCAAGGTGGCTTATTCTAGCTATGTGGATGATACCCAGATTTATTTAGCTCTGTCTCCAAATGAGTACAGTTCAATAGATCCACTGTCTGTGCCTCAAGAAAATGACTGGATGCAACAGAATTTCCTCCAGTTAAAGACTGAAACAATGCTTTTTAGAAATAAAACGGAAATAAACTAAATGCTTTCCAGGACTCTAGGGCCCTAAAGACTATAGGTCGTCAAAAATCTTGGTATAATAATATGAGTACCATAGCTTCACCAAACACATCAAAGCCATAACTAAAGCGTCTATCATCTCGAAAACATAGCCGAAATCAGAGGCTGTGTTCCGAAACCTGACCTAGAGAAACTCACACATGCATTTATCTCCAGTAGACTGGACTGTTGTAATGCCCTCCTGATTGATGGTCTTCTCTAAAAGACCAAACAGCTTCAACTCATTCAAAATGCTGCTGCCAGAATTTTAAATACCAAGAGGACAGGGCACATTACTCCAATTCTCAGATCCCTGCATTGTTTCCCTGTGTCCTGCAGAACTTACTTCAAAGTCTTACTTGTTTTTTTACAAATTGCTAAATGGTTTAGCCCCAAACTATATCAACAATATGTCTGAAGAATATAAGCCTGGTAGATCTTTCAGATCAGTAGGGACTGATCAACTAGTGGTGTCCAGAGTTGAAACAATCTGGGTGAAATGGCATTTAGTAATTATGCTGCCAGATATTGGAAGCTCCTTCCTGTGAATTTTAAAAACACCCCAAATGTTACTTACTTTTAAGTCCTCACTGAAAACCGTTTTATTTTCTACTGCTTTTACATAATTAATTTCTTTTGTCTTTACTGAGTGGCACTTTTAATGGCGGTTCTTAAATGTCTTAGCACTTACTACACTATATTCTTTTAATTTTTGTATTTATTCCCAATTTATGCTTTTTCTTGTCTGCTTTTATTTTATGCACTTTATCTTACCTCTATTTCTGTAAAGCACTTTGAATCACCACTGTGTTTATTTGTATAGCACATTTTCAAACTTCACTTGATTTTTGTAGATACTTTAGGTTCCAGTGGTCTATCAGCACCAAGAAAGGGTGAGTGGGATCCTCTGACCCATGTCTCTGCTCCTCTAAGGCTAATTTTATGACTAAGACTTTTAAAGGAGATGATTTAAATGAAAAACACACACATGGATGTAAATTAGGAGGGCTTCCCTGATGTTATAAGAGCACCGCCTCTATGCCAACCTCTGATTCATCAACTTCTACCAGAAATGGCAAGTTGGGATCAGGGTGTTTCAGTGGTAAAGTGCTTCTTCAGCTCCTCAAAGGCCTATACGGCTTTTGGAGTCCAGGTTAGTTCCTTGAGTGCTCCTCGTAACAATGGTGTCAATGAGACTGCCACAGAACTGAAGCCCCTAATGAACCACCTGTTGAAATCTGCAAACCCTACAAACCTCTGCAAGTCCTTTAAAGTCTATGGTTGCAAATAAGATGTGACTGTAGAGACCTTCTTTGGGCCCATTGTTACCTCACTGGGCCCAAGGATGAATCCCAGAAATTCAAGAGTCTTTATGGAATTGGCATTCCTTCTTTACATACAGCTTGTGCTACCAGCCTCCCTAAAACCTCCCTTACCTGTGCTACATGTTTCTTATAAGACTGAAAAAAGAATATCATTCAAATACAGTAACAGAGTGATTAATCACCTCGAAGGACCTCCTTAACAAAAGCCCGAAATACGGAGGGCACGTTTTCCAGGCCAAAAGGCATGACTTGATTCCCCAGGGTGGTGCTAAAAGTGGCCTTCTATTCATCCCCCTCTCTAATATGGACTAGGTTGTATGTGCTCCTGATGTCCAGTTTAGTAAATATTTTAGCTCCTGTGATTTCTTCAAGGGCTAAGGTAATAAGGGGCAAGGATATTTAACTGTAATGGCATGATAATCAATACAACCCCCCCCCCCTTTTTTTCTACAGAGGAAAAGCCAGCAGATGCTGGAGAAGTAGATGGGCAAACTATTCCCGCTTCTAGCACCTTGGATATACAAGATTTACATTTATTCATTCAACAGATGCTTTTCTTCAAAGCAACATATACACTCACACGGGGTCCGAAAACACTTTTCCCAAGCAGGATCACGGCGAACTGGAGCCTAACCCTGCAACACAGGGCACAAGGCTGGATGGGGAGGGGACACACCCAGGATGGAACGCCCGCTTGCTGCAAGGCAGCCCAAGTAGGACTCGAACCACAGACCCACCTGAGAGCAGGCACAGGCCAAACTTGCTGCACCACTGTACCTCCAGCAACAGACATCTCAGAGAAAACACAATTTGAGCATTACATTAGGATAAAGACAGAACTGCATGTAATTAAGTAAACCTAGTTTGTTTTTCACTTTACGCACCGATGTTCATCGTACGAGTAGGTGTATAAAACTCAGTATAGACGAAAAGCCTCCATTGCCTTATGTTCTGGTTTTGAGAGGGGATCTCTCCCTAGGAGGTGTCGTGCAGGGCAGAAGGTCAATTGTACAATCCCAGGGCCTGTGAGAGGGAAGTTCAGCAGCTTTACATTTGATAACACATCTGCTAGGTCTGAATATTCTACAAGAATCTGCAAGGGCATGTCTGCTTTGGAGCTTTTAATAGAAATGGCGCCACATGATAGATTGACAGTATTCTGAACACCTCTATCCCCAAGAAAAGTCAGGGCCATGAGTAACAAACCACGAGCACCCTAGGATAATGGAGTTCAAGGAGGATTTGATTAAATAAGACAAAATCTTTTCCATGTGGGAGAACCCCATCTGCAGGGTCACATACAATAACACACAAGGAAAGATGTCCAACCCCTCGTGCCAAAATCAAGGGGGCTGGACACAAACCAACCATGCCACCAGTACTCCATCCCTCCCAAAACCTCACATGCTCCTCATCCCATCCCAAAACAGCTCCCCCCACTAAAAAAAAAAAAAAAAAAAAAAAAAAAAAAAAAAAAAATCAGCCCATATCATGGGCAAGCACCACCCTCCCCGCTAGGAGCCACTGTGAGAACTTTGCTGGTGTTGTCAAGTGGGCACCTTCCTTTGTTGATGTTTCATTGAATTGAGCCCAGGACACCTCCAGAAGTCTCAATGGCAAGATCTGGCATCCCAAACCCACCTCCCTCCTTGCCCACGGTGCCATCCCAGCAACTCCACCCACCAAAGAACCTCCCACCCCAGCCATATGTTAACCACCAACAAACCAAATCAACACACCACTTCAGCATATGGAGATGACAACAAGACTCACCATTTGATTTAACATGAACGAGTAACCCCTCTTCAAGTCTGCTTCCCCCAAACATTCTGCTGCCTCCTTATCCACAACCACTGACTGGATCTTTCTGCCACCTCCGACAATTTTTAACTGCTGCTCTTAATGACTGACCCCTGAAACCAAAATCCAACAGCAGTGACGTGGTTGATTTTTCAACAAACCCTCTTACACCAATCTCCACCGGTCTGATAGTGCACTGCCAGCCTCATTCCCTTACCTCACTGGCCACCTCAGTGTACTTCAGGTTCTTCCTCTCAAAAGCATCCTCCAATGCATCTTCAAAGGGTATTGTTAATTCAGTGAAGTACACTACCCGTGCGCCTTCAGAATACAGTACAATATCAGGTCTCAGTGCCGTGACTTCAATGCACTGCGGCATCTGCAGCTGTTTATCCAGGTCCGCTACCAACTTCCAATCTCGCACTTCACCCCTCTTAAAACTCATACCGCCGCACCCACGCGCGTGACATGCAACGCTCTCCCCCTCCCGCACAAAAGCAATTACCTTATTTCTTCTGCAACGTGGGAGACAATTGACCTCAATCAGTTTGTTCTCCAACAAGGATGCCAAGGATTTTAGCCCTTCATTATGCGTCCAAGTATATCTTCTCTGAGATAGACGAACCTTGCACGCAGACAAAATATGCCTCAAAGAGGCTACACCACCACATAAGTTGCAAGTAGGCTCCGTACCTACCCAGTGACTAAGATTCTGTGGAGTAGGAAGAACACCGTAGATGGCTCCAATGAGAAACTTAATACGACCAGTGTCCATTGCCCACAGATCACACTAGCTGATCTTTCATTTCTCCACATGCACCCAAGACAAACATCATCCCTGCAGACTATGCGACATCACAGTCGCCCGCCTTGTCTCCTCTTCCTGTTTGTGGATAAAACCAATCACCATCTTTCTCCTTTCCGGCAACTTAGCTTTACTCCACAACTTTATTGGATCGCCGGCACTGAGCCCCGCCCCTGACCGACCACATCTCTGTGCTCAAGCGCTTTCTGTGCACGCGCAACAGCTTCCCGTGGATTCCACTTGCATCCTGTTTTTAATCCTAGAGGAAACAATCTCACCACTGGGTCTCTTGCACTTGACAACGTCAATTCTAAGCCAACCTTCAACACTTGAATTCTTCTACTAGACTAGTCAGTGGCAATGCCAAGACCCCCTTTCCATACAAAGCCACACTATAGCTTTGCTCATAAGGCTTTCCAGTCTTTCCACCTCTGACATAGAAACCTCGTATATAGTTAGCGGCCACCT
The DNA here is from genome assembly GCF_900964775.1 of Scleropages formosus. Taxonomy (NCBI): domain Eukaryota; kingdom Metazoa; phylum Chordata; class Actinopteri; order Osteoglossiformes; family Osteoglossidae; genus Scleropages; species Scleropages formosus. The sequence continues at coordinate 21,380,563 of NC_041828.1, read as the reverse complement.
AATACAAGGTGATAAACCAAACTGCAAGCACCAAACCTTCAGTTTCCCCGGTAAAAAAGATTTATCAATCTTAATTGCCTGCACTACATCCTCCCTTAATCTTTTAACCTGTTCCCTATTGCTTTGTGAAGAATCATGCCATCTGCCCAAGCTCTTAATTGGCCTTTCAGCCACTGACGGGATCTTTCCCCATCAATCTGAAAATTCTCCTGCAATAACTTTCCTTTGACTATTGACAAGCTCCTACACTTGTATCGTTTAACTTTCAATTCGGCCAGTTTTACAGTTCCATTCAGTTTTGTTAATAAGCAACGGGTACACGGGACAGTAGTAGCAAGCACGGTCATTTCACCCATATATGGTCTGATTGGTGGGAGGCAAGAACCATCCTTCAGGTTGAACATGGTGTTCAACCAGCCCTGACCCAATTGGTCCTCAATCCATAGGGCTAATAACTAAGGGCAAACCCCAAAACTCAGCAATATTTATATCTATGAAGTTCCCGGCAGTTTCACTGTCCAAGAGAGCCTTAACCTCATGTCTCTGTGTACCATGACAGTGTAGGTGGCAATAATAACTGGGAGGCACTGTGAGAAACATCACTACACTGAGTAGATGGGGTCATCGGGATCCACCGGATGGTCATACGGGACAGGAGACCTGAACTTGATCTGCAGCAGAAGCACAAGTTCTGCTGGAAACAATGCCTTCTCTCTTCCTGTGTTTAATGTCCTATATTGCGCCAATCTACTGCCTGTTTTGTGCGTGGCTCATTACGCAGAAAGCAGTTCATTCTGCAGTTTATATTCGCCCGCTGCGTGTCACACTGGGATGTGGTGGCAGCCCAATATTCAATGCTGGGAATCGACGGGAAAGGGGGTGCTTCCATCCACAATTGCGGACCAACAGGACTGACACCAGGAAAAGGAGGTCTGGTGTTAAACATTTGTTTTAACACTGTCAACTGAAGCAGTCAATGAGTTGGAGGAGATAATTTCCATGCACAGCGAGACGTTCTCCCTTTGCCTCCACCGTCTCCCCAAGCTCATGTAGTGCTGCTGAGGTCATGGTAGAATGTGGATTCTTCTGTCACATCTGGATGAGAGCCTGACATGGACGTGTGTTGCTGTGATGTCCGAACATGGGTGTAAAGTCAGTGTAATGATCCCACTTGCAAAGTGGGAAACTGCGGCTTTCAGTAATTTAGTGGGGATTGAACGAGTTGATTCGTTGAACCAAGGCGAGGTTCTTACAGTTCAAATAAGTTTAGTTTTTGGTGGAGCCACAAAGGCTAGGGCAGATTTTACCACTGAATTATAATCAAAAGGCATTGATTTGATCAATATCTACACTCGTTCCAAAATCAGAGCTTCTAATATAATCAACAATTTTAGCAGTACTATTTTCCTCAACATGTTGCATAATTTTTGTCTTACTGTGGTAGGACGGCACCGGCAGGTGTAGATCAAAGGTTAAAAGGTAATGATCAGAAATAGTCTCGTTTAAAGGAATAATATTTACATGATAACATTTACGCCGTAGGTTATGACGAGATGGAGCATATGGTTATGGGAATGAGTAGGACTGTTAACAACTTGAGTAAAACTGGCAGAGTTTAAGAGACATAAAACTATTAGCAAGAGTATCCGATGACACGTCTATAAATATTGAAATCGACCATCAAGAACACATTGTCATGAGTAATGACTACATGTAGCGTCCGGACGGGAGGCCGACACAGACGCGCGTTGCTATTATGTCCGAACACGGACGAAACGTAAAATGTCCTCACGTGCAGTGTGATGTTAAAACAAAAGTGCACTGTGCGTACTGTAAGACACTCGGTGGAAGTGAAACAGGAAACACGAGACCAGGAAACACACACGGTGTTTGAACTACGGTGAACAGTGAAACGCTACTCTGTGAGTATGACCGCAACCCCGAGACATGATGAAATACCGGACTGGAACACTGGACCAGGACTGGAGAACAAGAGGCAGGAACTGACAGGACGGGCACTCGGGACTGGAACACGAACACCTAGGAAACAGACTGAAGGCACAAGGGACTACGAATCGCCAAGAGAGCACAATAGAACCGCTGATTAAGAATCCGCAAGTAGTTCTGCTCCGCTGGCTCCTTTTATACCTCCGTGTCCTATGAGACTGTGAGGTGATAGGTGAGCGTTACTTAGCGGCACTGAGTGGCGCCGCCTCTGACCAGGAGGGGCAGTGACCCCGTGGGACGTGACACTACATCAGTTATGAAGTTACTAAATTCCTTGAGAAAAGAGGAATACAGACCAGGATGGTAGATGAGGAATACAACCCCTGGCAAAAATTATAAAATCACCACACTTTAAGGATGTTCACACAGGTTTTTTTACATTGTAGCAAATAAACAAATCACAGAGAGAACACAAAACAATCTGTTTAATAGCTAAATATCAGAATCAGAATCAGAATCAGAACGAGCTTTATTGCCAAGTATGTTCGCACATACAAGGAATTTGTCTTGGTGACAGGAACTACCACAGCACAGACAGAATGACAGTGACAAGACAGGTGAAAAGATAGAGTATGTGAGCAAGGGATAAAAAATATTTAAAAATATAAAGTACCGAATATACAAAAATAGTCACTAGATACAAATGCAAGGGAGTGTGAGTAAGAGAAATGTGATAAATAGTTATAAATATAAATATAAATAGCATTATGTATTGCACGGTTTACTCTCTAGGGGAGAGATTTAGGTGTTCATGAGGTAGATGGCCTGAGGAAAGAAACTTTTCTTATGCCTGGCTGTCCTGGTGCACAGTGCTCTGTAGCGCCGGCCAGATGGCAAGGGTTCGAAGAGGAAGTGGCCTGGATGTGAGGGGTCTAGAATGATTTTGCTCGCCCTTTTACTGACTCTGGACGAGTGCAGTTCTTGGAGAGCTGGGGGGGATGTGCCGATGATTCTTCCAGCAGTCCGAACTATCCGCTGCAGTCTTCTGATGTCTGACTTCGTAGCTGAGCCGAACCAGACAGTTATAGAAGTGCAGAGGACAGACTCGACGACTGTGGTGTAGAATTGCATCAGTAGCTCCTGTGGCAGGTTGAACTTCCTCAGCTGGCAAAGGAAGTACAACCTCTTCTGGGCCTTCTTCACAATGGAGTCTATGTGGGGCTCCCACTTCAGGTCCTGTGAGATGGTGGTGCCCAGGAACCTGAATGACTCCACTGTTGCCACAGTGCTGTTCGTGATGGTGAGTGGGGATAATGCTGAGGTGTTTCTCCTGAAGTCTACGATCATCTCCACTGTTTTGAGCGTGTTCAGCTCCAGGTTGTTATGACTGCACCAGACAGCCAGCTCTTGGACCTCCTGTCTGTAAGCAGACTCGTCGCCATCCCGGATGAGGCCGATGAGTGTGGTGTCGTCTGCAAACTTCAGGAGTTTGACAGAGGGGTCTTTTGCGGTGCAGTCGTTGGTGTACAGGGAGAAGAGCAGTGGGGAGAGCACACATCCCTGGGGGGCGCCAGTACTGGTTGTGCGAGTATTGGATGAGAATCTTCCCAGCCTCACTATCTGCTGCCTGTCTGTCAGAAAGTTGGTGATCCACTGACAGATGGAGGTGGGCACAGAGAGTTGGGTTAATTTGGACAGGAGGAGGTGTGGGATGATGGTGTTGAAGGCTGAGCTGAAGTCCACGAACAGGATTCTCGCATAAGTCCCTGGTTTGTCCAGATGTTGCAGAATGTGGTGCAGTCCCATGTTGACTGCATCATCCACAGACCTGTTTGCTCGGTAAGCAAACTGCAGGGGGTCCAGCAAGGGTCCAGTGATGTCTTTCAGGTAGTCCAACACCAGTTTTTCAAGTGACTTCATGACCACAGACATTAGGGCGACAGGTCTGTAGTCATTAAGTCCTGTGATTTTGGGTTTCTTTGGGATGGGGATGATGGTGGAGCGTTTGAAGAAGGAAGGAACTTCGCACATCTCCAGTGATCTGTTGAAGATCTTTGTGAAGATAGGGGCCAGCTGGTCAGCACAGGTTTTTAGGCAGGCCGGTGAGACGCCGTCTGGGCCTGGTGCTTTCCTTGTCTTCTGTTTGACGAAGACCCGACGCACCTCCTCTTCGCAGATCAAAGGTGCAGGAGAGGGGAAGGTGGGGGTTACTGGAGGTGTTAATTGATTCGTGGTGAGAGGGTCTGAATGGGTGTGGGGTGTGAGACAGGGTTTATCAAACCTGCAATAAAACTCATTCAAATCGTCGGCTAGTTGTTGAGTTGACACGGTGCCGGGGGGTGGTGTCTTGTAATTTGTGATGTCTTTCATGCCTTTCCACACCGACGCAGGATTGTTGGCTGAAAACTGTTTCTTCAGCTTTTCAGAGTAGTTTCTCTTAGCCACTCTGATCTCTTTTGCCAGTGTATTTTTGGCCTGTTTATACAAGACTCTGTCCCCGTTCTTGTAGGCGTCTTCTTTGGCCTGACGAAGCTGTCTGAGTTTTGCAGTGAACCACGGTTTGTCATTGTTGTATGTTAAACGAGTCCTGGTAGGGATGCACATATCCTCACAGAAACTGACATATGATGTTACAGAGTCTGTGAGCTCATCTAGATCGCTAGCAGCAGCCTCAAAAACACTCCAATCAGTGCACTCGAAGCAGGCTTCTAAGTCCTGCTCTGCTTCCCCAGTCCATCTTTTAACAGTCCTTATTACAGGTTTAGCTGATTTCAGTTTCTGCCTGTAGGTCGGTATAAGATGAACCAGGCAGTGATCAGAGAGCCCCAAAGCTGCCCGTGGAACAGAGTGATATGCATCCTTTACTGTGGTGTAGCAGTGGTCCAGTATATTACTGTCTCTGGTGGGACATGTAATATGCTGTCTGTATTTTGGCAGTTCACGGGAGAGATTTGCTTTATTAAAGTCCCCGAGAATGATTATAACAGAGTCCGGGTGTTGTTGCTCTGTGTCAGTGATCTGGTCGCCCAGCTGTTGCAGCGCTGCGTTCACGCACGCTTGCGGTGGAATGTAAACACTTACGAGGATGAACGAGGAAAACTCCCGCGGCGAGTAGAAAGGCTTGCAGTTGATGAAGAGCGCTTCTAGGTCGGGACAGCACATCTTCTTCAACGCTGTTACATCTGTACACCACCTTTCGTTGATGTAGAAGCATGTCCCACCGCCACGTGATTTCCCCGCTGATTCCGCGTCGCGATCCGCTCTGAACAGCTGGAAGCCCGGCAGATGTAGCGCGCTGTCCGGGATGGCTTCATTCAGCCAGGTTTCCGTGAAGCACAGAGCAGCAAAGTTTAAAAAGTCCTTGTTTCTTTGGGACAGGAGGAAAAGTTCGTCCATTTTGTTGGGTAAGGAGCGGAGGTTCGCCAGATGAATACTAGGCAGCGCTGTTCTAAAGCCGCACTTTCGGAGCTTGACAAGCGCGCCGGCTCGCTTTCCGCGCTTGCGCGTCTTGGAGCGCTTGAGTAGCGCCGCTGCACCTCCGACTACAATGTCCAGCAAAACGTCAGAATAGTTGAAAACTGGTAAAATGTCAGGTGGTGTGTACTGCCGAATGTTCAGCAGTTCTTCCCTGGTAAAACTGATTGTCGGAGTATAACTAAAGACAGGGCAAACTAACAAAAACAGTAAAACAACTGTGGAGCTCCACACCGAGGCGGCCATCCGCGGCGCCATCATGTGAAATATTCTGGGTTCATTAAACATACTTCAAACAAATTATGTTATTTTAATTAATGGCAATTTTTTTTTCAAATCAAGTAGAAGAAAATTATGGAATCACTCAATGTTAAGGAAAAAATTATGGAATCACTTGGTATTTGCATTTTTAAAACAAACACAAACAAGTAAAAAAATGCAAATTAGTCTGCAGTTAAAAGAGAGCTTACTGAGCTTAACAAGCTGTTGGACTTGACTAATTGCAAGGAAACATGGCCCCAACAAGAGAGTTGTCAATAGAAACAATGGAAAGGATAAAACTTCTTCAAGAAGGAAATCCAACACGGAGTGTGGCAAAAAAAAGTTGGTTGTTCTCAGTCTGCTGTGTCTAAAATTTGGTGCAAGTATAAGCAAAATGGGAAGGTAATAAAAGGTAAACATACGGGTAGACCAAGGAAGAGGTCAAAGTGTCAGGATAGAAAAACTCAAAGCAATATGCCTTGAAAATAGAAAATGCACAACAAAACAAATGAAAAACAAATGGGTGGAAACTGGAGTCAATGTTTGTGACAGAACTGTAAGAAATCGGCTAAAAGAAATGGGATTCATATATAGAAAAGCCAAACGAAAACCAGCACTAACACCTAAACAGAAGAAAATAAGGTTACAGTGGGCTAAAGAGAAGCAATCATGGAGTGTGGATGACTGGATGAAAGTGATATTCAGTGATGAATCACGAATCTGCATTGGCCAAGGCGATGATGCTGGAACTTTTGTCTGGTGCCGTTCTAATGAAACATATAAAGATGACTGCCTCAAGAAACCTATCAAACTTCCCTAGTCATTTATGATATGGGGTTGCATGTCGGGTAAAGGACCAGGTGAGATGACGATCATGACCTCAGCAGTCAATGCCCTGATGTACATTGAAATTTTGGACACTTTTCTCATTGCATCAATAGAAAATAGGTTTGGTGATTAAGTAATTTTTCAGGAGAATAATGCATCTTGCCACAGAGCAAAGAGTGTCAAAGCTTTTCTTCAGGAAGGCATATCAACTCAATGACATGGCCAGCAAACAGTCCAGATCTCAATCCGATTGAAAATTTATGGTGAAAATTGAAAAAACTGGTCCATGACAAGGGGGTGCAGTGGCGCAGTGGGTTGGACCACGGTCCTGCTTTCTGGTGGGTCTGGGGTTTGAGTCCCGCTTGGGGTGCCTTGCGACAGACTGGCGTCCCGTCCTGGGTGTGTCCCCTCCCCCTCCGGCCTTACGCCCTGTGTTACCGGGTAGGCTCCGGTTCCCCGTGACCCCGTATGGGACAAGCGGTTCTGAAAATGTGTGTGTGTGTGTGTGTGGTCCATGACAAGGCTCCATCCTGCAAAGCTGATCTGTTAACGGCTAGTCGAGAAAGTTGGAAACAGACTGATGAAGAATATTGTTTTTCCTTAGTGAAGTCAATGCCTCAGAATCCAGGCAATCAAAAGCCTGAGGAGGAATGACAAAGTATTGACTGTATTTTTTTGATGATGATTCCATAATTTTTTTCCTCTACTTGGTTTGGGAAAAAAATTGCCATTAAAGTAATTTAATTTGTTTGAGGTATGTTCAAAGCCAGAATGTCCAGCTATTAAACAAAAAATGTTTTGTGTTATTCTAGTGTTCTCGTCAAGGTGTAACAACCGCAGACTAAACACCAAGCTAAACTCCATTCAAGATAAAGAGACGAGTCGTCGTCGTATTTTTTGAGACTTTACTGATGACTCCTTCACTAAGACATGGAGTGAAAACTATAACCAAAATACAAAAAAATTAAAGAAAATCAATTTACAAAAATAGTCTGTATCATTATTTTACATAACAAAACATACATGTAGCAAACATTACATAACCATACAGCTTACATGTACATGTTCGTTTGTAAAAACATTCTTAGAACGTAAATTATTCTATATTTTTATAAAATAATTCTTAATATCCTATCTTTAAACTCTAAATAATAAATTCCAGTCACTTACAACATTGATTTCTCAGTCCTTAGCTGTGGATGCAATCAGATCCTTGTGCTTCTGGCCATGCAGCTTCCTTGCTTTTCCTGGTCTGACAACCGGAAGTGATGCGCTCAGAAAACAGGAAGTGATGCGCGAAAAACAGGAAGTGACGCGCTCGGAAAAACAGGAAGTAATATACTCAATTTTAAACGAACTTTATCGACGAACGAAAACGTTCCAAACCCCAAAAAAGAACTAATAATGTCTTCTAGACCTGACAGTTATAGCTGTGATTTGTTTATTTGCTATGAAGTAAAAAAGTTGGGTAAACATGCTCAAGGGTGGTGATTCCATAATTTTTGCCAGGGGTTGTTGTATTGGGTTTTTGACTTGAAATCTAGCCGGAGAACTTCAAACGAGGTAAAATTATCACAATTTCTCGGTGTTACTTGTAATATATTATTGAAAAGAACACCGACTCCTCCACGACGTACAGAACGAGATGATTTCTGGAAATAATCATAATTCATATCCGTCTGGAGTGGCTTTTTTAGCAGAATCGTATCAAGCCAGGTTTCCGTTTCGGTAAGAAAGAATAGATCGGACTTGTAACTAAGTCGTTCACTAGAACAGCTTTTACTCAGTGAACAGATATTTAACAAACAGCATTTTATACAGTTTTGCCTCGGTGATAAGTTGAGAATGTCTGTGTGTTGCGTCACCCTCCGTCTCACCTGCCTGAGCCTGAGGGTGGTGCCCTGGGTTCTATTCTAACTGAAATGTTATAATCCAACCTGTCTTTCAGCAACAGTTGAACAGAACAAACGTAATTCTTCAAACACCTTGTAAATAAAAACCCAAAAAAAATTAAAAGTTGTTATTATTGTCCAATATGAATATACACAGTCCCATCAGTCAAACAAATGCAAATAACCAAAACAAAGAAACACAAACTTCCCAAGTACGCTCCAATATTATAAACAACGAATGACCTCACTACTACTACACTTCAACACACAGCAGGCTCAAGAAGTTTCCTGCAGAACCTTGTGCACACACAATGAATGAATGAGTGCCTCGAATACTGACTCCGGAGTATTTCAAACAGACGTAAAACACCCCCCTCGGGCCCTCACTCGTTGCAGGCCTGATTGCTGCTTGTGTACGCGGTTGAGACCCAAAATTAATGGTCGCTTCACTCTTGCGAGTACAGAGAGATAAAAAGAGCACAGTTCTCAACCGTCTACTCACGTTTAGGGCAGATGAAAACTCCAGCGATGCTTGAGGAACTTTGTGCGTTGCCGGTTGCACAAAGCACTGGGTTCGTCTCAGTCCTCCTCCCACTCTGGCAGCTCGCGACGGGCTGAAAACTCATCGTTTCTTAACGGAATGTCTCATAGGACCACGAATACACCACGGAACTTAAACCTCGGTAACACGCAATCAACGTGAAATGGCATTGTTCTGCCCGCAGATTTGTTTAGTTCATGTGATTAATTGCTTTGTTGAGCAGAACCTTTATTTCCATACGTTAATACGCAATTTGTGCACGTGCGCTATTTCCATGATGCACTACTGTCGGGATAGGCATAGTAGTGGAAGCGTCTGAGTTCTGTGTGTTTTTCCTACGCCTGTGGAAGCAATAACTTTAAATTGTGAAGTTCTTGCAGACGGTTAAAATGTTTACGTGCTTTTAAGTTTAATCTCTCTAGTGTAAACTCTGTTTATTCAGCCATAACTCCACGTTACTGTCCTTGTGAAACGCGTGTGAGTTCGCGCTGTGTCATGGGGCTGCTGCCAAGGCTAGAGCCTCAGCTGAAGCAGCACTTACCAAGGTGGCTTATGCTAAAAAACAGCTAGAAATAAAAAAGCAGAGAGCTAGGCTAGATCTAGAACTGGAAGTATTGGAGATTGAAAAGGAAGCAGAAGCTGCGCGAGTAAACGCTGAAATCTTGGAAGCAGCTGCAGCTATGGAAAATGGTGACATGCAAAGTGTGAGAAGCACTGTCCCGCCACAAGTGATTCAGCAGCGCACAGAAGAATATGTGCGGCGCCGGTCACAGGTCAGTACTCAGACTCCTGCTTTATTGCATCATGATGAAATCTGGCACGCTGCGAACAATGATACTCAGCAAACAACACCTGTAGCTGCAGAGGAGAAGCCTCCACTCAATATCTTCAGACCCTCAGCAAATCAGCACGCATGCGCAACTAAACGCATACTTACTTCAAGACCATCGGATTACCCATGCACAGAATATGGTCAGCATCCTTCTCATGCTAACACTCCAACCATGTTAGACTTTGCCAAGTTCCTAGCACACAGAGAATTAGTGACCACTGGTCTCTCCAAATTCGATGACACGCCAGAGAACTTCAGAGCATGGCAGTCCTCATTCCTTAACGCGACACAGGGCTTGGGGCTCACATATAGTGAAGAGTTGGACCTCCTCGTGAAATGGCTGGGTAAAGAGTCATCTGAGCATGTGAAAAGGATTCGTGCTGTTTATGTTACTGACCCCAGAGCTGCCCTCCATCTGTCCTGGGAAAGACTTCAGGAATGCTATGCTACACCAGAAATAGTGGAAAATGCCCTATTTAAAAGATTGGATAGCTTCCCCCGTCTGTCGGCTAAGGACAACACAAAACTGAGAGAGCTCAGCGATCTTCTCATGGAGTAGCTCGCGGCTAAAAATGATGGCTATCTTCCTGGACTGGCCTACCTCGATACTCCTCGTGGGATAAAGCCCATAGTGGAAAAGTTGCCTCCAGCCCTGCAGGACAAATGGCTCTTCACCGGCTCACTATACAAGGAACAGCACAGAGTAACTTTTCCTCTTTTTTCATTTTTTGTTGACTTTGTCTATGACCAGGCTAAGGCCAGAAATGACCCAAGTTTCACCTTGTCTGGCAGCGGTCAGTCTTACAACAGAGGTGAGAGAACTCAATCAAAGCACAGCGGATTCAAGACTGCTGTATCTGTGCAAAAGACAGACGTGTCTGCCACAGTTGACGCAGACTTCACAAGTGCCACAGAGGCTGAGAGAAGAGACAGTGATCTAGCCCGATACTGCCCTGTGCACAAGAAGACTCATCCTTTGGAAAAATGTAGGTTATTCAGAATGAAAACATTGCAGGAATGAAAAAGCATCCTAAAGGAACACAAACGCTGTTTTAAGTGCTGCTCTCCAAAGCATCAGGCTAAGGATTGTCAAGCAATGTTGAAATGCGGCGAGTGTGAGAGCAAAAGACACTGCTCTGTAATGCACCCTCTCACCTCCCAACCTCCTGCTTCACTGACCACTCTAGAACCAGACGCAGAAGCACGAGGCAGTCCTCCACTTGAGGTGACATCACGATGCACCAAAGTCTGTGGAAAGGGCAGCCTCACGCGGTCCTGCTCAAAGGTATGCCTTGTGCGTGTCTTCCCCCAGGGTCAACCGGAGCACTCCATCAAAATGTATGTCATCATTGACGATCAGAGTAACCGCTCACTGGCCCGCTCTGAATTTTTCCACCTGTTCCGGGTTGAGAGCAACCTGTCACCATACCTGATGAAGACATGCGCAGGCACCACAGAGATGACTGGAAGAAAGGCGGTAGGCTTTCAAATTGAAGCAGTGAATGGAGGTGTGTGCATGGACCTTCCACCACTCATTGAGTGCAATGGAGCAACTCAATGGACCTCATAATGCACCCTTTGCTCAGCATCTTGACTTAGGCTGGGTAATTGTAGGTGACATGTGTATTGACAATGCTCATAAACCAACTCTGAGTGTCTTCAGAACCCACATCCTACAGAACGGACGCCCGTCTCTCCTCACTCCTTGCCATAACAGCATCAGGGTAAAGGAAAAACCGTGCTACGGCGGGGAGCGCAGGTATGGTCTCTCTACATCCACATCAAAACCTATGCAACCTGAAGACAAGTTCAGGCTTATGGTCTTTCAGCGTACAGATAATGACAACAAGTGTGCCATGTCCTTCGAGGATGAGATCTTTCTAAAGATTATGGAGAAAGAAGTCCATCAGGATGAAAAGAACAATTGGGTAGCTCCCTTACCGTTCAAGTCACCTCGTCCCCCACTCCCGAACAACAGAGAGCAAGCACTGTCCCGCCTCAGGTCTTTAAGACGCACTCTGAGCAAAAACGCGGAGATGAAGTAGCAGTTTTCCTCCTTCATGGAAAAGCTGTTCGAGAACAAACATGCAGAGAAGGCACCACCCATCCATGAGAAACAAGAATGTTGGTACCTGCCCATCTTCGGGGTGTACCATCCCCAGAAGCCAGGGCAGATACGAGTCGTGTTTGACTTAAGCGCCCAACAGCACGCTGTCTCCCTCAACTCAGTTCTGCTTACAGGTCCCGATCTGAACAATACTCTCCTGGGTGTGCTGTTACGGTTTAGGAAGGATCTCATCGCAGTCACTGCTGATATCCAACAGATGTTTTATGGATTCCTGGTGAAGCACGACCACAGAGACTACCTGAGATTCCTGTGGCATAAAGACAATGACCGATCCAAAGGGACAGAAGAATATCGCATGTGAGTGCATGTCTTTGGCAATAGCCCATCCCTGGCGGTTGCTATCTACGGTCTGCGGCGAGCTGCTCAGAAAGGAGAACCAAAGTAGGGAGCTGACACAAGGCACTTTGTTGAAAGACACTTCTACGTGGACAATGGGCTCATATCCCTTCCTACGGAGTCTACAGCTATAGACCTACTGAAGCGTACTTGTGCGTCACTTGCAGAGTCTAACCTGAAGCTGCACAAAATTGCATCAAACTGCATCACTGTGATGAAAGCCTTCAAACCAGAAGAACTGGCCTTAGGCATCCAAGACCTGGGTCTAGATGATGAGACTCTGCCTGCTCAAAGGAGCCTAGGCTTATGCTGGGACATCACCACAGATATGTTTACCTTTAAAGTAGCTGTCACTGACAAGCCTTACACCCGTCGTGGGGTGCTGTCAGTCGTCAACAGCATCTTTGACCCCTTGGGTCTGGCAGCACCAGTGACGATCAGAGGCAGATTGTTGTTGCGAGAGCTGTCCAGTGGAGTTCAGGATTGGGATGCTCCTCTGCCGGATGAAAAGATGAGCAAATGGGAAGTGTGGAAAGCGTCACTCGAGGAGCTAAGCAGCCTCCATGTGCCTCGCTGCTATATACCCAAGTCACTCTCAAAACCTATGTATACAGAACTGTGTCTTTTTTCCGATGCCTCAAACTGGGCCATAGGGGCAGTAGTTTATCTAAGAGCTGTCACTGAAGATGGCCGTTGTGAAGTTGGATTTGTCCTGGGAAAGGCAAAACTATCACCGGAGCCGACAATCCCACGCCTTGAGCTTTGTGGAGCCGTCCTGGCGGTTGAGATAGCGGGGCTGATTTTAGACGAACTGGACCACAAGCCAGACGCTGTACAATTCTACTGCGACAGCAGGGTGGTCCTCGGATACATCTGTAATGACTCAAAGCGATTCTTTGTCTACGTACACAATCGTGTGCATCGCATACGCCAGACAACGTCCCCTGAGCAGTGGCATTACGTCCTTTCAGAAGAGAACCCAGCCGACTTAGCCACCAGATTTGTGGCTGCATCACAGCTCATGAACACAATGTGGTTCAAGGGACCTGACTTCCTCTATAAGCCTCCAAAGCCAGAGAAGCACGAGCACTTTGAACTGATACACCCTGAAATGGACGTAGACGTCAGATCGCAAGTAACGGCTCTCGCTACCCACATTGAAGCTAAGCGACTTGGCTCTGAAAGATTCCAGCGTTTTTCCACACGGAACTCCTTGTTGAAAGCTGTTTCCCTCTTGATACATCAGGCACGTTCCCACAAGTCAGGCTCCACTGACACATCGCAGCACATGTGTAAAGGATGGCATCAATGTAGCAGGCCTCGCACTCCTGGAGAACTTGAAGCAGCCAGGAGGCTCATACTAGAATCTGTTCAAAGAGACACATATCCGAACGAATATGCTGCTCTTCAAGCAAACACGGAAGTCCCTAATTCAAGTCCAATCCTGACCCTTGACCCCTACATCAGTGATGGCCTCCTGAGGGTCGGAGGGCGTCTCAGACATGCTTCCCTTGAATCAGAGGTAAAAAAAACCCAATCATCCTCTCAAAGAATAGCCGTGTTACCAAGCTGCTTGTGAAGCACCATCACATGGAAGTGAAACACCAGGGGCGTCAGTTCACAGAAGGGGCCATCAGAGCGGCTGGACTGTGGATTGTTGCTGGCAAGAGGCTGGTGAGTTCTATCCTTCATCGCTGTGTAATATGCCGAAAGCTCAGGGGGAAGGTAGAAGTGCAAAAGATGGCTGACCTCCCTCCGGAGCGGCTCAACACATCTCCACCCTTCACGTACTTGGGGCTGGACATATTTGGACCATGGTCGGTGGTCACTCGACGCACTCGTGGAGGTGCAGCGCAAAGCAAAAGGTGGGCCATTCTGTTCACATGTATGAGTACCAGGGGAGTACACATCGAAGTTATAGAGTCTATGGATGCCACCAGCTGTATCAATGCATTGCGGAGATTCTTTGCAGTTAGAGGCCCCGCAAAGCAGCTTAGGTCAGACAGGGGGACTAACTTCGTCGCTGCCAGTACGGAACTGGGCATGGGGTGTCTTGATGAGAGGCAGACCAGCATCCTGAAGTATCTCCACAGCAACAGCTGCGCATGGAAGTTTAATCCCCCACACGCCTCCCACATGGGAGGAGTGTGGGAGCATATGGGAGCATATGATTGGGGTGACATGCAGAATATTAGACTCTATGCTTTTACAAAACAAACACACTCACCTGACACATGAGATTCTGTGTACTCTGATGGCAGAGACCTCAGCAATAATCAACGCAAGGCCGCTGGTCCCCATCTCATCGGATCCCTCCTCACCAATTCTGCTATCCCCTGCCATGCTCCTAACTCAAAAGCCAGGCCTACATGCTCCACCAGGAATCTTCACTGGAAAAGATCTCCTGAAAGGCCAGCGGAGACAAGTGCAAGCGCTTGCGAATGAATTCTGGGGCCGTTGGAGAAATGAATACCTAAGCACTCTCCATTCAAGACGCAAGTGGCACAGAACGCATCGCAACCTGCAACCTGGGGATATTGTGCTGTTACACCAGAGTCAAGCGCCTAGGAATGAGTGGCCAATGGTCTGGTCACGTCAACCTCTCCAAGCAGCGATGGAAAAGTCCGCACGGTTGAAGTGCGGACATCATCTCAGGGCACCTCGAAAACTTACCTGCGGCCCATCTCCGACGTCGTCCTTCTGCTGGAAAATGACTGGGAAGAACGGGATTGAAAGGGACAGAAAGAAAACAGCTTAAATTTAGTGGCACTAGTCATGCCAGACGGGGGGTGTTCTGCCTGCAGATTTGTTTAGTTCGTGTGATTAATTGCTTTGTTGAGCAGAACCTTTATTTCCATACGTTAATACGCAATTTGTGCACGTGCGCTATTTCCATGATGCACTACTGTCGGGATAGGCATAGTAGTGGAAGCGTCTGAGTTCTGTGTGTTTTTCCTATGCCTGTGGAAGCAATAACTGTAAGTTGTGAAGTTCTTGCAGACATTGGTTAAAATGTTTACGTGCTTTTAAGTTTAATTTCTTTAGTGTAAACTCTGTTTATTCAGCCATAACTCCACATTACTGTCCTTGTGAAACGCGTGTGTGAGTTCGCGCTGTGTCATGCTAAGTGTGCTATCAGCAAATGAGTAACTGGTTATTATAACGATTGTTGTAATTAGACTAAGTTTCTTTTACTGTTTCTGTTTATTATAGTTTCACTCGCATTTTCACTTGTCATTTGGAGACAATAAAGGAGCAAGACGCTCATATCCTGGCTCGTGAGAATCGAGTTTGGCTTGCTGTTAAACTGCGTTAACGTACTGGATGTGCATAACACGCAGGGAGAACAGTACAGGCATTTTACCCCTTTGGTTGTTCTTCAAGCAACCAGGAAAAATATGACCCCCTCACACTCTAGAGCCCTCTCTTCCAAACACCTCCCTTTTTTCTCTCTCTCCAGAACCTTCTCCGAAAGTCTAGAAAGTTTTCCCATTTGTTCCATCCCTCTCTCCTCTCATTGGTTCTTCCTCAAACTGAAACCCAATCGATGCAAACCTGACATAATATGTAGGTTGAACCTGTTCCAACACACATTGGTATGGCTTCGACCAAACTAAATCATATTGATGAAGCTTTATTTAAACCTTCAAAATGAACACACAACTAGTAGCGCTACAGGGTTACATCTGTTTTAATGTATTTTAGGCTTCTGGTGCAAGCGTTCCTATCATTAATCAGAATCAGAATGAGCTTTATTGTCAAGTATGTTCACACATACAAGGAATTTGTCTTGGTGACAGAACTTCCACAGCACAGACAGAATGACAGTGACAAGACAGGTGAGAAGATAGAATATGTGAATGAAGAATAAAAAATATATAAAAATATAAAGTACCCAATACACAAAAATAGTCACTAGACATTGTATGTATGTACACACACACACACACATTTTCGGAACTGCTTGTCCCATACGGGGTCACGGGGAACCGGAGCCTACCCGGTAACACAGGGCGCAAGGCGCAAGGCTGGAGGGGGAGGGGACACACCCAGGACGGGACGTCAGTCCACCGCAAGGCACCCCAAGCGGGACTTGAACCCCAGACCCACTGGAGAGCAGGACCCGGTCCAACCCACTGCGCCACCGCGCCCCCCTGTATGTATGTACAGGTATGTTCTATACAAAGTCTAGTTAAATGCTGTGGCCTTATAATAGTTTGTATGTTTTGGCTGCAGTTAATGCTTTTGTTTAAAGTTTTGAGGCCCACACTGGACAAGGCACGAGAGAGTAAGAGGCACTGTGAGAAACAAGAAGCCCACATGAGAAACAACCACTGGTACCAGAACGAGTAACAGACCCATCAGTATACACAGCTGCTAAAGAAGATGACCCATGGCTGAGTCAGTCCTTTAGCTTGCAGGCCAAGTTCAGGGACAGAACAAATGAACTCCTCCAGTTGAGGTGTATACCATCATGTGTGAAAAACCTGGGCCTTTCCCAGAAATCATCCCAGTTATTAATAAATGATATGCAATTGGAGCGGCACCATGTCTCCAACCAACTGTTAAAGGACACTAGTGTACTGTACACTATGTCCTCCATACAGAGTCTAAGTGAAGGACCAGACACTATTAGATTATGACATTTCCTTCTGACCTTATACACATAGAAATAAAGCAGCTCTTTAACACCTCAGACTGCTAATAACAAATATCATTACCACCAACATGCTCCATCATAGTCGACACGGCATTATCGGCCAGAGAACTGAGACGAGCCTCGATGTCAGACACACATGTGCGACTTAAATGAAAGGATCCCTATGGCCAACTTCTGCTCACCAGTAAATTCCAATGATGCAAGTCAGAACTTGTGATGCTTTACCAGAGCTGTCAGCAAGACTGGCCCTGCTCAGTCAGAAGTTGTATGTTGTCATTTTTCAGTGCTGGTGAACCCAGTGGGAGGAGCAACAGTAAGCTTGTTTTTAGCTTGGTCTGTCATAACCACCGAGGTGCAATGGCCCCATTGTGGTTGCACAGGCTCACGGAATGTGGAAGTCAAGTAGGGACGAACTGAAATGAGAACCGAGGGACAGGCAGGAAGTCTTCGAATGTGTCGGAGTGAACGTTGTTTCTAGGAGGATCCGAAGGTCCTGGTCAGGAGACAGGCGAGAGTCAGGGAACCAAGGAAACACAGAGTTGGGGTAGGCAAACACGGGAAGAGGGAACTTGAGAAACTCATAGGAAACTCTAGGCATGAACACAGTGGTGTGCTCAAAGAGGTTCTGCGACTGGAGGCGGTTGGATGCCATGCTTTTATGCACCTGTGCCCTGATCCGCTACAGGTGCGATGGCTCCGTGCGGGGGTGTGACAGATAATGTTCTCATTCATTTTGAGTAGTGTAGAAGACCCCACTCGAGTGATGGCCAGGACTTCACTGATGGTTTTGGTTGATTTAACTTGTCAACTTCCAGCAACGTAAGAGCTGATGTAAAAAGAAAGATACATATATTTAATATTTAATTTCCATTCCTTCCTTCAGCAACCACATGCTAATATACAGAGTGTGCGTACTGTACGTAAACAGCTGTAAAACAAATGATCACATTTGGATAATGAAAACAAATACAATTAAATAAAAGGCATTTATAAAAATATATTACATATACAAACCTTATGCCTCTTCGGAGGGCTGCTAAATCTTTATTTTAAACTGACTCCTTTGTTCCTGAAGCATGCAGCTATCCACAGGCTGGGCTAAGTTATATCTGCACCAACTGCATTACCCTATTGCTGGCAATCCTAAATGCAAGGCTGTTGGGATAACAAGACCGTGTCAGAATAAAAACCCCTTTGATTACTCTGTGCCATTACAGTAATATGACAACATAAAAGTAGAAAATACAAAAGGAAACAGATTTGACAAAGGTATTCACAGAGAAAAGGTATTCAAGGAAGGTGAGTGTTAAACATAAACTGGGGTTGCCGCATGTTGACTAAGGTGTAAAAAATCTTTCCTGTAATGGATGACACAAAAAAGTATTATTACTTTTCAAGGTAATAGTGCTTTTACTTGAGTACTGGTTTTGACTGTTTTATCCACTTTCATTGAAATGTATACTTTTGTAGCAGGTGAAAGCTAGAGATTTAAGTCAACTACATGTATATTGGGAAAGTAGACAATTTCAATGTTGCTTCAAGCAAAAAAATAAAATAAAATAAACAAAATGAAAGTCCTGGGATGGATTGGCATCCCGTCCAGGGTGCACTCTGCCTTTGCACACTGTGTTTCAAGGATAGGTTCTGAACTAGCCCTGCATCAGACAAGTTGTTGAAAAAATGTTGAATTTTTATAGATTTAGATTTTTATAGAATTTAAGGCATGAAAAACTGTAGCACATCTGTATTATTAAGCTTGTATTGTTACATAGTTGTATGAGCAACTGGATTTGTGTTATAATTGGTTACCTTATGTCTCTATGGTTCCACAGTTTGTAACATTTAGTTTCCATGGCAACACATTAGTAACATTAACCAGTGAATATGATTTGATTGTTAACATTCTGTGTGAATAAAATAGCAATTTGTAGAGTTTTCTCTTCCTAGCTGTAACATTCTTGTGGAGAATTGTGAAGGCCTCTTTGTAAAAGAAATTAAAATAGAATGCCTTATGTTATACACTGGCTCATAACAGTCAAATGAAAAATTTTGGAAAACAAATAATTTGCAGTTTCTTTTTAATAGCATAATTTCTGTATGCAGCAGAGCAAACGTGGCCTTGTTTATGCCGAGCTGATACACATCTCTGAATCGCAGCCAAAGACAATAGGAGCATGAAAGAACCCTAATGCATACAGCTCATTTCTGGTAAGTGTCATAATCAATAACAACATGAACTCTGAGCATGTTTATGGGATGTATCTTATAACAGTCTCTATTGAAAAGAGGTCTATGAAAATTATGCATTTTTATGTTCAGTGCTTTCAAACTGCGTGGTACTCTGGCAGTTCCCAGCCTGTTTTGCTATAGGTTTAAATCTGATAGTGGAGCTGCCATGTTCTCCGTATGTTTGTGTGGGTATTGTCAAGTTGCTTCAGTTTTTTCCCACGGCCAAAAGATTTATTTCAAGACGATTGGTGGATTCTAAATTGCCCTTAATGTGTAGATGTATGAGTGAATGAGTGTGAGGCTACCCTGTAATGAATGGACTGGTAATCCGTCCAGGTTTTGTCTTCTGGGATAGACTTTGGATCACTGTGACCCTGGCTTGCAAAAGTGATTAATGATAGATGAGTTATAATTTTAATTTAGTTCCACATCAATAAGAAATAATAATAGAATTGTAGTTGTCTTGCTGTGTATTTTTTATTTATTGTAGCTGTATTTCAGATGCTTGCAAAACCTAACCTGTTAAGAAATAGAGGGGTTTGTGTATCTTTTAGTAGCTTTTACTGATGGTGACTCAGTTTTTGAAAGTGACTTGAGTTACAAAAAAACATGAGAAGATTAGTACAGTTTTTAAAGTGAGGACCAACTTTTTCTTGTTAAGCCCGTATGAAGGATTCTAATTGTAGTTAAATTATATGACAAATAATTGTATAAGTATGCTTCAACAATAGATTTGTAAGCGATTGTGCTTTTATATGAAAAACATAGAAAATCCATTAAATCCCTGCAGAACAAGGTTCTGCTTAACAAAAATTTGATACAGTACTATATGAAAACAAGTATGTTATAGCTTACATTTAGCATGAAGTATGGACCTTCTACCAGGCAGCAAGTAAAATTTACTACAGAGACAAAATGTACTGTAAGTTAGCTGGACTGTTATGAAATACAAATGAATATCTGGACATTGGACAAATTTTGGATGCTGGTTGTGCTGCTGTTTCACAGTGCCTAGATGGTCTGAGACATGTGAGTATGAGCCCTGCTATGCCTGAATGGAGTTTGTATGTTCTCCCTGCATTCGATGGGTTTCTTCACCCAGTCAAAGGCATTTAGTGCAATGGTAGCCTGAGTGAATTTCCCAACAGAGTTTAATAAAGTATGATTTGCCAAAGTAGGTCCACGTCAAAAACGTGGTCTGTTTAAAACATAGTCCATATTACTTGTCTCCTGACCAATGTGTAAAGAAGTCTGATAAAATACACAGGTGTGATCATTGTATTACTTGCAGTGTCTTTATTTTGGGATTTTGTTAATTTTTAATTTAAACTTGGTGGGACCACGAATGCATTCATTTTTGTCCTTTATGAAATCTGACTGCTTTTAACATTTTCTCACCTAAGTTTGATTTCACAGAATGAATTCAGACCACTAAGAGTGGCAAACTTGTATATGCAAATATACATAAAAATGAACAGCATGTTCTTTTAAAAAAAGTCTTTACTCTCTACAATGGCTGAGGCTGCAAAAATAATTATTACACACTGAATTAATGTACACACATACACACTGTCTGAAACTGCTTGTCCTAAATGGGGTTGCAGCAAACCGGAGCCTCACTCGGCAACGTAGGGCGTAAGGCTGGAGGGCGAGACGCCAGTCTGTCACAAGGCACCCCAAGCTAGCTAGACTTGAACCCCAGACCCACCAGAGAGCAGGAGCAGGCACAGGCCAAACCCGCTGCGCCACTGCACCCCCCCCTTAAATTAATGTAGCATTTAATATTTAAAACCTTACCTGTGTATTGACTTGCTGAATAAAATGTTTGCTTCAATTATTTAAAATGTGAAATAAATGTATCTTTTATTTGTACAGGTATTTTTTAATTTTAAGGATTCTCAAGACTTCAGCAAACTGTTTAAAAAGTTACATTCTCTGACATGATGGAGAAACTGATGATCTTTCTTAGAAAAATCACCTCTGAATCCACAGTGGAGGAACAAGGTATGAGTGATTTTTTTTGACAATTTGCTTGTATGAGCCAGTTGCAGAAAATCATGGCATATATTCACTATTGCATGTCCAGTGTAATACAGAGCATAGGAAATTTGACTGATTTTGTTATATTGAATGTATTTACCTTTGAAAAGTAAATTGGTATTGTTTCTAGTGTTTTTGAATGTTTTGCTGGTAGTGTTAATTACTTATGGACTGGTAGAACCAGTTTATGTCTCAATTTACAGTAGATGACTGTTACATATGGGGGGCATGTCCATACACACATCCGCATTCATATATGTGCCTCGATCTCACTATGTTACAATGCCCCCATCAGCACCAGGCTTTGCGGTATGATGGTATCTGGTGCGACAACCAGAATCCAGCAGAGCTTGATATTGACACCCTTGGACCGTTACTGGAACACAGTAGCCAGTGGGCTTTCCTGGGACCAGGAGGCTGGCTTACTCCTAAAGTATGGTGTTCCCAAAGGAACTAAGGCTGGCTGGGCTAGGACTGGAGATGTGCCAAAACGTGAGGCCCTGACAGGCAGGTGGGATTTCGACAGTTGTTCAGGAGTGGTCCAGGAGTTGTGATCCAAGGTCCACTGTGACCAACTCTGTTCTGCTTGCTGCACCACCTCAGTCAAAAACAGCTACTGGTGGCAGCAAAGCTATTCAACCATTTTCCTTGGGAGGGCAAGGATGAACTTGGCCTGAACTTGGCCATCAGCTGCACAATCGTATACTCGCCCTGCATGTTTGGCTATAGCCCCTGGATATAGAAGTCATGCAGTTGTTGGCCAAAGGCAGAGAGCTTTTCAACATCTTCATAGCGCAAGTTCTGCAGCTTCTTCCTGTGGCCCAAGCTCTCTACAATTGTTGCAATGAGCATTCCGTAGTCAACGGTGTTGGCCACTGTGTCCCAATTGGCTGCTATTAGGGCTCCGCTGAAGGCAAAGAGAGCTAGGTAGAGGGCCCACTCTCATTCCGGCCAGTGTTCACCAGATTGCCTTTGGTAGACATCTTTTTGCCAGCTGTACTTTGGAAGGCAAGGCCCACCTGGCTGTCATTCAATTATCAAGGCCAGTATCTCTGATTTTGTGTCAGTCTTCCTGTTGCTGTTGCTGCATTGCAGTGAGCTGGCTGAGGAGGTGAAGCAGAGGCATGTTGTCCATGTCAGTTTGCTTGTTTTCCTCTATGACACTTTCCTGGTTCTCTTCACAAGATGATCTGAAGACCCACTCTGTGAAGTCCCACAGTAGCCTTTACTGTTCTTACACTGAACAGGGACAGGGCTTCTGGAGGAGCTGACAGAATCAATACAGCCAGATAGTAAAGATTGGAACTTCTGAACTTCTTTCTGGTCACTGATCCCTCTCTGAATCTTCCTCCACCAGTCTGCCCCTGCTCACTATAGTTAGATGATTTCTAACATTATAACTAGTCAGATGTATGGTAATGGGACAAATAGAAAAGGTGCTTGCTAGGTGCCTGTGTGCAATGCCTATATGTATATCAATGTATGTATGTATGGACATGGATGTTGCGAACGGCTAACACTGCCCCCCCTTCCCCCCGCCAGTGTGTCACAATGAAAAAATGAATAATAGTGAAATTTAGAAGAAAAATAGCTTAATATAAAGACAGTAATGAATACACAAGGAATTCTGGATTCTCTGCTGGATTGCTAAAAAGCTAAAGAAATGTTCTAACATGTCACCTTATATGTACAGAGTCTCCACTCAGTAGTTCACAGAATGATGCAGTGGATACTTTAGTGGTATCTCCATCCAGGATCAGGGGTGTGACCTCCCCACCATTCCATTATCTGAATGTTTCACCTGTTGCCCTTTTTTTACTTCAACATCTAAATGATGAGTAAGTTTATATTCTTTGAAATATCCTTTTTAAATTAAATGCATGTGAAAGTAAAGCAAATGCCTTTCTACTCTCATAGGGTAGGTGCTTTTATTGGTGTCAGAGTAATAAATGAGTAAAGTAAGTAAAATGTCTTTATTTTGTAGGGAATGGGATAAAGTTGAGGATTGCATGCACAGCTCTGTAAGTTTGGAGTAGAATTACAGTAATACAACTGAAATTGTTAAACATAATGGCCAGCACAAACTTGTCTTTAAGCATTAGCATGTATGAATAAATTAGAAGTGATTTAAATCTACTTTGTTTTAATTCATTGCCTCATTTCCAGGGAGACAAATTTTTGTAACTTTTTTTGTAAGTTGATCATTTTCAAATGAAAGACAAAGGTAATATAATGTGAGAGAATAGTGTATGTTGCCTGTTGTTGCGGGCTACGGAGGTCACGTACTCGAGTGCTGTAAGACCCCAGCTACCAGATGCCGTGGCTCCATCTTGCCTTTTACCCAATGCCCCGTCCTGTACGATTTGCTTATTTTGTCTTTCTTCTGTCCTCATAAATATTCCATTTCCTCACTCTAAACGCATTTTTTTGGGAATCACTAGCTTTATTTTAATAACTGAATCCTGTTTTGTAAACATATAATATGACCAGTGAAAAATGTTAGCAGCCTACACATACTGCAGTTGTATTTAAGGAGTGTATTGTTTTTGTTTTAATAGCCCTACTCCCTCAGTGCTGGACTGAATGCTGAACTGCTGTTCAATGATGTGCTGAATAAAATGTTATTACTATTATTTGCAGAGTGGAGTTAAATGTTAATAGAAATCCACAAACAATATAATATTCTGTATTATAACTTTGTTCATATGTGCTATTCAATTCAAATCTGGAAATTTGCAGACCAACAATACACACAGACACACACACACACTTTCTGAACCGCTTGTCCCATACGGGGTCGCGGGGAACCGGAGCCTACCCGGCAACACAGGGCGTAAGGCCGGAGGGGGAGGGGACACACCCAGGACGGCACCCCAAGCGGGACTCGAACCCCAGACCCACCAGAGAGCAGGACCCGGTCCAACCCACTGCGCCACCACGCCCCCATCTACCAACAATACAAAGGGCAGAAAAAGTGAAATATTAACAAAAAGCCCTCATTTGCACAAAAGAAGAATCCAAAGTTTTCCTTTTTTTAAAGCTGTTTACCCTTCAGCAAGGTACTTACCCTGAATTGCACCACTAAATGTACACAACTGTGTAAATCGGTAAATAACTACTTTGTATGCAAATATTGTAATTTACCTTAGAAAAAGCTACAATAACTACATGAAATATATGTGTGCATCACTACAACAGATGACGAGAAGTCAGTTCGCCAGTCTGTGTACAGATATTTCAGAATGGGTGTCAGAAGCTGCCAAAAGAATTACCTTGCCAGCACTTGCTCTAGTACTGGATGTCACCATCACTGACAGCAGACCTTCCTCCCCCATACCAAGGTCAGAATGACTGGTGTTCTATAATTTTATTCTTCCTGTCTGTTATGTCTTTGGTCCTGTTTCTGTGTCATTGCTGCATCCCATAATCAGGCATTGTTTCTGTCGTTTGTGTCAAAAAATCTGTTGAATTCAAGGAGTATAAACTGAAATGAGCATATGTAGATAGCTAGATATGATGATGTATATTCTGTTTTAATTTGCTGTTTGCAATAATGCAATAATGCTTTTTTCTTAAAGGTATTTGCGTTTTAGCTAAAATGTAACTAGTGTCATTTGCAACGTTTGTAACAGTTCTGAAGAGTCTTCTTTGAAATCAGCAGCCCAGACTACATCGGAACTCTTAAATGAGGAGTTAGTGGAAAAAGACACAGAGAGCAAAGCCATCCCAGAACCCCTCCAAACTGTTGACATTTCCAAAGCCACCCCAAGTCAGACTTCTTCAATCAGCCTAACCAAAGATTTAACCTCCCAAAAGTCTTCCTTCTGCTCTCTGACCTCGCCTTTGAATGTTGTCTCAGCAGCATATGAAATTGTAGAGTCTTTTATGGATGAACTGCAGAGCTATCCAGAACCAGTCTTATCTTCCCATAGCAGATCACAACTTGGATCTGACATTTTCCTCACTGAAAGTGGGACTGCTGGCAGAGATGTGATACAGTCTACGAGTATTGCATCATCTAGTGGTTTAAATGAATTGAATTTAACTGAAGCTCCTTGTCACCAATTTTCCAAAATGATTTCACATGACAGCAAGGCTGACTACAGAGCTCCATTTTCTGCTGTTAGCTTTCCATCGGAAATTTTTGTCAAGCTCTCTGACAAGGAATTCCAGAAAACAGCAAGACGAGCAGTGAGTGAAGTTCTCAGATCATCTAAGGTTGTTCAAAGTCAGATATCTGTTCCTTTATTAACAGAGGACATAGCTGGTGCAACAAGTGCTTCTGTTTCCTTAAATATTGATGCAGTTGTTGATTCTGCAGCATCTGACATTGTTGAAGTACTTGTTGAAGACCTTCATGACTTATCAGAATCAGTTCGCTCATTCACTCCACAAAGCAGCACCCTTTCTGAATCTACAACTATACTCAGGTTGCCTGCATTAAGTGTGTTTAAAAGCTTGCAGAGAAAACTAAGAGACATGTTCACCCTCCATCCGTTGTCCTTTCCAAAAACCTCTCCTTCCCAAGTTCCCACTTCTGTGGAGTCTTGCAGTGCAGGAACAAGCATTGACAGCTTTGATTTGGAGGCAGACACTGCAATTACAGGGACTGAACGCATGGCTACAAATATTGTGGATGTGATCCTGAGTAGAATTAGTCAAGATGCAGAGCAGATGGCAGATTCCAAATCACCTGAAGAGAGAAAGTTGGAGATGCTTCTCTCTACAGAAACCATACACCTTCTGTCATCTGAGCTTGTTGACAAGGTGTATCACCTCATTATGGAGGACAGCAGTGCCCTTCCTGTTTTGAGAATAGCAGTCCACAGGATCAAGTCTGACTCGGCACTTTTAAAGCCAGGAGGTAGTGGAAGGTTGGAGCTAGCAAGAGAAGCTTTCTCAGAACTAGTTTATGCCTTCACAGAGAAGTGCTTGAAACAGCTCTTGGAAGAATGCCTTCGTCTTCTTCCACATGACTTAGCTAAATGTGAAGAAGATGTAGTTTCAGCCAGTGCATCTGAAACTGAGGTAAAAGCTTTGACCAAAGCTGTGAGTCATATATGGGGCCAAAGAGTAATCAGTAGATATAATTTTTGTACTTAATGGTACAATCCAAGTTTTGTTCATATGCATGTATACATGTCTACCTAATGTGTGGGTATCATAAAATATATGTGGCGGTTGTAGTGGTTAGAGCAACTGCCTTTGGACCTGATGGACTCAGGTAAATCCCACCTTCTGCTCTAATCTCCTTGAGCAAGGTGCTTACCCTGAACTGCTGCTATAAAATTTACTCTTGTATGAATGGGAGTATAACTATTAACAGCTTAACACTGTGAACTGCATTGAAAAAAAAAAAAAGAATGACTAAATGAATAAATGATATAGTATGTGTATATACACAGTAAAATGTATTTTTTGTGAATCATTGTTGCTTTTAAATTTCTTTTCTTCTCTAAGGTTGCATCCACAAGAAGTACAGAGAGATGGAATTTTGGACAAAGTTTGATATTCAGAACACTGAGGAGTAAGGTAAAAGAATAGTTTGTGGTGAAAACAGATAACCCTTATTTACCACTATCAAAATTTATGGTAAGCAGTTGCAGCCATAACATTTTTGAAGGTAAAAGTTTCTCGATACCTCATACAGTTGTGGTCTCTTGCTTTGTTTATAATAGAAGAGCAAAGCGCAACCTTGTTCAGCAACTGAGGACTCCTGATGAAAGTGCTAAAAGTAAGCAAGGTATACTTTCCTTTCAGTATTTTGAATTTGCAAAAGTGATATTGCAGATGGCCAGTTGCTGCATATTTGATTCACTAGTTCTCTTCTCTATTGCAGCAGTTCAAGGTACTGAACTTCCCTTGACCCACTCAAGTGAGAAGGATCCACCATCACCTTTACTACAGAAAAGGCAATTTAATCTTTACAAGTGCTGTATCAACCATCCAAAATTCAAGGAACTCCAGAATGCATATTTACAGAAGAGGACAATAACAAATAAACAAAATGCACACAGGATGTGTAGAATTAGAATGACTGATGATCTTTTTTCTCCACTAAAGAAAATCTACTGATCCTGTACATTTTACACAAACTAAACATGCTGTGCTCATACATCACTTATTTCTACATATACTTTAATCATGCTGTACTCATGCTGCACATTTACTGTATTTATATTTTATGTGTACTTTACATTAATCAAACTCATACCATATATCTTCTTTATGCAAAGTGTACACATACTGTACTTATCCTGTATCCAAGTACTTTGCACAACATATACAAAAACTTTATTTATAATACTGTAATTATTTACATTTATTCATTCACCAGACGCTTTTCTCCAAGGCGATGTACAATTTATGCACTACACTAGGAGATGGGAGACAGAGTTGCAGACGTGATTCTTACGTAAAGTTAGTTTCTTTCCACTATATCCACTGATGTTCGTTGCACAAGTAGGTGCATAAAACTCAGAATAGACGATTCCCGATCACCTTCCTACAAATTCTTTTTTTTTTAAGGTACACAAACATTTACGTACAATACAGGAGTAGGGGCTGTGTAAAGGCTTATCTGGGCATGATCATAAAGTTATAGTGCATGAACATTTACACCTTGCATGAGCTTAAGAGATCATGGGCAAAGTGAGTCTGGGCGAGGTGAGACCCTTCTTAAATGTGGACAGAGTTTCAGCAGTTCTGAGTGAGAGGAAGAGGTCATTCCACTACAATGGAGCCAGAACTGAGAACCTCCGTGCTTTACCTTTTATGCGCGGGACCACCAAGCGGGCAGAAGTAGACGAGTGAAGCGGTCTGGTTGAGATGCAGAGGCTGATCAAGTCTTGTAAATAGCTAGGAGCAGTTCTATTGATGCAGGTCCGGGTTGTGGCTTGGATGTGCTGAGAGAAAGAAAGACTTGAGTCAATCATCACTCCCAGCCTCTTAGCCGAGGAGGTAGGCAAAATGAGTGAGTTCTCCAGTTTGACTAACAAATCGTGACAGGAAGACAAGGCAGCTGGGAGTTGAAGAATCTCTTTTGGAGAGGTTAAGTTGGAGGTGGTGATCAACCATCCATGCTGAGATGTCTGACAGTTACGCAGCAATGCGTGTAGAAATGTTTGATGCTCCAGGTGGAAAGGAAAGGAAGAGCTGGGTATCATCAGGGTAGCTGTGCTATTTGAATCCATGGGAGGTGATGGCAGGGCCAAAGGAGAAGGTGTAGATCAATAAGAGCAGAGGACCCAGTACCGAGCCCTGTGGGACGCTGGTTGAGAGAGGCAGAGAAGAACGGGAGCTCCACTAGACCACTTAATAGGATCTGTCAGATCCTAGTAGGACTCAGACCATCTTAGTGCCATTCCTTTAATCCTAAAATGACTAAGAGGAGAGTAGAATCTGCTGGGTTACAGTGTCGAATGCTGCAGACAGATCAAGAAGGATGAGGACCGAGGAGAGGGAGGCGGCTGTAGCTGACTGGAGAGCATCAGATGCTGTCAGGAGTGCAGTCTCTGTGGAGTGATTAACTTTGAATCCAGACTGATATCCATTGAGAAGATGATTCCGGGTGAGGAATCCAGATAGTTTATCACAAGCCGCCTGTTCTAGAGCTTCAGACAGGAAGGAGAGGGGGGAGACCGGTCTGTAGTTTTGGACTGAGTGGGTGTCCAGGGAGCGTTTCTTTAACAGGTGAAATCTAGTGTTCTCGTCAAGGTGTAACAACCGCAGACTGAACACCAAGCTAAACTCCATTCAAGATAAAGAGACGAGTCGTCGTATTTTTTGAGACTTTACTGATGACTCCTTCACCAAGACATGGAGTGAAAATTATAACCAAAATACAAAAAAATTAAAGAAAATCAATTTACAAAAATAGTCTGTATCATTATTTTACATAACAAAACATTATATACATGTGGCAAACATTAACATAACCATACAGCTTACATGTACATGTTCGTTTGTAAAAACATTCTTAGAACGTAAATTATTCTATATTTTTATAAAATAATTCTTAATATCCTATCTTTAAACTCTAAATAATAAATTCCAGTCACTTACGACATTGATTTCTCAGTCCTTAGCTGTGGATGTAATCAGATCCTTGTGCTTCTGGCCACGTTGCTTCCTTGCTTTTCCTGGTCTGACAACCGGAAATGATGCGCTCAGAAAACAGGAAGTTATGCGCAAAAAACAGGAAGGATGCGCTCAATTTTGAACGAACTTTATCGACAAACGAAAACGTTCCAAACCCCAAAAAAGAACTAATAATGTCTTCTAGACATGACATGAAATAAGAGCAGTTTTGAAGGCAGATGGGAAGCAGCCAGAGGAGAGTGAGTAGTTTATGATCTTAGAGATGAAGGTGGAGAGTTGTGGGGAGATGTTCTGTAGGATTGATGATGGGATTGGATCAAGCGAGTAGGTGGTGGCTCTGATATGAGAAGGTCGAAGATTTCAGATTCGGAGAGTGGCTTGAATTTGGAGAGCATGATTTTGCAGGGAGGTCCAGCATGAACCGGGCAGGGTGATGCCGAGAACTTTTCCATGCTTGCATTCACTTTGTCTCTGCAAAACAAAGTCATTGGGCATTGGCAGTGAGAGGAAGAGGAGGGGGCGGTGCATAACACAGAAGGGATGAGAAGGTGGCAAAGAGTCTGTGTGGTTTTTTAGTTGCAGACTGTATTTTGATGTGGAAGAAGGTAGTTTTAGCTGAGGAGACAGCAGAGTAAAAGTAGCTAAGAGTAGTTTGTAGGCATCCAGGTCCTGGCGAGTCTTGGATTTTTACTATCTTTGCTCTGCAGCCCAGAGTTTGGTCCTGTTAGCACGTAACATATCATTTAGCCATAGGATGGCACTGGGGGCTGCTGACCTAGAAGATATTGGACAAAGAGAGTCAGGGAGGAAGACACGGCAGAGAGGGAAATGTTAGTGCCATTGTCTGTTGATCTGAGAATTGTGCAGCAGAAGGGAGAGTGGACGCAGAGGCAAGGCAGGAAGGTGAGAATGATTTTAAATTGCTGCAGAAGGTGACAAGGGGTGCAGAAAGAGGCGAGGGATTAGTGGTGAGGCAGGGTTGGAAGGGAAAAAGCAGATTTGATACATATACTTCATTTACACTATATTCATACTGTACACACAGTTTTCACACTTTACAAAAATCATACACATACTGTACTCATACTTTACATATAGTGTACACAAACAACTCATCCTTTACACATTTTACACAACCCGTGTGCATGCAGTACACAAACCATACACATTATGCACACACTACACATACTGTAGATATGCAGTGCCTGGAAGCCTGTCCAAAAAAGGAATCTAACAAAAGTCTGAGTTTTCATGAAGCAGAAGAGGAGTATTGCAGAGCCTGTAACAATACCGCTGAAAAGAAGGACCCAAAAAGTGCTTATTATGCATTAGGCATCAAGGAAGATTAGACGTCCAAATGCCCAGTTGACTTACAGTATGTATAGGTACTGTCTGAGAAGGGTGTCTAAACAGCAAACTGTGCAGAAGGCAGCAGAGATGAGCACTGTGCCTGGGATTTGGCCGCTAAAGGGTTTGACCTGCAAAAAACCTGTTCATTTAGCAACAGGTTAAGTTATGCATGCCAAGTCACCCCCCTATAAAAAGGATGTAAAAGGGACTAGGGAACATCAGATGAAGACGAAGACTAAAAAGTACTTATTATGCAATGGGAAAAGGATTAAAACAGACATGTCAGCCTACCTCAGTAAAGCCCCCAAAGGCCTCGAAGTCCATCAGAGTAGTAATCAGTCCACTGGTCAGAGTGTGTCAAAGGCAGCAGAGAAGATGCGAAGGTCCTGGGGCACAGCTTAGGAAAGTAGTTATACATTACGTGACAGGTTAAATTAGGCATGCGAATATTTACCTGACAGCCCCAAAAAAGTTTGGAACCCTGTCCCAATAGGTTTCGCAACAACAGGTATGATTGTGAAGAAGGGACAAAGAAGGTGTTGTAAAGCATTCTTTCTCATGGGATCAGATAATATTAAGAAGCACAGTCATTTGACAGTAATTTTGTAAGGTTGCTTTGGGTTGTTTTGTTCAGGCAATTAAACTATTGACTGGAATTTAGCATCTTCTGGAGTAGACCGCGTTGTCATAGAGACTAATCCCAATGTTTCGTTTCCAATGTTGGAAACATCCTCAGGGTTCTGCATCGTGAACCGTTAGACAATCGTTGAACCGTTGTCAATCAATGATCCGTGAAGACAACGCCACAATGTTTTTTTTTTTTTTTTCCCAGGTCATCTTACTCTGGATCTTCACTCCAGACCTGGGCACCATGGAGACCCTACCAGGAGCATACTGCTTCCAACGGTATAACTCTGGAGATCCCTAGATCACGCAAGCCCTTCCGCCATGACAAGGCCCCAATGCAGGAAGGGTTTTTTTTAAATAAAAAAAGGGAAAATACTAAATGGGGCATGGTGGCGCAGCAGCACAGCTGGTTTAGCCTGTGGCTGCTCTCGGGTGGGTCTGGGGTTCAAGTCCTGCTCAGGGTGCCTTGTGATGGTCTGGCTCCCAGTCCTGGGTGTGTCCCCTTGCACCCTGTGTTTCTGAGTCAGGCTCTGGTCTGCTTTGACCTTGCTTAAGAGGAGCAGTTTCAGACTGTGTGTGTACTAAACATTTAAATTTTTTTTTTTTTTTTAACTTCATTTATTAACAGTCATCCCCTGGGGGTGAGAATCACTGATGCAGTGCAGTACAAAGTATAATATATGACATATTTGAAATTTTACTCACCCCTGGGTGCTATGGTGAAGGTATGGTGCTATGGTGCTCCTATGGTGAAGAAAACAAACTAAGAGTTCCTAAGAGTTACATTTGCAGCTACATCTAGCTCACTAATGCACCATGAAAAAACTGGGTCTTGTTTTGCTAGCCAGGTGAACCCCAATGTGTCGGGGGACCAAATCAGAAAAAAATGAGATCCTCCGTATGAAAAACTCCCACTCGAACGCGTAATGGCTCAGTCTGTTGTTCCACCACACCAGTGCCCAACAGCTGTCTGTCCAGTGCACTAATCTGCAGTGTGACATCACACCCTTGCACCAGGATGCCTTGCCATTAGGCAATGACTGCACCCATAAAGCAGCTGGCTGCCTTGGAAACTATTAATGCCTGCACCTGTACCCAGGCAGACCCCCAGCACAGCTTGATCAACACCATCAACTGGGTATCGGAGTGGCATGGGGCACTCACCTCTGTTCCCAGGCACATCTTGCTGTGCCACCACACCCCATCTACATTTATTTACTTAGTAGCATCTTTTCTCCAAAGCAACTTACAATGGATACTATGTAGCATTTCTAGCCCACACACCCTATTCACCAAGGTGACTTACACTGCTAGATACATTACTTACAATGGGTCGCTCCTCCCTACATCAGTGAAACACCCTCTCTCTATGTCATTCACACACTATGGGGGATCCTGAACAGCATGTCTTTGGACTGTGGGAGGAAACCCATGCAGACACAGGGCGAACATGCAAACTCCACACAGACTGAGCAGGGATCGAACCCACATTCTCTCACTACCTAGGTGCTGTGAGACAGCAGCGCTACTCTCTGTGCCACCAAGCCGCCCCAAAAACATAAGCGTGTCATCCAATATGAGTTCTTGCCTACCTACATGCTTTCCTCTATAACTGCCAGAAAGTGTGACTTCTTGCCTACTGAAATGCTTACTTGTCTAACTTTCGAAAGGCTTACATGCCAATTTGAGTTCCTCCCTACCTAAATGTTTACTTGCCCAACTGCCCAAAATCGAGTCTTTCAATCCGAGTTCTTGCATACCGATATGCTTATTTGTCTAACTGCTCAAAAGCATGTCTTTCAATATGAATTCTTGCCAGCAGAAATGCTTACTTGTCTAATTGCTCAAAAGCGAGTCTGTCAGTGTAAGTTCTTGCCTACCTAAATGCTTACCTATCTATAGTAACTGCCAAAAAGCAAGTCTGTCAACGTGAGTTCTCAAATTCCTATTTGCTTACTTTTTAACTGCCTAAATGCATGATTGTAAAAGTGAGTTCTTGCCTCGCTAGCTGCTTACTTTTCTAACTGCTGAAAAGCTTGTCTACTAATATGAGTTGCTGCCTATGTAAACTTGTAAACAGCCCAAAATGCTTTCAGCCAGTGTGAGATCTTGCCTATCTATATGCTTACTTGTCTAACTGCCCAAAAGCGACTTTTTCAATATGACTTCCTGCCTGAATAAATGCATACTTGTCTAACTGCCATACAGCGAGTTTGCCAAAGTGAGTTTTTGCCAACCTTAATGCTTACTTGTCGAGTGACCAAAAGCGTGTTTGCCAAATTAAGTTCTTGGATAGCATAATTGTCACGTCCCACGGGGTTACTGTCCCTCCTGGTCAGGAGCGGCACCACTCAGTGCCGCTAGGGAACACCTACATATCAGCTCACAGTCTCATAAAACACGGAGGTATAAAAGGAGCCAACGCAACAGAACCGATTGCAGATTCTTAATCAGCGGTTCCATTGTGCTCTCTTGGCGATTCGTAGTCTCTTGCTCCCTCAGTCTGTTTCCTAGGTGTTCATGTTCCAGTCCCGAGTGCCCATCCTGTCAGTTCCTGCCTCTTGTTCTCCAGTCCTGTTCCAGTGTTCCAGTCCGGTATTTCGTCACGTCTCGGGGTTGCGGTCATACTCACAGAGTAACTTTCACTGTTCACCGTAGTTCAAACACCGCGTGTGTTTCCTGGTCTCGTGTTTCCTGTTTCACTTCCACCGAGTGTCTTACAGCACGCACAGTGCACTTTTAACATCACACTGCACGTGAGGTCATTTTACGTTTCGTCCATGTTCGGACGTAATAGCAACACGCGTCCATGTCAGACTCCCGTCCGGACGCTACAATAATACTTACCTGTCTGACTGCTTGTTTGCCATAGTGAGTTCTTGCCTTCCTAAATGGACACTTGCTTATCTGCCCACAATAGAGTCTTTCAATGCGAGTTCTTGTCCACCAAAATGTGAGTTCGTTTTTGGGCAGCGAGTTCTTGTCTAACTGCCCAAAAGAGTTTCTGCCAATGAGAGTATTTGCCTACGATAATGCTTAATTGTCTTACTGCCATAAAACATGCTTTCCAAAGTGAGTTTTTGCCTCCCTAAATCGTCACTTATCTATCTTCCAGCTACCAACAGAGTCTTTCAGTGTGAGTTCTTTCATACCTGAATGCTTACCTGTCTTACTGCTCAAAACCAGTTCTGCCAAAGCAAGTTCTTGCCTAACTAAATGCTTACCTGTGTAACTGCCCAAAAGCATTTCTGCCAAAGCAAATTCCAACATATCTAAATGATTTTTTTGAGGTTTTTTCTCCCTGAACTTTCAGTTAGGAGTTTTTGTTCCTTTCCCCGGTGGCCAGTAGGTATACTTATAGCTCTATACACACACATTTTCAGAACCGCTCGTCCCATACAGGGTCACGGGGAACCGGAGCCTACCCGGTAACACAGGGCGTAAAGCCGGAGGGGGAGGGGACACACCCAGGACGGGACGCCAGTCCGTCGCAAGGCACCCCAAGCGGGACTCGAACCCCAGACCCACCGGACAGCAGGACCGTGGTCCAACCCACTGCGCCACCGCACCCCCCTTATAGCTCTATAATAAGTTCTTATTATGGTAGCCATTAGTTGACCGTCTTTGTTTGTATCTGTTTTCTTGCCTTATGTCTGTGTTAAAGCGCTCTGTGTCACCGCGTGAGAAGAGTGCTCTATAAAAAATAAAATAATAATAATAAAATAATATGTTGGAATTTGCAATGTTGGAATGCCCCAAAAGAGTTTTGGCCAATGCGAGTATTAGCCTACCATAATGCAGACTTGTCTTACTGCCATAAAGCATGTTTACCAAAGTTAGTTCTTGCCTGCCTTAATTGTCACTTGTCTATCTGCCAGCAATAGTCTTTAAGTGTGAGCTCTTGCATCCCAAAATGCTTACCTGTCTTACTGACTGAAAGTGTTTCTGCCAAAGCAAGTTCTTGCACCCCAAAATGCTTACCCGTGTAACTGCCGAAAAGCGTTTCTGCAAAAGCAGGTTCATGCCAAACAACATGCTTTAGTGCCCTAAAGAGTTTCTGCCAAAGCGACTTCTTGCATCTCAAAATGCTTTCTTGTCAAACTCCCCAAAAGACTTTCTACCAAGCGAGTTCTTGCCTACCCAAATGCTTCCTAGACTAACTGCTATAAAACATGTTTGAGAAAGTGAGTTGTTGCCTACTTAAATTGCCACTGGCCTATCTGCCAGCAATAGTCTTTCAGTGTGAGTTCTTGCATTTCAAATGCTTACTTGTCTAAGTGCACAAACCAGTTTCTGCCATGGCGAATTCTTGCATCTCCAAATGCTTTCCTAACTCCCCAAAAGGATTTCTACCAATGCGAGTTCTTGCCTTCCCAAATGCTTCATTGTCTAACTGCCATAAAGCATGTTTGAGAAAGTGAGTTGTTGCCTGCTTAAATGGTCACTGCTCTATCTGACAGCAAGTCTTTTAGTGTGAGTACTTGGATTCCAACTGTTTACTTGTCTAACTCCCCAAAAGAGGTTCCGCCAATACGAATTCTTCCCTAACGAAATGCTTGCCTGTGTAACTGCCCATAAGCGTTTCTGCCAAAGCAAGTTCTTGCATCCCTAAATGCTTACCTGTGTAAGTTCCCAAAAGAGTTTCTGCCAATGTGACTTCTTGCATCCTTAAATGCTTTCTTGTCTTACTGCCATAAAGCAAATTTGCCAAAGTGAATTCTTGCCTTCCTCAATGGTCACTGGTCTATCTCCCAGCAATAGCCTTTCAATGTAAGTTCTTGCATTCCAGAATGCTTACCTGTCTTACTGACTAAAAGCATTTCTGCCAAAGCAAGTTCTTGCATCCCTAAATGCTTACTTGTGTGTGTCCTAAAGAGTTTCTACCAATGCGACTTCTTGCATCCCTAAATGATTTCTTTCTGCCAAGAGTTTCTGCCAATGAGAGTTTTTGCCTTCCCAAATGCTTCCTTGTCTAACTGCCATAAATCATGTTTGCTAAACTGAATTGTTGCCTAACTAAATGATTACCTCTGTAACTGCCAAAAAGCATCTCTGTCAAAGAAGGTTCTTGCATCTAAAAATGCTTACCTGTGTACCTGCCCAAAATCATTTCTGCCAAAGCAAATTCTTGCATCCCAGAATCCTTAACTGTGTAACTGCATAAAACCATTTCTGCCAAAACAAGTTCTTGCATTCCTAAATGCCTACCTGTGTAAGTTCCCAAAAGAGTTTCTGCTGATGTGAGTTCTTGCCTTCCCAAATGCTTCCTTGTCTAATGCCACAGAAGTGTCTGCCAATGCGATATATGGCATGCGTAAAAACCCCTTATGAAGAAAAAATCAAGGCTTTCGTTTACCCCGCCCGGTATGGGGTCACTGGGGCCCCACCCTGGAGCCAGGCCTGGGGGGTGGGGGGGGGCATGCGAACGCCTGGTGGTCAGGTCTATGCCCACGGGGCCTGGCCGGGCTCAACCCGAAGCCATGATGTGGAGCCGCTCTTCGGTGGGCTCACCACCTGCCGGAGAGACTGTAAGGGGCCGGTGCATTGTGATTTGGGCGGTGGTCGGGGCCGAGTGCCCGGCCGACCCAAACCTCGGGCGCCAACTCTGGTTTTTGGGACTTGGAATGTCACCTCACTGGCGGGGAAGGAGCCTGAGCTGGTGCGGGAAGTTGAGAGATACTGTCTAGATATAGTCGGGCTCACTTCCACTCACAGCTTGGGTTCTGGAACCACTCTTTTCGACCAAGGGTGGACTCTCCACTATTCTGGCGTTGCCCAGGGTGAGAGGCGGCGGGCGGGTGTGGGCTTATTAATAGCCCCCCAGTTTAGCCGCCATGTGTTGGAGTCTACCCCGGTGAATGAGAGGGTCATCTCCTTGCGCCTTCGGGTCAGGGAACGGTCTCTGACTGTCGTTTGTGCTTATGCACCTAGTGGCAGTGTAGAGTACCCGGCCTTCTTGGAGTCCCTGGGGGGCGTGCTGGAAAGCGCTCCCACTGGGGACTCTGTCGTTCTACTGGGGGACTTTAACGCCCACGTGGGTAGCAACAGTGACACCTGGAGGGGCGTGATTGGGAGGAACGGCCTCCCTGATCTGAACCCGAGCGGTGAGTTGTTATTGGATTTCTGTGCTAGTCGCGGTTTATCCATAACAAACACCATGTTCATGCATAAGGGTGTCCATCAGTGCACTTGGCACCAGGACACCCTAGGTCAGAGGTCGATGATCGACTTTGTAGTCGTTTCTTCTGATCTTCGGCCATATGTCTTGGACACTCGGGTGAAGAGAGGGGCTGAGCTGTCAACTGATCACCACCTGGTGGTGAGTTGGATTCGATGGCGGGGGAAAAAGCTGGACAGACCTGGCAGGCCCAAACGCATAGTGAGGGTCTGTTGGGAACGTTTGGCGGAGGCCCCTGTCAGAGAGGTCTTCAACTCCCACCTCCGACAGAGCTTCAACCAGGTCTCGAGGGAGACTGGGGACATCGAGTCTGAATGGACTATGTTCCGCGCCTCCATTGTCGGGGCGGCGGTTCGGAGCTGCGGCCATAAGATATCCGGTGCCTGTCGCGGCGGCAATCCCCGAACACGGTGGTGGACACCGGAAGTAAGGGATGCCGTCAAGCTGAAGAAGGAGTTCTATCGGGCCTGGCTGGCTCATGGGACTCCTGAAGCAGCTGACAGGTACCGACGGGCCAGACGGAGCACGGCTCTGGCAGTCGCCGCGGCAAAAACTCGGGCTTGGGAGGAGTTCGGTGAGGCCATGGAGGAAGACTTTCGGTCGGCCTCAAAGAGATTCTGGCAAACCGTCCGGCAACTCAGAGGGGGGAAGCAGTGTTCCGCCAACACTGTTTACAGTGGAAGTGGTGCGCTGCTGACCTCAGCTGAGGATGTCCTCGGGCGGTGGAAGGAGTACTTTGAGGATCTCCTCAATCCCTCCGACACGCCTTCCGTAGAGAAAGCTGAGGCTGGGGACTCGGAGGGGGACTCGTCCATTACCCTGGCTGAAGTTGCTGAGGTAATCAAAAAAACTCCTCGGTGGCAAGGCTCCGGGGGTGGACGAGATCCGCCCCGAGTTTCTCAAGTCTCTGGATGTTGTGGGGCTGTCTTGGCTGACACGCCTCTGCAGCATCGCGTGGAGTTCGGGAACGGTGCCTCTGGACTGGCAGACCGGGGTGGTGGTCCCTCTTTTTAAGAAGGGGGACCGGAGATTGTGTTCCAACTATAGGGGGATCACACTCCTTAGCCTCCCTGGGAAAGTCTATGCCAGGGTACTGGAAAGGAGAATCCGACCGATAGTCGAACCTCGGATTCAGGAAGAGGAATGCGGTTTTCGCCCTGGCCGTGGAACACTGGACCAGCTCTATACCCTCACTAGGGTGCTGGAGGGTTCGTGGGAGTTTGCCCAACCAATCCATATGTGTTTTGTGGACCTGGAGAAGGCATTCGACCGTGTCCCTCGTGGCATCCTATGGGAGGTACTTCGGGATTATGGGGTTCGGGGCTCACTGCTACGGGCTGTTCGTTCCCTGTATGACCGGAGCAGGAGCTTGGTTCGCATTGCCGGCAGTAAGTCAGACCTGTTCCCGGTGCATGTTGGACTCCGCCAGGGCTGCCCTTTGTCACCGATTCTGTTCATTATTTTTATGGACAGAATTTCTAGGCGCAGTCAGGGAACGGAGGGTGTCTGTTTTGGTGGCCGCGAGATCTCGTCTCTGCTTTTTGCGGACGATGTGGTCCTGTTGGCTTCATCAAGTCAAGACTTGCAGCGTGCACTGGGGAGGTTTGCAGCCGAGTGCGAAGCGGCGTGGATGAGAATCAGCACCTCCAAATCCGAGGCCATGGTTCTCAGTCGGAAAAAGGTGGATTGCCCCCTCCAGGTTACAGGGGAGCCGCTCCCTCAAGTGGAGGAGTTTAAGTATCTCGGGGTCTTGTTTACGAGTGAGGGAAAAATGGAGCAGCAGGTTGACGGACGGATCGGTGCGGCGTCCGCAGTAATGCGGTCATTGTACCGGTCTGTTGTGGTGAATAAGGAGCTGAGTCGTAAGGCGAAGCTCTCACTTTACCGGTCAACTACGTTCCTAGCCTCACCTTTGGTCATGAGCTCTGGATCATGACCGAAAGAATGAGATCGCGGATACAAGCGGCAGAAATTAGTTTCCTCCGCAGAGTGGCTGGGTGCACCCTTAGAGACAGGGTGAGGAGCTCAGTCACCCGGGAGGAGCTCGGAGTAGAGCCGCTGCTCCTCCGCATCGAGAGGAGCCAGTTGAGGTGGCTCGGGCATCTGTTCCGGATGCCTCCTGGACGCCTCCCTGGTGAGGTGTTCCGGGTATGTTCCACTGGGAGGAGGCCTCAGGGCAGACCCAGGACACGTTGGAGAGACTACGTCTCCCGGCTGGCCTGGGAACACCTTGGGGTTTCCCCAGGGGAACTGGAGGAGGTGTGCGGGGAGAGGGAAGTCTGGAGGACTCTGCTCGGACTGCTGCCCCCGCGACCCGGCCCCGGATAAGCGGAGGAAGATGGATGGATGGATGGATTTCATTGATGACACTATCTTCTCTTTGAGCTGCTTTAATGTTTTCTGATGTAACAGCTGAGAAATTTCCCACCACTACAGTATATTACCTTCATTCTCAAATTTCATTTGAAAGGCTGTGGCCTATGGAGTATTGTCATCTCTAACTGCTTTACAGCCTTGCCACACCACAGACACACTTTCTGGGGACAATGTTTCTATATACTCACTCATAAGGACGCTGGAATTTTTAAGAATCCCTTGACAGTGTGTCCGCATCTGTGTTCATTTTTCCAGGCCTCTATTTTATGTCAAAGTGAAAATCAGCAAGCTCAAAAATCCATCGATGACCCACGGAATTTAATCTGGCAGTGCTGAGGATATAGGTCACCGATTATTGTCTGTGTAAACCATGAATGTTGGAGCATAGGAAAGGTAATTACAAAATATGTCAAAAATATCCCATTTTAATGCCAGGAATTCCAGTTTACCCAAGTGTAAATGGTAATTTCTTTACATTTACATCATATTTACATTTATTCATTTAGCAGACGCTTTTGTCCAAAGCGACTTACATCTCAGCGAAAGTACAATTTATGCATTACATTAAAAGAAAGAGACATACCTGCAGACATATGACTCAAGTAAACCTGGTTTGTTACCTACCACTTGCTGCATCGAGGTTCATCATTCAAGTAAATGCATAAAACACAGGACAGACAAATCCTGATACCCTCCTACCAATTTTTTTTTTTTTTTTTATATAAGATACACACACACACACACACACACACACACACACACACACACACACACACATTTTCTGAATGGCTTGTGCTATACGGGGAGCCGGAGCCTACCTAGCAACAGAGGGCGTAAGGCCGGAGGGGGAGGAGACACACCCAGGACAGGATGCCAGTCCGTCACAAGACACCCCAAGCGGGACTCGAACCCCAGACCCACCAGAGAGCAGGACCCAGTACAGCCCACTGTGCCACCGCGCCCCCCCATATAAGCTACACAAGCAAGCAAATACAATGCCAGAGTAGTGGCTGATTAAGGCTTTATCTGGTGATGGTCATGAAGTTACGGTGCATGAACATTTACACCGTACATGAGCTGGAGAGATCTTGTACAAAATGGGTCCGGAAAAGGTGAGTTTTCAAACCCTTCTTGAATATAGACATGGTTTCTGCAGTTCTGAGTGAGAGGGAAAGGTCATTCCACCACAATGGAGCCAGAACCAAGAACCTCCGTGTTTTACCTTTCGTGCGCGGGACCATCAAGCGAGCAGAAGTAGATGAGTAAAGGGGTCTAGCTGGGGTGTAACGGTTGGTCATGACCTGTAAATAGCTGGGAGCAGTTCTATTGATGCATTTGTAGACAATAACCAGGGTCTTGAATTTGATTCGGGCAGCTATAGGAAACCAGTGCAGAGAAATGAGAAGAGGAGATACATTGGAACACTTTGGCAAATCAAACACAACTCGTGCATCAGCATTTTGTAGAAGCTACAGAAGTTTGATGGCAGTAACAGGAAGGCCACACAAGAGTTGCCGTAGTCCAGACAGGAAGTCACCATGGCCTGGAAAAGTAGTTGGGCAGAGTCAATT
This sequence comes from Scleropages formosus, assembly GCF_900964775.1. Lineage (NCBI taxonomy): Eukaryota > Metazoa > Chordata > Actinopteri > Osteoglossiformes > Osteoglossidae > Scleropages > Scleropages formosus. The sequence continues at coordinate 21,339,193 of NC_041828.1, read as the reverse complement.
GTGCAGTAGGGATGGATCCTACAAATATTATGCAGAATGTATCTGCAGGACTGGGTTGTGGCTTCGATGTGCTGAGAGAAAGACAGACTCGCATCAATCGTTACTCCCAGACTCTTAGCCAAGGAGGTAGGCAAGATGAGTGAGTTGTCCAATTTGATCGATAGATCATGACAGGAGGACGGGTTAGCTGGAAGGTAAAGAATCTCTGTTTTGGAGAGGTTGAGTTGGAGGTGGTGATCAGACATCCATGAAGAGATGTCCGACTGGCAGGCAGCAATGCATGTGGAGATACCTGATGCACCAGGTGGAAAGGAGAGGAAGAGCTGAGTATCATCAGCATATAAGTGGTATTTGAATCCATGGGAGGCTATGACCGGACCGAGGGAAGAGGTGTAGATCGAGAAAAGAAGAGGACCCAATACCGAGCCCTGCGGAACACCTGTTGAGAGAGGCAGAGGAGAAGAACGGGAGCTCTGTCAGACCACTTGATAGGATTTGTCAGAGAGGTAGGACTCAAACCACCTTAGTGCTCCACCTTTGAGCCCAAGCAGGTTAAGAGAGGAGAGTAGAATCCGGTGATTGACTGTGTCGAATGCCACAGACAGATCGAGGAGGATGAGGACCAAGGAGAGGGAGGCAGCTCTAGCAACTTGGAGAGCATCAGACACTGTCAGAAGGGCCAACTCAGTGGAGTGACCAACTTTGAAACCAGACTGATAACCATTGAGGAGACGGTTCCGGGTGTGGAAATCAGATAGTTTATCACAGGCTGCCCGCTCTAGGGTTTTCGACGGGAAGGAGAGGAGAGAGACCGGTCTGTAATTTTCAACCAGATTTGGATCCAGGGAGGGTTTTTTAACAGAGGTGAAATTAGAGGGGTTTTGAAGGCAGCTGGGAAACAGCCAGAGGAGAGTGAGGAGTTGATGATCTTAGAGATGAAGGTGGAGAGTTGCAGGGAAATGTTCTGTAGGAGTGATGATGGGATCGGGTCAAGCTGCTGATGTTAATGTCCTGGACCCATATCCAATGATGCTGTTCTTTGTTGTTCTGCCATTGGAAGAGTATAGCTCCTAGTCCCTCGTTTGAGCCATCTGTGCACAATATAAAAGGTAGTTCAAAGTCTGGATAAACTAGTATGGGTGGATTGGTCAACATGTTTATGAGTTTTGAAACAACACTGTTATGTTCTGTAGTCCATGTGATAGCAGTTCTGGAATGTAACTGCCCTTTGTCTTGCTTGTGATCTTTACCTCTCAGACTGTTGGACTGCAGTTTGGTGGTTCTCCCATTTGTATATGATGGGTGTGTAGAAAAGAAGAGGCATACGTCTCCAGACAAAACCTGCTGTTTATCACACAGTCGTACTATCTACAACTGCTCTATGCGAGTGAAACATGGACAGTTTACAGTCGCCATGCCTGAAAACTGAACCACTTTCACACAACATGTCTACGTAGAATTCTTGCTATTAAATGGCAAGAAAAAGTTCCCAATACGGAGGTTCTTGCCCGTGCAGGCCTACCAAGTGTTCACACTATCCTAATGCACCCCCAACTTAGATGGTCAGGTCACTTGGTACACATGTTAGACCAATGGCTTCCCAAACGACTGCACAATAAACAGCGAGTTTTGTCTGGAGACATATGCTTCTTCTTTTCCACAGATTTGAATGTAGTCTGCCGAAGACTGCACTGGCTTTGGTGATTCTTACGTTCACCTCATCATTGATTAGAATGTTTCGGGACAGTGTGCCTCCAAGGTATGTGAACTTATTCATTGCACTGAGCCTTTTTCCATTGCTTGTGATGTTAGGCTCATCGTAAGGTTTACCTGGAGCAGGCTGGTGTAGAATTTTAGTCTTCTTTGTCTTTATTAAAGGCCATGGTGAACTTATTGACGCAATACTGCATGTTGGCTTCCGTAGTAGCATTGAGAGTACAGTCATCAGCAAACAGAAAGTCCCTGATGGTATCTGTTGCAACTTTGGTTTTGGATTTCAAGTTTACCGTCTCAAGTTTACCATCAGTACGATAGTTAGGATGGCTTCCATCTTCCTCACTGAAGGCATCAGTCAACATTGCCAAGAACATAATACTGTACAATGCTGGTACAAGAACACATCCTTGTTTGACTCCATTCATGACAAGAAAGGGCTCAGATATTACACCATTGTTTCAGACTCTGACCCGCATACCATCGTGAAACTGTCTCACTAAATGAGATGAATTTTTTTGGACAACCATATTTTGCCATGATTTTCCACAATCCTTCTCTATTAACCGTATCAAACACTTTCGTTAGGTCAATGTAGGTGGAATATAGGTCAGTGTTCTGCTCTTGACATTTCTCTTGAAGTTGCCTCACACAAAACATCATGTCGATAGTGATGCGTTCTTTACGAAATCCACATTGACTTTCAGGTATGAGTCCTTGATCAAGGTGTGCAACAAGACGATAAAGCAGCAACCTAGCAAGAATTAGTTAATACCTAACAATAGTTCAGTGCTACTTTTGTCTCTGAGATGTGCTCACAAGAAATGCTTCAACTCAGCTACAGTAAGGTCATTCTTGGTGAAAAGCATCTCTTTGAATGTACCAGATTTAATTATTTTAAGCACCATTCTGACTTCTGCCTCAGTGAATTTCTTTTCTAACTCTTCATCAATTTGTCTACAAAGGCTGTTGTAACTCAAATCAGAATCACAATCAGAAATTTGACCACCATGTCTCTTAAATTCTCTGTGGGGCAACCATGATACGACATCGGACAGTTTGACCACAGCTGGTACCTTTTCAGTTACCCCTGACAGTGGTGCCATCGGACCAGTCCCAGAGGATGCTGCAACTCCTGATATTGATTGTACTTGTGAGCTCACAGCAGGTGGCGAGACCATAAGCTCTGTCACCTCCACTGACTCAGTGTTCTCATTTCCAAGGAGAACAGAGTCTGTAGTTGGTGCTTGTGGTTCATCAATGAGGTCACGGAAGGCAAGCAAGCGGGCCATCCCTTGGTCCTCCAGATTCCACAGTCGTTCACTTCTCAAAAAGGTCAACAAGAAATCAAAAAGTTCCATCTCTGTTGGCAAATCCTCTCCAACCTCTTCCTGACAAGAGACTGCAAGTCTGTACAGCACATTGGTGTTTGCAGCACTGACTATATAATGAAGTTGTCTCTGGATGTCCCGCCATAGCCCAGGTAGTGCAGCTATGACTAAATACGTGAAGTTCGTCGCTTAGCTTGCTGGTCTCCGGAACTTGCATCCAGATTCCAGCAGTTCTTTGATTATTAGCAACTACCCACAATGTGGTGCTAATCCCAGATGAGCCCCCAAACTGTTAACCCACTCTTAGACAAGGGCACCTGAGTTGGAGTGAACTGAAAAGTGACAAGGAGGCTGGATGCAAGTTAGTGTGTAAACAGTTCTGGCAGTGACTTTTATTTCTTTAACTTTTTTACAGTTTCAATATAAATAAGGTAAATCTCACAAAATAGTAATCAATTTGATAATCAACCCCTCACATTCATTTAACACAACCTACCTTTATCACTCGTGTACAACATTTTCATAGATTATTATTATGCTGCACCTTTAATTATGTCACGTGTAATTGGAGGTCACTTATATTCCCACTCTCATCAACTTCCTCTGTGTCCACATTTGCTTAATCTAGGCACCATGTTTCTTATGATGCATTTTTCTCCTGTATTCAATGTGCAGTTGCGCAGCTGAATTAATGCTTTGAGAATTTACTCTAATCAACACATTTTTACCCACTAAGGCATCTACACAAACACCAAAAAAATTTTCTAATTTTTAATACAGCTCAAACATAACAGCACACTTCTGTGAGTGATAATCACATCCCATATACTATCTACCTATTAGCCTATTAAACGAGCAACATTAGCCTAAACTAATTTCTAAAAGAAACATATTGAACAAATGATTGTTTCTCAAAACTTAAAATATGAGCTGTAACATTCAATAAGCCACTTCATACTCATTTCGCATTTATGAGGTCTTAAATGTTTAACTAACCTGAAAAGCGATAAGGAGACCGGACGCAAGTTAACATGTAAACGGTTCTGGCGGTGACTTTTATTTCTTTAACTTTTGGCCTTTGCCAGAACCAGGGGTTCCTTATCACTGCCGGCACCATCTACAAGACATGCTATTGAACAGCATTCACACATTAGTCAAATAGAAACTTTTCTGTAAAAACCATGCAAAACAAACAAAAAAAACATGCTTTTGCGTGCCCTCTCTCCCCTCTTATACATCCAGTTTTGAGCCCAGTAAAAAACAGTGGTTCAACTGCTGGTGACTTTTGAATTTTCGTGATGATGTGGATACATGGATGTTTTACATAACAGAGGATGGTTTCCATCCATCAGCCTCTGGGTTACGGTCCAAGTGTACTTCTGCTGTGCCACTCTGCAACCCAGATCTTGCGGTTCTCATGCATTGTTCTCTGATTTCCAAGCAGGCATCGCTTTCATCTTCCTAATTGATCACAGAATTTGCCCATCATGCTTAACGATGGTGAACATTTGAAATATTGCAGTATTAAAGGTTCTTTACATTTATTTATTTAGCAGAGAGATAGATACTATGCAGTGTTATCAGCCTACACACCTTATTCACCAAGTTGACTTACACTGCTAGCTATACTACTTACAATGGGTCACTCATCCATACCTCAGTGAAAAAGACTCTCTGTGTCTCTCACACACAATGAGGGAGCCTGAACTACATGTCTGGACCATGGGAAGAAACCGGAGCATGCAGAGGAAAACCACGTAAAAAAAAGGAGAACATGCAAACTCCACACAGACTGAGCAGGGATCAAACACACCTCCTCTTGCACCACCCAGGTGCCGCGAGAGAGCAACGCTACTCACTGTGCCACCCTGGTTCTCCTTAAAACTGTCATCAATTGACAAAATACCCGTAACAATGTCAGCACATTTGTTGCTCCACCTTCATCTGGGATACAAAGCACTGCTGTAAAGATTGCCTCATTGTAGTGGAGTTGCAGACACGTTACTTTCAGCCTGGATTGGACTTACCCACAACCACTATCTTAAAAGGATGTCTCTCGTAGCAGAAGATGATTTCTATGCATTGACCTCTGCAAAAAAATTAGATATTAGTACACTTGGAGCTCAGTTTACGATTGTGTCCGACACTATACATGGTCTAAGCTAGTTCATTGCTGTCACTCATGATTTTTGGAATGTAGCAGTATTAAAGGTTCTTTCAAACTCTAAACCATTAAGTAAATATCAGCACTGTTGTGTCAGGGCATTTTCTTCTCCACCTTTTATATGAGACAGAAGCACTGCTGCATGTAGTAGAGCTGTAGACACATTACTTTCACTAGAAATGAGACTCAACCTTACAATCTTGGATTTAGCAGTCCAGCACCTTACCCTTTAGGCTACTTGGGCTGAAGTTTAGTATACAGCTGTTGAAAGAACTGTCACTAAAGAGGAGCATGTGAAACAAATTTTTTCCCTTCCCATTCAGCTGTAGGAGACCCTGAAAGAAATACACTCATGCATACAAAGACTTTTCATGACAACATCGGCCAATGGGAGAGCCCCGGTAATTGGGAATCATCCCGATCAGTCTTTATCGCATGTTTTTATTTGCCATGCTCATACATAATTCATTACAAGGCATTACAACAGGTGTATTCCATGTTTTCCCACCTTTTTGCCTATAACTTTCCACTTCTTTGTTCTTAAAACTCCTCACCCTAAAGCTGAACCAGAGGCATAGCCAGAACTTTTTTCAGGGGTGGCCAGGTAAGACCCAGTGATTTTATTGGAGTGGCCAGAAGAAAAAAAAAAAAGCACAACTGACTGTGACATGCTGTACCAAAAGCAAATTCTAAAGACAGAAATTCTATAAAATCTACAGAATTTATTTATTACAAATGTACACAAGAAATTACAGTGACGTATTTAGAAATGTCTGTAAAAACATTATAATATCATTTAATATTTTTTATTTGTTTATTTTTATTTTTATAGAGCGCTCTTCTCACGCAGTGACACAGAGCGCTTTAACACAGGCATACAGCAAGAAAAATTGATACAAACAAAGAAGACAGTCAACTAATGGCTACCATAATGAAGAACTTATTATAGAGCTATAAGTATACCTACTGGCCACCGGGGAAAGGAACAAAAACTCCCAACTGAAGGTTGAGGGAGAAAAAACCTCTGGCAGTCCATGGGCCAGTGGTAGCCCACCCCTCCTGGGCTTTCTAGAAAGTAACAGTTTGTTAGCCAGTGTGTAAAAAGTAATTATAATGTTGGTAAATGGCATCTTGGGTCCCCAGCTCGGCATGGAACGTCTCGATCGTCATGGCAGATGGACATCATCCTCTGTCAGCACAGGTGTCACGTTCCCCGCAGCTGGCACATCGGCGACACCTGCCGCTTCCTGATAGGAGCGGCAATAAAGAGGGAAGCCGAGGAAGCCCAGACGTGGAACCTTGTTTTGCCTCCTTGTTTCAGAGAACCTATTCCGACATCGACCCTTTGCCTGTTTATTCCCGACCACGTTCTTTGCCTAGCCCTTTGTACTACGTTTTCTGATCGCCTGACCCACGCTTGCCCCTCGACTTTGCTTTTGGATTCTGATCTGGCTTCCTTGAACATCGGTACGAGCACTCTGCACTTGAGTCCGTCCTCGCTACGCGCAACCATGACAACAGGATTCATCTGTCACCACTGGCCAGCCTCCTCAGGTCTTATGTAGCGAGGTAGTGCTCAATGAGAAAATAGGACCGAGTTAGTAATTTGTTAATTAAGTAAATTTAAAATGCATTTTTATAAAGGTGATGAAAAACAACCAAGGCAGGTCGAATTACATTACAAGGTGGAATGCCTGAGTGAACATGTAAGTCTTTAGTCGGGATTTGAAAAAAGAAACAGATGGGGCATTTCTGACAGTAACGGGCAGACTATTCCACAGTTTAGGTGCTCTAAAACTAAAGGTGCGACCTCCTACTGAGGTCTTATTGATCACAGGTACTTTAAGGTAACCTGCATCTAATGAATGGAGATATTGTCCTGGAATATAAAGATTAATGATCTCACAAAGGTAAGCCAGGGCAATGCCATGTACTGCCTTATAGGTCAAAAGTAGAATTTTATAATCAACTCTATAAGAGACCGGGAGCCAATGCAAGGATTTAAGTACTGGTGTTATATGGTCGTACTTCTTAGTTCTAGTAACAATTCTCGCAGCAGCATTTGTACCAACTGTAGCCTGGATACAGTCTGGTACGGACAACCAGACAATGAAGCATTACAGTAATCCAGCCTGCTGGAAACAAAAGCATGAATCAGTTTCCCATCTTCAAAGGAATCGCTGCATTTTAGCTATGCTTTTTAACTGAAGGAAGCATGACTTGGTCAAAGCATTTACATTTAATACAATCCTTATTCTACATTATTTTTATATTTAGATGCTAATGATGCAAACTGGGTATTGGAAATAATTTATGTTTGCAGATACAACTTATGTAACCTACATACCTGGGCAACAACTGACTGCATGAGTGTTTCTGTTTATCTCTGATTCTGGTCTGATGTGTGTTGTCTCTGTAGATGTTCTTCACAAGCTACCTCTCTGACTGGATCTCTGCTTCTTCCTTGTCTCTCTTAGTAGTACATATTTCCGCTGCTTCTTCCCTCTCTGTACCATTCTTTTCCCCTGCCTCTTTGTCATTTTCAGTTTTACTGCTACTAGTCCTCAGTTTGTAAAAAAGGAAAGTATCTTCCCATCTTCCCCGCTTTCCTTTTCATGCTCTACAGTTTATACAAACACACATATCAAGAAACACTTTTATTATTAAATTGAATAGCTACTTACAAAAAACAGTGACAGACTCATAATATAAGCGTATGTGGTGAAGTTCATGTGGCAAAATTAGCTACTTGCTAGCAGTTGCAATAACTTTAGCTGTTATGCGATATTAATCTAACATTTGATTTGTTTCTCATGAAGAAACATCGCAGTACCTCAACTTTAACAATCTTTCACGAAAATGGTAGTGAAATATAGGTAAACAGCACTGATTTTACTCTCCAGAACACGGAATCCTCTTGCGTTGCTCACTTGGGCTGGACTTGGCTGGAGTAACGGTACCGAATTGAATTTTCCCGCTCCTGCTCATCTCTCCTACACACAGAGGTTTGTACCATGCGGACAGTTCGCAGCTCTTATTTTATTTTTTTATAGAGCGTTCTTCTCACGCAGTGACACAGGGCGCTTTAACACAGACATAAGGCAAGAAAAACAGATACAAACAAAGAAGACGGTCAACTAATGGCTACCATAATGAAGAACTTATTATAGAGCTATAAGTATACCTACTGGCCACTGGGGAAAGGAACAAAAACTCCCAACTGAAAGTTGAGGGAGAAAAAAAAACCTCTGGGGGTCCATGGGCCAGTGGTAGCCCACCCCTCCTGGGCATTCTAGAACATAACAAATTGTAAGCCAGTGTTTAAGAAGTAATTATAGTGTTGATGAATGGCATCTTGGATCCCCAACTTGGCATGGAACGTCTTGATCATCACGGCAGGCTAATAGTGCAGCACGGAACATTATGTGCATTGTACAAGTTTGAGCGGCGAAAAAAGTCACCTGTCAGTGTGGTCAGAGTGCTTTGAACAACAGGGGTGGCCAGAGGGGTGGCCAAGCTTCAGTCAGGGGTGGCCATGGCCATCATGTAGCTACGCCCCTGAGCTGAACCATCCAACCTCCATCATCTAGCTGACCTTACTCCAAGCATAACAGGACCACCGGCCTTTTATGACATGCTATTGTTGTGCACATCCTGCCTTTATCAGATAACCTCAGACTTGGTGCCTGGTATAGCCTACTTCTCACACAATGGGCCTTCTGCACCAGTTACATTTGCATTTACATTTATTCATTTAGCAGATGCTTTTCTCCAAAAGCGATGTACATCTCGTAGAAAATACAATGTGTACATGACATAGCTGCAGATGTGTGACTGATAAGTACAATTAGTTTGTTTCCTTCACCATATGCACTGACATTCATCACACAAGTAATTATTGTCATGATGTTCATCACACAAATAATGATTTTCACAATGACAGAACATTTGCATAGAATCAGTCGTAGATTGACAGAACATATGCATAGAATCAGTCATAGATTTAATGCATACCATCATTTCTGCTAAGTTTTCTTATTTTCTCTAACAAACATCACTTACAGGAGTTGTTTTTACGGTTTCTTACATTATGGACCCATACAGACCAATATGGATGGATTAACCTGTATCTCATCTAAAGAATAAGTTTGTTCTATTTGCATTGAAGAGGTTTAATTTGTGAAGTAATACAAAAGTGAAAAATGTGTGTTAATTTTATGAATTTTAAAGCCAGTTTTATAAAATCTGTACCCAAAAATCAAAAATTATCCAAACTAAAAAGTGAACTTTGGGGACAGCGGTGGCATATTAAGAGCATATCTTGCTTGTCTAAATCACTGATCACAGTGAGCTGTGTCATTGCTGAAATTATTGCAGAGTAACAGACATCTTTTTTGAAAAGTTTCCAGTCTGTCTTTACCTCGGGTATAAAACAGAATGGGTAACAGGGTCTCTGCTTTAACGTCAGTACTTCAGTCATGTCAAATTACTGATCTCATGACATTTCTATCAGTGAACTCCAGTTACTTTTGGGGGTCATACAACCACACTGTAAAAAGGTATTTGTGCGAGTGGTGGCCCACCACAAGCTATGGGTCTACAAGTTTGCAGGTCATCTTTGCCATGGAAATTGGGTCAGAAGCTAGAAATATAAGATACTTCATAGCATAGTCGAAAAAGTTAGATTAATTATTTTACTGCATCACTTAGAAAACAGAACACAAATAGACAGAACAAAGCCTTTTGTTTGTTGCTGGATTCTTTTTCTGTGCTGGATATTGAATATGTCTTGTGCACTGCTATAACTATCTGGTTTGGCTTGGCTACCAAATCGGGCAGAAATAGGCTACAAAAGAGAGTCAAGACGGCTGAGAGGATCATTGGTGCACTCTTGCCTACCCTTCATGTCCTGTACAAGTCCAGAATGAGGAAGCACATGAGCAAAATTGTCACTGATCCCACACACCCTGGGCATAAACTCTTTACACTTCTCCCCTCTGGCAGGCATTACAGAGCACTCTCTGTACCATTTAAACTGTGGTTCTGTTTCTCCTTTGGTTCTGGAGATATTAAAGGTTGTTTATGTGGAACGTGACATCACTCCAACCCCCCTACAATGCTGCAGACACTTGAATTCAGGGTTTTTCATTAGTGCTTTGTTTATGCCGATTTGTACCGTTCGATCTGCGGTTCCATCTCTTTTAATTTTTGAAATATAAAGCACAGTATTCCACGTGACATGTAAAAAAACATCCATTACCTCCAAAAGTAACAGAGAAGGAACTGTAGCTTGAAAGGCACAAACATAGCACAAATGAATGAGCCCAAATTCAAGTTTCTGCATCATTGTAGGTAGGTTAGACTGATGTCACATGCCACTTAAACAACCTTTAATATCTTCAGTGTTACAGCCATGCCTGCATCACAATCAACAGCACCTGACACCAATCAAGCACCAGAAACTAATCAGTACACGCACCCTTAAAACACTCTTCTCAGCTCCCATTCCCTTGCAAAATCTTGCTGAGACAACCGTTCAATCTGCTCTATGTCCTGGTCTTCCTTGTCCCTTGCTTCCTATCTCCATTCCCCGGCTTTCGACCCTTCACCTCGTCCCCTGATCACATCCATGGATCCTCACTCTGACTGTTGATCGACCAACTCTTCGCCCATCCTTGACTACAAGAACTTTCCTGATCCCTTGGTTCCTGACGACCGATCCTGCACTTGAATCCAGCTGCCCCCGCATCCTTGGTTCCGCGTGACAGAAGATTCCGCCTTACAGATGGACCCAGCAGTGATCAAACGTCTGAGAAGTGCTCTAAAAATGCTCCAACATACTTTGCATCCGGAAGTAAAACCGACACCTGAAAAGATGCAAGCCTCCCTGCTGTACAATTGGACAATACACATATATATATATATGTGTGTGTGTGTGTGTGTGTGTGTGTGTGTGTGTGTGTGTGTGTGTATAATTATTTATAATCTGGCCCGTGAGCGTTCGCTACAGCCCTCCAAGAAGCTCAGCCCCCCGGTTCATAGGCCCATACAAGATGCTTCGCTGGATCACCACTGTCACTTAGCAATTGTAGTTGTCTCCTCATTTATGCATCTGTCCCACATTCCATGTCTCCCGTCTCAAGCCCTACAGTACCTCCCTGCTCCAAGCTGCCCCAGGTGACCCGACACTCCCTTCAGTGGGAGTGGATGAGGAAGCGGCGTACACCGTCTGCACCCTCCTTGATCGCAAACGCAGGCAGGGGGGCCTGTACTACCTCGTGGACTGGAAGGGATATGGCCCTGTGAATCGCAGCTGGGTGCCGGCTTGCGATATCCTCAAGCCGTCTCTTATCACTGATTTCCATCGGGACCATCCGGATAAGCCAGCTCTGCATCCCAGAGTCTGCCCCCCTTCCAGATGTCACAGAGCGGCTGGAGCCCCCCGTAGGGAGGGGGGTACTGTCACGACCATGCCTGCATCACAATCAATAGCACCTGACGCCAATCAAGCACCAGACACCAATCAGTATGGGCACCCTTAGAAGACCGTCCTCAGTTCACATTTCCTTGCGGAATCTCACTGAGACAACCGTCCCATCTGCGCTATGTCCTGTTCTTCCTCATCCCTTGCTTCCTGTCTCTGTTCCCCGGCTTTCAACCCTTCGCCTTGTCCCCTCACCACATCTATGGATCCTCGCTCTCACTCAGAGCACTGATTGACTGACTCTTCGCCCATCCCCGACTACGAGAACTTGCCTGATCCTTTGGTTCCTGACGACCGATCCTGCACTTAGGTCCAGCCACCCCAGCGTCCTCGGTTCTGCGTGACATCCAGAACCAAAGGAAATAGAACCGCAGTTTAAATGGCACAAACGAAAGAACCCAAATTCAAGTGTCTCTGGCATTGTAATGGGGCTGAGTAACATCACTTTCTGGAAAAAATAAATGTTAATATCTAAAAACAAAAATGGCACAAATTCTAATTTTTATGGCACAAAAAGTAGCACTAACAAATCATGAGATTTTCTTTATTTGTGTTGTTTTTAGAGGGGCCAGCTTCACGGAGCTACTACTGTATATCCTGTACAGCATAGAAACCTTATGGAATGAGCATGGTGATAATGGTGCCATAATACAGCAAAATATTACAACATATAATAATAAACATGTTTATGAACAAGTGTTACCTCACAGGGGGGCGCAGTGGTGCAGTGGGTTGGGCCGCGGTCCTGCTCTCCGGTGGGTCTGGGGTTTGAGTCCTGCTTGGGGTGCCTTGTGACGGACTGGCGTCCCGTCCTGGGTGTGTCCCCTCCCTCTCTGGTCTTACACCCTGTGTTACTGGGTAGGCTCCGGTTCCCTGCGACCCCGTATGGGACGAGCGGTTCTGAAAATGTGTGTGTGTTACCTCACATGTCCTGCCTTTTTGGCTTGTTTGTGGATTCAAATCTAGTTCAGTCAGTTTCCATGTTTTTCTCCTATTCCTCTGGGTTCGTTTCCTCTCACAGTCCAAAGTTCTGCTATAAATTAACTGGTGCCCTGAGTGTGTGTGGTTTCCTATTCATAGGGTACCCCTGCCTCATCCCCTGTGCTTGCAATATAAGCACTGGACCACCAGGACCCTGTATTGGACAAGCAACGACTGGTACTGATATGGGGAGCATTGATGGATCAGTGTTTATAAGCAATATAAAGTAATTGCTTAGAAAAATAAGAAAACGTTGGAAAAGTCAAAAACACACTCGGCTCTGTCAGTATATATAGTAGTAATTACTATAATTCCGGGGGCGCGGTGGGTTGGACCACAGTTCTGCTCCCTGGTGGGTCTGGGTTCGAGTCCGCTTGGGGTGCCTTGCAACGGACTGGCGTCCAGTCTTGGGTGTGTCCCCTCCCCCTCTAGCCTTACGCCCTGTGTTGCCGGGTAGGCTCCGGTTCCCCCGCGACCCCGTATGGGACAAGCGGTTCTGAAAATATGTGTGTGTGTGTGTGTGTACTATAACTCCTACTAATACAAGTGAAAACAGGAGAGAGATGCTCTGGGCATCATGACATGAGAGAGGAGAAGGTTTTTTCCGTCACTAGCTTACGTTTGCGAGCTATGCCTATTTTTACACGCGGAAATTCATTTTGCGGGTTCACCAGCGTAAACCAGAGACCGAATAAGACACGACTGGTGTTCAGGTAAAACAATCTTGTGTATTTATATAACACATATTTTTGCTACGTGAAGTGTAGGATATACAGTTGCTCATTTTTTGGTGCCTGTTGTTTTAACTTCTAAATCAGACTGCGGAGAATAACTGTTTGTTTATGATAAAAATAGCGGACACAACCCTCCAGTCCGTAAAATATTTAGTGTTAAACATGATCGGTATATCACTTCATCAGATCATGTAAAATCCTATGTATTAATCATAATGTCTTCTTTCGCTATTGTGGAACATTCCGCTATTCTAACTAAGTATTACTGTTCTCGTGTTCTGCATCAACCTGAGAGATGGGTCTAGGGCGTGTGTAAAATAAATTGAAATGATTTATTTAAAAACATTAACATGAAGCTAGACTTTAAAGCATATTCGAACGAACAAAAGTACAACAAATACTCGGTTTATTAGGAACCGGGTCGTGTTCACTGTAATTAGCTTTTTTGGTCGTTTCAAACAGCCAGTCTTATAGTAGAACTGTCATACTGCAGAGCGGCTAACTGGAGACAGGTCAGGAGTGGACCCAGTGCGGGTTGGTTATCTTTCAGCAAGGTTCGTAAAAACAGGGCAGGATCGAAGTCAGGGACAAGCATGGGTCTTCCGAGGCGTGAACTTCGCAATACGGGCAAGCCGAAGCCGCTGAAACTACATAAACAAGCGTTTACGAGAATACGCGTTGTCCTTCCTTTCTGGAGCGCCTTATATCCCGGCTGTCATCAGGTACCCGCAGGTGCTGCCGCTCTGCTTGTTCCCGGGGGCGTGACAAAAACACGCGTGTTTTTAGACACGACTGCGTAATTTGTTTGTGCTGTTTCACCATTATAAAGAGAAATGTTATATTAAGAGTCAAGGACTCGTTTCCTCCCTGACCCTGTTCAGGTTCCCCTATGTGACTGACAGTGTGTTCTACTACTGATGTATGGATGAGTGACCCACTGTTAACTTACTGTAACTTAAGTAGTGTAGCAGTGTCAGTGGATAAGGATATGTGCGGGTTGATAACACTACATATGATAGAGTTCATTGGAAGTCGCTTTGAGAAAAGCGTCTGCTAAATAATTATACATGTAAATTTAGCAGACGCTTTTCCCCAAGCAACGTACATCTCAGAGAAATACAATTTGAATTTGCGCATTACTTACACGAGAAAGAGAAAGAGAAAGATAGTTACAGACATGTGTCGTTCTTAAGTAAACCTTGTTTCTTTCTTGCCGCTTATGCACCGATGTTTATCGCACGAGAAGGTGCATACAATCAGAATAGGCGATTCCTTCACCTTCTTACAATTTTTTAAAGGTAAACTCACATACGTGCAATAGTTGCTTTGTATCTGGGCATTTTCATAAAGTTATGATGCATGAACATTTACATGATGAACTTGAGAGATCATGATGGGCGATTTACTTAATTTACTAAATGAATTTACTGAACGGATTTACTGAATTTATGATACGTATAATTTTCTGCATTTTTCAGCAAGTTATTAAACATCCTGCTACTTAATGGAAACGAAACTCCAGTTTCTTTGAAAATTTTAGTTTCTTCGATTGCAGAGTCTATTGAGTTCATGACTGTTTAATGAAAAAATACTATAGCATTCAGTTATGCGGATATTTGTCAAACCATGTTAAAACAAAACACAAAATGTCTTAATTTTTAAAAAGCTGGATATACTTTTTCTAGAACAAAAACTACATGAACCAATTTAACCATAACATCATGTTGTCTACTTTGTATTTCATCTTAAAGTACCTTTTGAAGTACATTCCTACCTTGTTCAAGGTATCACTTGTGGTTCACTGTACTGTAAGGCCTGCTTCTTTCACCGAGGTTTCTTTCACTGAGGAATTTCCGCTGATCTCATTTTGTGGTATTTTTCTCATTTCTCAGTTTTCTGATGTGCCAGCAAGCTCGCTAAACTCTTGTAAAAATTAGACATGCAGCTTCTGCTCTCACTCCTGTGCTGCATTCCTGTTATGGGGGGTAAGTTTTGTTATCTACTTTTCGTGGTGCTGCATGTGGCCCCTGTAGTTTCCTTAGACTTTAATGATAACTACAGTTAAATGTGTATAATGTATTCAGTTTTGCATGGGAATGTGTAGATATTTCAAACATTTTAAATGTCAAAGAATCAGTGAAGAGATGTATGCAAATGTGTTCATCATGTGTTTGCAGTATTCTCAACAGTCAGCCAGTTCCCACCCTCTGTGGAAGTGATGGAGGGGGCTTCCATCACTTTGGAATGTCGCTTTGACCTAGTCATTCAGTACTGCTACACTGTCAACTGGATGAAATTACAGTTAAACACCAATGTGCTGACCACCTACCAAAACAAAAATATGGATGGTTCTAAGCCATCACAGTTTAAATGTCTGTTATCAATCAACCGTGCCACAGTAAGCGACTCTGGGGTTTACTACTGTTCAGTAGTGCGTGGCAATATGGTCTACCTTGGAAATGGCTCCTCCGTGACAGTGATTGGTAAGAGGACAATGTACTGTCATATAGTCACAGATCTAATGATCATAACATCTTAATTATTATTATAATTATTATATTACAAATATGTTCATTAAAATGTACTAATCGTACACTACAGTGTTGTTTCTGTGCCTGTTGGCTTTTGTTGCTAGTCAGTAAACAGTTCAGCGTAACAGCTCAGATACCTATGGTCATCACAAGGCCACATAATACAGGTGGTCCCCGATTTACAATGGGGTTATGTTCCGCAAAACCCATCATAATTCAAAAATATCATAAGTCAAAAATGCATTTAATACACCTAACCTACCAAACATCATAGCCTAGCATGTGTGCAATGGCCATGACGGGCTTGCCGCCTTCATCCTTGGCAATTATCTTGAGTTTTTCCTCAAGAGTAATTGCCCTCCTCTTCTTCTTCCCACCAGTAGCAGGAGATACAGATGAGCATTTCTGTCACATTATGGATGCACAAAACACAATGTAGATACAAGGGGTATCTGTATAGCAGCTGCGTAACAGACTGGGAGATGCGGATCTCTGGTGTTGTCCAGCATTGCGAGAGAGTATCACACCACATATCGCTTGCCTGTGAAAAAATCTAAATTCAAAATTCAACATACGGTTTCTACTGAATGTTTATCGCCAGCTCACCATTGTAAAATCGAAAAAATCATAAGTCAAACCATCGTAAATCGGGGACATCCTATACACTGAAAATTTGATGTATAGATATACTTTTATATTTGCATGAATTTCTAAACTCCAGCCTGTCCTATAGCATTTTAATAGATATAAGGATTTCAAAACACATAACTTTTAAAAAGATACTGCTAGTAAATTTCCATGAATTTTGGGTATTGGACCTTGGTCCTGGTTGACAACTGTACATGCTTATTTCGTTATACCCAGATATTAACTAAATTTTCAACTGTCAGTGGAATAAGTGACAGCTGGCAAAGTTGATACTGTATAATTATTTTATCATGTGAAATCATAGAAATCATTGAGGAGCACCAGTAGAATGTATTATTGATTTTAATCTCTTACTGAAGTTTTAAATAATAAGAATTTTAGTTTAGTAATGCATAAAATAATTACAGTACTGTGCAAAAGTTTTAGGCACTTGGGGGAAAAAAGCTGTAAAGTGAGAATGCTTCCAAAAATAATCCTCTTAATTAATAAACTTCCTAAGAAGTTTAGTAACCATCCATCATCAACAACTGCTTGTCCTGAGCAGGGTCGTGACAGGCTTGGATGGGTCCTGCTCTCTGGCGGTTCTGGGGTTCGAGTCCTGCTTGGGGTGCCTTGCGATGGAGTGGCGTCCCGTCCGCTCCCCCTCCAGCCTTGTGCCCTGTGTTGCCGGGTTAGGCTCCGGTTTGCTGCTACCCCGCTTGAGATAAGCAGTGTGTGTGTGTGTGTGTGTGTGTGTGTGTGTGTGTGTGTGTGTGTGTGTGCTTTCTTTAACAACATATAAAACACTTACTGTACTTGCACCCCTATGCTGACTGAAGATGATGACCAACTGCCATGATGGATGAGACGTACCATGATGAGCTGGGAATTCAAGCTACCATACAGCAACAATATCGTTATTACTTGTAAACTGTCTTAGAATTGTTACTTAATCTAGAACGCCCAAGTGGCAGCCACTGGCCCTTGGAACCCCAGAGGTTTTTTCTCCCTCAATTTTCAGTTGGGAGTTTTTGTTCCTTTTCTCCATGGCCAGTAGGCATATTTATAGCTTTATAAAAGCATTATATTATGATAGTCGGTAGTCAGCTGTCTTCTTTGTTTCTTTATCTGATGTATTTGTTTTTCTTGCCTTATGCCTGTGTTACAGTGCTCTGTGTCACTACATGAGAAGAGTGCTCCATAAAAATAAATTGAATTGAATTACTGTAATACTGTAACTTCTTGCAAAAGAAGCCCTTGGAAATCTGAAATATGCACTGACAAATATGCATTGACACTAATGCAGAAAACATTAAATAACTGTCTAATTCAAATATTTTTGTGAAACATTTAAGTGGTAAAGACTTTTGCACAGTACTGTATTTTGATTTAACTTTTTAGTTACTCGTATGTAGTTAGAGGTATGATTAAATAAGCTATGTAATAGTTATCAGCTCTTCACCTGAAGTCAGGAATATTATCCAAGAACTCACTTTCCTGGAAGTTTCATTGCTGCAGGTATTCTTTGAACAACAGGGATTCTCTTCATAATTGTTTGACTCAGTCTCTCAGTGAAGGACAATTTTTTAATCTCTCAGCTGCAACAAAACTCATTCAGAGGTGTTCTGTCAGAACCTGGGTTGATTACCTTATCATAATTTCATGACATCAAAGTTATATATTCTTCAGGAAATACAACCAAAACTCCATCCATTGAAGTTCTCATGGCATTTGAAAGCAGTTTGCAGTCCCCAGTCCTCCTGCTGTGCTTGGTCTCTGGGTTGAGTTCCTCCCAGGTCCATGTGTCCTGGGATATTGGAGGGACGGCAGCAAATGGAAGCTCCAAGTACAGCTGGAGGAACAACCCCTTGGAAATGCTTTGGACCCAGAACTTGGTCTTGGTTTCTGCTGAGGAGTGGCATCGTGGGTCTTTGTGTACCTGCGTGGTAGAGTATGAAGGGCAGCGCTTCTTAAAGTCTGTTCAGAGTCAAGGTAAATTTTGCTGGAAGTGCTTGGATTTGTCATGGCCATTAAGTTTACGTATTTTGTTTTTGTTTTCTTTATATTAATGCTAAGGTTAGAGAATGTGCATAAAATTTCTAAATTGAAAATTTCCTCTGTTGCTACTGATCTGAAGTAATAATCTGTTATTGCTTTGATATTGACAGATTCCTGGTTTACTTAAAATCCATCCGATCTCAGTAACCGCTAGTCTGAACCAGGGTCGCAGTGAGCCTGTGTGTGTGCCAGTCCATCACAGGAATGTTTCACTTAAACTCCTATAATAATATAATCCTATAATAATGTAATAAACCATGTTCTGTACAAAGTATTCTTTTGGAATTTCACCTATGAGGGTTAGTCTAAAAGTAGCCACAATATATTTAGAAAAATGTTAAAACAGTCTGTTACTTTTTGACTTGCCTTTATAATTTCTTTATAAAATTTAACATGTAATTGCAATTGCAATCATATCTCTAGTCACAAATTGAATGATAGCCAGACATATCAAGTTTCAGTAATAAAGTCATTGAGTGATTAAACACGTATTTTGCTTGCTAAGATAGAATTAATTTTACTTGGAATAGGATCTTTCTTCTTTGGGGTCAAACAGTACCAAACTAGTTTCATATTTTTATAATGAGTATATTTCTAATTCTCTTCTATGGAAAAAGCTTACACATAAAGTTTTTGAAAATCTACCCCCATGGAGTTGCTGTGTGTTCTGGATTTTTCTGTCAGATGCTTTATCAAGGCAAATATTTAGATACTAGCTTAGATTACCTTGAAATTAGGCCCCTTTTTAAAGTCTGAAATGTACTCTTGCTACTGATGACATAGCAACCCCTGAATTTGGCCATTGAGTAGAATATTAGTAGGTTTCT
This sequence comes from Scleropages formosus, assembly GCF_900964775.1. NCBI lineage: Eukaryota > Metazoa > Chordata > Actinopteri > Osteoglossiformes > Osteoglossidae > Scleropages > Scleropages formosus. The sequence continues at coordinate 21,319,743 of NC_041828.1, read as the reverse complement.
GCAGAATTTTGACAAGCTATTCAAAACAGCACAATAACTGCTATTGTCTTGTTAATAAATAAAGCTTAATACCTTTGTCTAAAATAATTTACAATAATCCATCCATTCATCCATAATGTACAATAGTTCATCCATATATACCAGGATATATTCACTGAACCAAGTAACCTCCTTAAACTGAGTAAATATGTTATATTCCCAGGGAGTAAAACATACCTTGCCCCAGGTGAGGGTGCCTGCTATATATATATAATCACAGAATTTAATGGGTTTGGTACCTCACCCATATCAGTGCAATTTTGCTTCTGTTGAACAGTGTGCAAAGGTTATAACAATACTAGTCAGCTTCGCACTGTGAGCTACGAACAGCTCACGCTTTCCTATCAGAGGCTTTTGTCTGTGTCTGAACTTCCCTCCCATACCTAGTAGCACCTGACCTATGTGATTATGAACCCCATTACAGGAAGTGGGGTGCCATGTCTGACCCTTACCTATGTAGCATCTGGCGGAGCTGCACTCGTACTTGTTGTGGCACTTTCTGTCCTCATCTGCTTAAGCTGTGGTAAGAACCAATGTTTGTACATTTCAGGACACATTTTATAATGGTATAGTTATGTGAAATTTATAGTTAAGTAGTCGTCTTTAAGTTCACAACAGCTTTATTTGACTGCTACAGTGCAGATCACTTTGTAAATTTAACTGCGCAAGGCTTAAATTCTAACTTTGGGGTACAAGGAATGAATTCAGTAGTTTAAAACACAGAAATTATTTTTAAAAATGGTCTCTGTGTTTACATTCAACATTTGAGTTTCTCAAAAATGTTGCAGGGTGTCCAAAGGTTTTTAAAGTGAAGAAAAGAATGGGTGCAGAGTGCAAAAATCAGTCTTCAGGTAAGATATTACCTATGGATTTGTTTTTCCATAGTACCTTAAACATTATTTTTATGAGCATCCAGATTTGAATTCATGTCACTTGTAGTCAATTTAAAGCCTCTGGGAACCAAGACTGAATCTAAGTCACTTGTGCTGAAGAACATGTGTAATAAGAATGTGAAAAGACCCCAAAACACAGCATTGTAAATGAACATTGTAAACAAACACAGCATTGTAAACAAAACTGTCAAAATGTGTTATTTTTTTATTGTGTTGTGAATGATATTGCTACAGATCCATGATGCCTACTGTTTGGCAGCTCTTGTTATGTTTGGTAGACAGCTGTGATGCTGCAAAATAGTTCATCGTGCAATAGGTTACCTGAGATTTAACAATGTGTGCATTACTTGGTAAACTAACATGAATATTCATTTTAATGTTAATTAGGTTAGAAGTATTTCTGGAAGCTAATGTTTTATTTTACTTATGTATTTTATTGGAGAATCAATCTTTTGTGTAGTGTCTTTGGTGTTCTGTTTACTTCTTATGCTGTAACAGCTCTTGCAGTAATTCTTAATATGTTTTGTACTAATAGCTGCGATTAAAAAGCAAGAATCTTAATACAGACAGCTGTTGTTTCAGCTGATCTTTTTCAGTTCAAGGTTCTTTGGAGTTTCAATAACAAGGCACAGGAAATCGCAAAAAGCGTTGGTTTGTTACAGTTCCCACCAGATGTGCACAGATTTGCAAAGGATGTATGGCTGTGCTGATATTAATGCCCGATGTGTTGTGTTTGCCTGCACATCCCCCAGCACATCTCTGTCTCTTCTTTTAATAGAACCTGAAACTTGCTTATCAGTATATTCTTATTACAAAAGCATATAAAAATAACCAGAAGTTAATAGTAGTATACTAGAGTGAATAATAATATTGTAAAAACTATGTGAACTCAAACACCTTTGACTTACAACATATGTAATTGGTGATGACTCACATGTAGAATGGTCATCCCATTAACCGTATGTTATTTCAGAGTCCTGGAGTTTAGTCGAAACATCTAATGCAGCTCACTCCATCTGCTGTACGGTAGCATTGGCTGACTACACTGCAGCAAAACTCCATATTTCTTTTTAATTCGGTGTGTCTATCAGTTACTGCATTTTATTTACAAAAGCATTAATTTTTATAACTTTTTGTTTTGGATTCCAGTTGCTACTTTTCATTTACAATGGGTAGCAAATGAAACTGGTGAGTGTTTTGGTGGTGAAAGAATACAGATTTATGGAAATAAAAATATGGACACAGACAACTGTTGTATAGTAACAATGTCACACCTTGAATCATTTCACTTGTCTCTGTGCAGATTTCTACAGATAGACAGCAATAAAGAATTCAGTGGTTTACCCAACAGGATGGGGTGTAACTTGTTTTCTCTTCTCTGCTCCCTTTCTTCTCTTCCTCACCTGATAACATTCACAGGGCGGCTGGGAAGAGGATCACAGACTGCAGCAATATATGATACAATGGTAAATCCCGATGACATCACATACTATCATTCTTCACAGTACTAGCAAATCACGCTAATGTGGTTTAAAATAGTCATACAACTGCACCTGTCAAGAATGGTTTTTGAATGAGAATTCTAAATTAAGACATGACATAGTTTTATATATGTTACACTAAATGATATTATTCAGGAAGCAGTCAGATGTAAATAAAAGACTTATCTAAGGTGCTGAACAATACAAATTTACAGATTTGCAAGTCTCCAGATTTTACAGATTTGGACTCCAAAGAATGTGTAAGAATCAATATTTTCAACAGGAATACAAAACCTTTGCCAGGAGTCTTGAAAATTTTTCATAAATAATACAGTTTACAATCTATATGTACTTTTTTGATATACATATATATTCCATATGGTGATTTCTAAATTTGTAGTTTATTTTGACAAGTTTGTGCTATAAACGCTAAAAATATGTCTTGCATATAATTTTTACTTGCAGTGCATTTAAAAAAAGTAACAAAAAAACACTGGTAAAAGAGACTGGACTTTGTGGAATTCATCCATTGAAAATTTCTGTTTTTGTCCTTAAATAATATGTAGATAACTACCTGAATCTTGTCCCCGTTTCAATTTTTCACGTCTCCAGGAAATCCACTATGCAACTTTAGATGTGGTCAGCTTGGGAAGACGCAAGAAGACATTGATGGAGTTGTAATCTTGTCAAACATTTCAAACAACTCATATGCAACATTCTGATGAAAAAGCATTTATCTCTATATGGCATCACTTACATTGATACTGTGGAAATAATGCTTCATGACTTCAATAAATGTACTTCTCTTTACTGTTTTTGTGGCTGTATATGAAAACACAACCAAACTTCATGATTGTGCAGAAAAACACATCACAGTTGTGCAGAAATGCAGCCAGTTGCAGCCAAAGGAAGCAGCCGACCTCTATTTGTGCTTCTGACTTGTGGAGTTCTGGCCTACTTCTCTGTTTCACAAACACTTCACTGGGCACCATATTTTCCACAGTGTGAGTTTTTTGACCTGTGGTATGTCAAGGCGAGGTGAAGATAAAAGCAATTTTGCATTCTCAATGGAAATGTGACATAATTGTGGTTCTTGTTTATCGACAAGTCTGAGCATGTATAAAAAGTGTACTGTGCACTGCTATGTATGCACACAACTATATGTCATTTTTTTTTCTAAACTGAAACTGAAAAAGTGTAGTTTCTGTGAACTAGTATGCTTTTTCATGAAGAATTCATAAAAAAAATATATATAGATATATATGTATGTGTATATACACAGATCATCTGAAACGCTTGTCCCATACAGGGTCGCGGGGAGCCGGAGCCTAACCCGGCAACAGAGGGCGTAAGGCTGGAGGGGGAGGGGACACACCCAGGATGGGACGCCAGTCCGTCACAAGGCACCCCAAGCAGGACTTGAACCCCAGACCCACCAGAGAGCAGGATCCGGTCCAACCCACTGTGCCCCCTTTATGTGTGTATGTATATATACATATATAGAGATGTGCATACGCACATGAGGTTTGTGAGCTGGTAGGTGCTCCAACTCAGGGCAGGAGGCAGGAGCATCAAGATGAACCACTCCAAGGACCTCTTCCTGCTCTGAGTAAATGATGAAGGCCTACTGTATCCAGTTAAGGGTCATAAGGAGGACTTTAGACCAGGAAAGCACCAGACCCAGATGGAATCTCACATTCCTGTCTGAAAACCTGTGCTGCTCTGCTGGCTCCTGTCTTCACACACATTTTCAACAGATCACTAGAACTGTGCAAAGTTCCCTCCTGCTTCAAACTGTCCACAATCATATTGGTCCCGAAAAATTATCCATTACAGGGTTAAATGACTATAGGCCTGCTGCTTTGACATCTATGATTATGAAGACCTTTGAAAGACTGGTCCTGGCCCATCTAAAGGGCATCATAGGTCCCCTAATGGATCCCCTTCAATTCGCCTATGGACTGAACAGGTCAGTGGATGATGCAGTGAACATGGGTCTCTGTAGCATCCAGACAAAAGGACACACGTTGCTGTAACGTCCGAACATGGACAAAAAATATAATGACCCCATGTGCAGAGTGTATTTATAAGTGGACAGTGCAAACAGTAAAGTACAGTGTAGAGGTGAAACGATGAACATAGAACAAAGAGACACATAGTGTATTCTTATAAAGGTGAAAAGTGAAGCCCAAATCTGTGAGTAGGACTCGAACATGAAGATGTGACAAAATACTGGACTGGAACACAAAAGGCAGGAGTAAACATGACAGGCACTCGGGACCGAAACATAAACACTTATAGAACAAAACTTGGGAAACAGACAACTAACCATCGCCAAGAGAGCACAGTGAAACACTGATTAAGAATCCACAACCTATCCATAGCCGCTTGCTCCTTTTATACCCTACTAACCACCAGATTGTGGACAGGTGCATGGGTCTGGGCTAGTGGCACGAGTGGCGCCTCCTCTGGCCCGTAGGGATATTATCCCTGTGGGTTGTGGCAGTCTCCACTATATCCTGTAGCACCAAGAAAATCCAGGAATGTATGCAAGCATCTTGTTTGTAGATTTCAGCTCTGCATTTACAGTTTTTCTCAGTTGATTTTACACATTCCTCTAAATTAATCTAATTACTCTCAAAACAATTAATACAGCCAACCAAATACATGCTTATCTTGGCCAAACAGTTCAATTTGATTGCATAACGAAGCACTGCATTTTATTCTAGTAATGCATTTAAATACTAAATAAATAAAAATAAATACTAACATCAAAACTACGAGTGTTTTCTTTAATGATTGTATAACATATTGAGCTGTAGATACAAATACATGAATGAGAATATATGTTTATTGTGAAGTTCTTTAATGAGCATGCCCACGCCATCAGCCCAGGCGACGGCACCTGCACCAAATCAAAGCAGCTCAGTTTAAAAGCACCATGTTGACTAACCGGACTGCGGAACCTCTTTGGAACTACCACTTTGACTACGTGTCCATAGAGCATACAAATACTTTCCCTGTCCTTCTCAATCTTCTTCGCTCCTTCGTTCCTGATTGCCTGGCTCCATGTCTTCGGTTCCAGACCTCGGCTTTGCTAAATCAACCTTGGCTCCTGTTTTGTCCCTGGAATACATTCACCCCTCGACTAACCCTTGCCTGTCTGACGGCTACGATTTTGGTTTCCCCTTTCGGGAAGTGGAAAAATTCAGGTGTCTCTGGGCATAGTGCTGTGTCAAAGGGGGAACCCAGACTGCAACAGTTACAGTATAAACTTTGCAATCAATGGCATTACTTTAAAAAACATTAACTTATTGTACCTTGTGTTCTTACTCTAGAGGATTTTGGCATTGGATACCAGTGCTACTCATTTTGAGTACCAGTATATTGATGAAGCTGGCTTCAATCTTACAGTAACAAAAAAAGGAGAAGGGGGGGAATGTGATTGGCCAATGTCCTTGGACAGTGGGGAGGCAACATCACCATGTCAGCCACAATTTCAACTACTGGTGTTGTGGTACACAATGCTGTCTTGGGGCCATACAACACCGAAAGGATAAAAATTTTTTTGAACTTCCTCAATGAAATCCTCTTCCTGCAGGTTGACCAGAAGCAAATGGATCAAGATTTTGCAGTTTGTAACGATCTGGCAATGAGTTAGCCCAGATCCTCACATGTATTCCAAAGAAAGGTGTATAAACCCAGACGGACACGGAAAAATGGAAGCTCTTCATTTAATATCTTGTAGGCAACTATGGGTGACTTATATTTCACACAGCTGTCTTCACGATAAAATAAACAACATTAAACTCCAAAATGTGCGAGGCACAAAATGTGTACACGGCCAAGTATATCAGCGCACGCGAGAGAGAGGGGACCGGGAGGCAGCGACCCCTCGGTCTCCACAATAATACGTCATCATTACATATCCCCCCCACGTAGAACAAGGGCTGTCCTCAGACCACAATGAAAATAAAACATTTACCCCTTCACTGTATCACATTACTGTATAACAGCGACAAGCAGTGGCACATAAAAGAAAGTAAAGACAGTTGCCCAGCATATTACCATAGCCCAACATTTCACAGCCAGAACAGCATCCTTTTTTTTTTCTTTTTTTTTCCCCCCACTAACTTCACACTGTTCAAGCAGAAACTGAAACAGAAGATATTACAATAAAGGCTTGAAACACACAGGTCTGAACAGTATCTCGAGAACAAGTGGTGCACATTGCAGCCATAACCCTTTCAGACATTTCAATACCTGCTAGTCTCTAGACCAGCCAAAGAAAACACATTTTCTTTTGCAAACAAAATACAATAAGATCGCAAAATGACAAACAGAATGTCATGAAACATTTCAATACTCAGATTGTGAAGCAAAATAAGGGTTTGTCCACCTGTTAACATCCCATCCACTGGTAACTCTTGGTGTGCACCTAGGACAGAGGAAGTATGGGTGTGCTGTATGGGCAGGTTGTGTGGAATGAGTAGGGTGTTGCGAGTATGAGTGTATTTCCGTATGAAAGGGCTGTGTGTATGTGAGGCAGCATATCCACTGCGAAGAGAATATGGATGTGTTTGCACGTGCACAAGTTGTGGGTGCTGGAGGTGAGCGTCAATGTGGGGTGAGAAAAAGTTTACAGGGGGTGTGGCCACAGGACTATTGACTGAGGGAGTCTGTGTCCCCATGGTCGGAGCAGCTGCCAACTGGTCATGGACGTCTGGCTCCTTAAACAGGATATCAAAGCCATATACTTCCTGCTCATCAGGGACACAGACCTCTTGCTCCTGCAAATTGGTCTCAGCCAACTGTTGGGGTGTACACTCCAGATCCTCCTTGTCGTCCCAAGTAAAAAATGGAAGTAAGTTAGAAACATGGTGAACACCACCATCAGCTCCATCCGCCACCCTGGACAGCTTGTAATTCACCTCAGACAAAACTTTGGTAATCAAAGAATGGGCCTTTATAGACTCCATAGACTCGGCAAGCTTGGCCGAGAAACCCGCCGAGGCACCTGACCGAGGGTGGGCTTTCAGTTTAACCAAGTCACCAACATGGAACGAGATGGCACGCCGATTCTTATCATAATGCTTTTTCTGTGAGGACTGGCTCTCTTCTAGGGACTCCCTCACATGATCATACGCCTCCCTCAGGGCTGAAGTGAGCTCCACCTTGTAGTCCGCTACAGAATCAGCCATGTATTGAGGGCTTGGTGACAACCACAAATCAAGGGGTGTATTCAGGTCTCTGCCATAGAAAAGAAAAGCTGGGGTATCTCCCGTACTTTGGTGTGGAGCTGTTCTCAACGCAAAGGAGATTGCCTTGGATTGTAAAGATTGACGTGAGGCAATACATGGCATTACAAGGCAATACATGGCATTGCAAGGCAATACATGGCATTGCTCCGGCTTACCTTTGTGAGATCATTAATCTTTATATCCCAGGACGATATCTCCGTTCATTAGATGCAGGTTACCTTAAAGTACCTGTGATCAATAAGACCTCAGTAGGAGGTCGCGCCTTTAGTCATAGAGCACCTAAACTGTGGAATAGTCTACCAGTTACTGTCAGAAATGCCCCATCTGTTTCTGTTTTCAAATCCCGACTTAAGACTTATATGTTCACCCAGGCATTCCACCTCGTAATCTAATTCAACCTGCCTTGGTTATTTATTTTATCACCTTTACAAAAACGCGTTTTAAATTTACTTAAGTAACAAATTACTAACTCTGTCCTATCTTCTCGTTGAGCACTACCTCGCTACATAAGACCTGAGGAGGCTGGGCAGTGGTGACAGACGAATCCCATACTGACAGAGGATGATGTTGCCGCTTTAGCCTCTCCAACTGGACAGATTTCCACCCACTTGGTGAAATAGTCAATGAAAACTAAAATGTATTCATTCCCACAGCCGGATCTGAGGAGGGGACCCATGAAATCAACACCAGCAAACTCCCATGGATATGTAGCGACTACTGGTTTCAGATAGCCTCCAAGCTTCTGATTGGCTGGCCTGGACAACTGGCAGGTCATGCAGGACTGGACATACCTCTTGACATCACCCCTCATACCTGGCCAGTAGACTCGCCTCTGTAAACGCCCAAGGGTTTTGGTAATGCCCAGGTGGCCCACCATTGGGTGGTCATGAAAGTATCTCAGTAAAGTACCTTGCAGGATTCCAGGCATATAGAAACGCAGGGCCTTAAGAGGATGAAGCTGGCAGGAAGCCCTCTTGTCCATGAAGTAAACCAAACCGTCCTGAATGCAAAAATCTGTTGAGTCCACACAGGATCCGCTCTCCAGTTCCTTGAACAGTGATGTGATTACCTGGTTGCCCTGCTGGAGTGACTTAAGCTGTTGTTTGTCCTCTAATATTAACAGTGGTTCACTTCTGAGGTTCAAAGAGCCAATAGTGGTGTATGATGGCAACAGGTCTACAGGCTTGGAGGGATCACTGGCAAGGTTCTGTGAAAGGGCATCTGGAATTAAATTTGCAGAGCCCGGTCTGTGGACCACTTCAAAGTCAAAGTCCTATAGTCGTAGGCACCATCTAGCTAATCGCCCTGAGGGGGAGGGCCTTGACATCAGCCACCTCAAGCTGTTGTGATCCGTAACAACTGTTACACAGGAGCCCTCAATATATGGACGAAAGTGTTCGAGATCCCAAATCACCCCGAGGCACTCTTTCTCAGAAGTGGAATATAGGCGCTCTGACTTGTGAAGTGTGCGGCTCACAAATGCGACAGCCCTTTCCAAGCCATCTTCCCCAGTCTGGGTCAATGTGGCCCCAAGGCAACATCGCAAGCATCTGTATGAACTGTAAAAGGCTTTCCAAAATTAGGTAAAACAAGTACTGGTGCCCTAGTCAACTGCTGCTTCAGGTGATCAAAAAACTGCTGGCACTCAGTGGACCACGTGAAATGGGCATCCTCCCTCAAAAGAGCGAACATGGGCTCAACGATACGAGCATACTCCAAAATGAACCTACGATAGTAACTTATCATTCCAAGAAACTGTCGCACATTTTTAACCGTCTTCGGTGTGGGAAACTGCTTGATTGCGGCCACCTTACTCTCATCAGGACCAATGCCTCTTGGGGTTACCAGGTAACCCAAGTAACGAAGGTTTGGCGTACAAAAATGACATTTAGCCAGCTTCAACGAAAGGCCTGCCTCCGCCAAACGCCCCAATATACTAGCGAGGTCTGTCAGGTGTTGGTCAAAGGTTGGTGAAGCAACAACAATATCATCTAGGTATACCATAGAACAGGTGTGTGTGAGCCCTGCCAAGACAGTGTTCATTAGCCTTTGAAATGTCACAGGTGAATTTGACAATCCAAAAGGCATAACTTTAAATTGATAGAGCCCTTTGTGAGAGATAAAAGCTGTCTTTGGTCTCGAATCTGCAGCCAACGAGACCTGCCAAAAATCTCGTGCAAGGTCTAGAGTTGAAATGAATTTACCCTGTGCCAAAAAATCCAAAGAGTCATCTACTCTCGGCAGCGGATAGGAGTCCCTCACTGTACATTTGTTCACTTTCCTAAAATCCATACAAAATCTCAGCTCTGCGCCAGGCTTTTCAGCTATCACGACTGGGGACGCTCAGGGCCCTGAAGCCGGCTCAATAATATCATCCTCCAACATTTTAGAAATCTGTTCTTCGATAATTTTTCTTTCAGCGGGTGAGGCACGATAGGGAGGAAGGCACACCGGTTTTGCAGTTCCTGTGTCGATTGTATGTGTAACTAATGAGGTCTTCCCCAGCTTTCCACTGAAAAGATATTCAAAGTCTCGTAACAGGCTTGCCAGCTTTTCCTTGTCTGCTGGAAGTAAAGCTGCCTGATCCAACACCGGGATAAAATCAACTTTGGTATCCTTAAATGTCAGGCAAGCTACATGACCTTCCAAGTCCCCAAACTCCCCCTCCAACAGGCCTAGGTCTGGTACGTAGTTTGCATTGTCTCCCAATTTAATGCTACCTGTGGCCGGATGAATATGAACATCTGCCTGGATCATGAAATCTGTACCCAAAAGAATGGGGCAAGACAGGTCTGGAATTACAACAAAGCGATGTGTGAACAAATGACCCAGCAAGCTCACGGGCAGCCACACAATACCTGAAGGAGTGCACTGTTTTGAGTCAGCCAACTCAAGTGGGGAGAAAGTCCAAGGGAGAGCAATATCCTCATTTATTCCACATTTAAGGAGAATGGATGGATGGACTGCTGAAATTGATGCGCCAGTATCCAGTGTCGCTCTCAGAAAAACCTGGTTAACCATTATCATTGACGACAAAGGGGAGTTCTTAGACTTCCTTGGGCTGTCCTTTACCAAATTAACTGAGCGAGAACCCTCTGTCCTTTGTATGCTGGGCCCCGGTTCCGCGTTCTGGTTTCCACCCTGGGGTCTCTGAAACCTACGTGGTCGAGCACCCAGGTCACCCCTAGTGTCTTGTGGAGCATTTGGGTTCTCTTGATCTGGCTGAGGACTAGCAGCTGCCCCCCCACCAGGTTCTGTGTTTCCACTCTGCCTAGTTTTCTTACAGGTCCCACAATTACATGTGGTGACACCGGGGGTAAAACATCTGTAGCAGTGCAAGTTTGGTCGCCGGGTCAGCTGAGCAGAAGTGGCAGTCCTGTTAGGGGAGATAGGACCGAAGGCAGTGTGTAGCTCATGGGCAGTCAGGAGCAGCTCAGTTAAAGTTGTGGGTGCGGCCTCATGGAGGGCCAGTGTATACTGGTCTGAGACATGCCGGCAAATCACCTCGATCTGTTCTTGCTCAGACGGCGGTTGCCTCAGTCATTTGAACTCAGTCACCAGGTGAGCAACAAAAGTGGGAAGTGGTTCATCAGAAGCCTGAACACTGCCTAAAATTCCTCTCCAAATCTTCTCTTCATTGTCTGTTGGTAAGAATGCTAGACGAAAGAGATCTGAGAAATGTTCCCATGACAGTAGGTGGGGCTGCATGGCAGAGTACCACTTCCGAGGTTCCCTCTCAAACAGCCTCGTCAACTCTAGAAAAAACTGAGTATCAGATAAGCCAACCGCTGTTTTGTACAACGAAACAGACTGAAGCCATTCCTCTGGGTCAATAGAATCACCCCCATCAAACTTGGGTGGCACAAGGCCGGAAAGGTAAGCAGAACTAAGCAGCGGGGGGTGTGGACATGACTGGGCTGTGCATTCGGAGAGAGTGTGTGCCGCAGTGAGTGTAGTGTGTCCAGGACGGGCACCAGCATTCTGTCCATGTGAGTGTTGAGAAGCCTCGGCATTTCGACTATTGCGCTTTGTGAGTGTGTGTGTAGCAGGGGTGGAGGTAAACATAGGATGGGTATGTGTGTCTGGTCTCTGTGAGTGTGAAGAGGTCTGGGATCTCAAACTGCTGTAGCAAGCTGTGTTGTAAGCCAATAGACATACTAAATGCAGATGTCAGCGTATCTACTTGGGCTAACTCATTCACAGTTCGGGCATCATTTGTAACGATCTGGCAATGAGTTAGCCCAGATCCTCACATGTATTCCAAAGAAAGGTGTATAAACCCAGATGGACACGGAAAAATGGAAGCTCTTCGTTTAATATCTTGCAGGCAACTATGGGTGACTTATATTTCACACAGCTGTCTTCACGATAAAATAAACAACATTAAACTCCAAAATGTGCGAGGCACAAAAAAAATAAAATTAAAAAATAAAATTATGCTCATAAATTGAATATAAAATACAACACACTCAAAGAATATACTTCACCATCTCTGCTGAAAAATAAGACAAGATATAGCTCCAGATTTCAAGATTCCAAATGGCCTAATTGCTTCAACTGACAGTCCTTCCTGTGTGGTGAACCACATGCTAGAACACTTTATAAAAAATAAAAACAGACTGCTTCTTTCCACTGTGTAATCAGACGCACACACATACATATACGCGTGTACACAGCTTAAACAGACCCCATGAATCTGTTTCACATTTTAAGTCCTTAACCAAGGGTTATACACAACTTCCTCAAGTAATGTCTGTTAAATGCAGGACCTGATAAAGTTAAGGTGAATGGCAGTGACTTCAGGCTCACCCACAAACATAACCTTCGCTGTGACCCACAAACCAACCTTCAGATGATTTGTAAACAGATTCTGTGACAAAAGGAAGGTGATACTGCCCTATTACCCAACACCCATTGTTGTGGCCCACCCAGTGGGGCACCTGCACATTGTGATGTACCCTATGATAGGACCTGTATTTAAGTTCCTGTCACATTAACCATCTGTAAGACGAAGGGCCAGGCAACCAAAAGAGTCCAAGCAGATTACAGCATATGGCTGGGGTCCTGTCTGTCTAACAGGCCACAATAATACATACAACTGGTCAAGCTGAAATAAAGAAAAGTGAGCTTATGTACAGAAGTTTGCAACCTACAGAGCAAAAGGAAGTGCGAGGGTCACCACACACCCTTCATGTGTGCTTGTATTTGACTCTCCTGAATGGGTGCAGGCATCACACTTTAAGGAGGATACAACTCTTCAGTAACTGGCTATGTCTTAAGCAGTTATGAAGACGTACTTACATATTGAGAGTAAGAAAACAAAGAATGGAAAAAAAAAAATCCGCTGTGGTTTCAATACAAGGAAGTGTATGGAAACTGCTCTTTTAGAAACAATGAACCCTTAAGAATTTCACTAGAGTTACAAGACACCACAAAGCAGCTGAATCACACACACACACACACACATTTTCAGAACCGCTTGTCCTATACGGGGTCACGGGGAACCGGAGCCTACCTGGTAACACAGGGCGTAAGGCCGGAGGGGGAAGGGGACACACCCAGGACGGGACGCCAGTCTGTCGCAAGGCACCCCAAGCGGGACTCGAACCCCAGACCCACTGGAGAGCAGGACTGCGGTCCAACCCACTGCGCCACCGCATCCCCTTACAGCTGAATCAAAGGTCACAAATTCATTGTGCATTTTGTCGCTTCACCAGAGCACTATGGACATTCTAACCTATTACTACCAGCATTTGAACGAACTCATGGAGAAATTAAACCAATACATATTAAAATCACTGGAAATAAAATCTAGCTCTGCCTTATGACAACACACACACCCAGGGGATGAAAGCTATTGTCTGTATTGATGCCAAGCTGGGTGAGGGTTGCAGCCAGGTTGCCAGTATTGCTGCCTCTGCTGAGCCAGTGGCGGCCAGCTTCATCCACATCCAGCAGAGCCAGCAGGGGGGATGGAAATGCAGACTAGAAAAGTCTTGCAGGGACCCCCCAGTGTTTAGGGTTGAGGGAGTAAGGGGTGCACCTGACTGATTGCCTAGGGATGTGAAGATGCTGGAGGATGAAGGAATGAAGTAGTTGGGAACATTGACAAGTAAAGACAAAGGAAAGACAAAGAGGAACGGTAACAGTGTGGAGAGAGTCGAGAATTGGAAAAAGAATAGGAATGAGCAGGAAGGTGGAACGAGGAGGAAACAACACAAGGAGTATGGAAAAGTAAAATACAGGAGGAAGGAGGAACAAGAGGATAAAAAGTAAGGAGAAAACAGGCTTTGGTGAGTACATCTGGTAGGTGTGAGCACACAGGTACACAGAAAAACCATCTGGAAAGGTGCCAAGGTGCCTCCAAATGAAGTTGAGCAAAATTGGCTGTAGAAAAAAAATCAGGAAACTGTCAGGAACAGAATTGTAATATAGCAAATCAACTAAAATGTAAAAGCCCCTATGATGTAAAGAGGACAGATGTGTAGAAGGAATCTTTAGATAAGACCTTAAAAAAAAGTCCAGATTAACTGTGGTCATTAAAAATTCCATGAAACTTAATAGCTAACTGTAATGCCCTGCTCGAGTTCTCAATATGTACACTGTATATATAGAAAAATTCTATCGAAGTATCTATTATGTAACTACCAGTTACGACTGCAGTAATTACCTTCCACACTCCTAAAGATAAAGTGAAAGCAGCAACCTTACTATACCCACTTAACAGTCTGGTGCTTTAATCAATCTACTGCTGTCCTGTACTAACTACTCAGTAATGTGCAAAGACTTTGCAGGAACACAGTACTACTGTCCCTAATTAAAGGAAAACCATGTGTTTTCCTACCATCTTGCTGGTAGTGCTTTAATAAGAACAAATGCCAGCATATAGCTATGCTAGAAATGGTGAAAAATATATTCCATATTTATCATTTTGCTAAAAAAAATTGTTGTTTACTTGAGATGGCAGAGCATCCAGAGTGAGGTAGTGAACAGAGTGAGGCAGAGTGAGGAGTCGAACACCAGTAGCCGAGAAGGAGTCCTTTGAAAGAATGGAGTACCTGTTTGACGTAAGTTCCAACCTGAACGTATCATCTGTCAGCACACCTATGTGTTGTGTATCATGTAATATCTATTGCTTAGTTGTACCTTAAATGTGTAGCAAATAATGACTTGGTGTGGAAAGTCTGCGATTTAGAGGAGCGCATTAAGAATTTGATTTCTATCTGGGAAACAGAGAGTTGCTTGGACTCGGTGTGTCCCGATGCTTCTGTGGTGTTGAACTCAGCGTCGACACTTACAGGCCCCAGTACAGCTAATGAGAACCCCGGACCGTTCTCACAGCCACTGGGTCACTATTCTGAGTAAGTCGAATAAAACGAAGCCTAAGGCATGGGTTCCTAATTTGGGTTCTCCCTCCCAAACCCAAAATAGATATTAGGCTCTAAGCAGTTCACCCAATAATAATAATAATAATAATGATTATAATAATGATAACAACAATGTGCTTAGTCTGGGGGACTTGGATATCCAAAATGTTAAGGTTCAGGGGCCTGGGATTCAAAGTGTAAAGGTGAAGTGTTTCCCATGTGCGTGTGTGTCCGACATCGAGGCTCATGTCAGCTCTCTGGCCAATAATGCCGTGTCAACTATGATGGAGCATGTTGGTGGTAATGATATTTGTTATCAGCAGTCTGAGGTGTTAAAGAGCTGCTTTACTTCTATGTATAATAAGGCCAGAAGAAAATGTCGTAATCTAATAGTGTCTGGCCCTTTACCCAGTATTTTCATGGGGGACATAGTGTACAGTAGACTGGTGTCCTTTAACAGGTGGTTAGAAACATGATGCCGCTCTAATCGCAAATCATTTGTTAATAACTGGGATGATTTCTGGGAAAGGCCCAGATTTTTCACACGTGATGGTGTACACCTCAACTGGAGGAGTTTGTTTGTTCTGTCCCAGAACTTGGC
Organism: Scleropages formosus; assembly: GCF_900964775.1. NCBI lineage: Eukaryota > Metazoa > Chordata > Actinopteri > Osteoglossiformes > Osteoglossidae > Scleropages > Scleropages formosus. The sequence continues at coordinate 21,304,101 of NC_041828.1, read as the reverse complement.
CTGCAAGCTGCAGGACTAACTCAGTCATGAGTCATCTCCTTTAGCTTCTCTATGTATTGATGGGTCTGTTACTTGTTCTGGTACCAGTGCTTGTTTCTCATGTGATGGGGTTTCTTGTGCCCTGTGCAGTGTGGACCTCAAAACTTTAAATAAAAGCGTTAAGTGCAGCCAAAACATACAAACTATTATAAGGCTACGGCATTTAACTAGGCTTAGGGATAGGAATGCTTCCACCAGAAACCTAAAATACATTAAAACAGACATTCTCAACTTATCACTGAGGCCAAACTGTAATATAAAATGCTGTCTGTTAAATATTCGTTCACTAACAAGTAAAGCTGTTCTAGTAAACAACTTAATATTAAGTTACAAGTCTGATCTATTCTTTCTTCCTGAAACTTGGCTTGATGAGACCGATATGATACAACTCCACTCTGGACAGATATAATTATTTCCATAAATCTCGTTCTGCATGTAGTGGAGGTGGAGTCAGCGTTCTTTTCAATAATAGATTACAAATAACACCGAGAAATCATGATCATTTTCCCTCATTTGAAGTTCTAGAGCTAGATTTCAAGTGAAAACCCAGTATAATTCTATTTCTTATCTACCGTCCACCTGGACCATATTCCTCTTTTTTAAAGGAATTTAATAACTTTATAACCAATTTAGTCATTATTCATGTGTCATGATTTTGTTCCACACAATGATGGACTCAAGTGCAGAAGTCTTCAAGTCAATGTTTATTACAGTAGACAGATGTAGTCCAAAAGAGAAGTCGGGGACAGGCAAAGGTCAGACGATCGGCAAATAGGATACACAGGACGAAGCAATGATCGTGGTCGAAGAACAAACAAGCAAAGGTCGAGGTCGGAAGGAGTTACATGAAACACATTAAGAAATGCAAGAGAAGTCCCTGAACAAGGTTCCCCAATTGCCGTCCCCTCGCCGTCCCTTTTTATCCCTGTTCCCATCAGTGAACAGCAGGTGTCGCCGATGTGCTGGTTGATGGAGACGTGACAGTACCCCCCCCAATGGGCGGCTCCAGACGCCCGAGGCCGGGATGGCGGGTGCCCCCTGAGACTCGGGATGGTCCTGGTGGAAGTTCGCGATGAGCGAAGGGTCCAAAATGTCAGATGCTGCTACCCAGGACCACTCCTCCGGGCCGTATCCCTCCCAGTCGACCAGATATTGCAGCCGACCCTGCCGCCAGAGCAAGTCCGACAGGGCCCGAACTGTGTAGGTTCAGTCCCCATCGATTGGTATCAGGGGGGATCGCGCTGCGTCGGCTGGTGGCTGGTGAAGGGATACTCCCACTGGCTTCAGGAGGGACACATGGAAGATCGGGTGCACCCTGAGATCTGGGGGCAGCTGTAAACAGTAGGTTACCGGGGTCACTTGATGCAGGACCTTGAACGGGCCTATGTAGCAGGGCTTGAGTTTTCTTGAGGTGACTTTTAGGCGAAGATCCTGGGTCGGCAGCCACACTCATTGCCCAGGCAGGAAGGATAGAGTGCGCTGGTGTCGGTCTGCCTGACTCTTGTATCTTTCGGAACAGCGGGGCAAGTGGCTCCGCACTGTACGCCACACACGGTCGCTTTCTTGATGCCAGGACTCCACTGCTGGGACTGGGCTCTGCAGGGTCTCCCTGGGGAGCATGGGAGGTTGGTATCCTAAAGTACACTGGAAAGGTGAGATCCCTGTGGATGAGTGCGGCGTGGAATTGTAGGCGTACTCTGCCCACGACAGGTAGCGTGCCCATTGGTGAGGTTGCTGAGAACAATAAGCCCGGAGGTATCTAGCGATGTCCTGTTGCAGGCGTTCAACCTGTCCGTTGGCCTGCAGGTGGTAGCCCGAGGAAAGGCTTACTGTTACACCAAGCCGCTTCCAAAAGGCCCTCCAGACTCGGGAGACAAACTGCGGTCCTCTATCAGGGATGATATCTTCCGGCAGTCCGTACAAGCGGAAGACCTGCTCGAAAAGGATCTCTGCGACTTTCAAGGCGGTGGGTAACTTCGGGAGAGGGATCAGACAACATGCTTTGGAGTATCGATCTACCACTATGAGAATTACTGTCTTACTGTCGGAGACTGGCAGGTCTACCAGGAAGTCCAAAGTGACGTGCGTCCACAGCCGAGTAGGTGTGGGTAGTGGTTCCAGGAGACTGGCAGCCTTTTCTGGCAGGGTCCGCGTCTGAGCACAAGTAGCACAGCCCTGAACGAAGTCTCAGACGTCGTCTGCCACTGAAGGCCACCAGAACCGCCCCGTAACAGCGAAAGATACCTGGGTGACCTGCCACAGGGACCTCACCGGCCCACTTCATCACTGCGGCGCGAAGTGGACTGGGGACGTATTCTTTCCCCGCAGGCTTCCCCGGTGGTTCTGGTTCGCTGGCACGGGCGTCCTGGATGTCCTGGAGCAGCTGCCACCCCACAGGCCCCATGACACATTGTTTGGCCTTTTCTAGGTGTTCAAGGCTTCTATGGTCTATGAGGATGAGGAATGGGTGTACAGCCCCATCAAGCCAATGTCTCCATTTGTATAGCGCGAGCTTAATGGGTAGGAGTTCCCGGTTCCCTATGTTGTAGTTGCGTTCTGCTGGGGTCATCTTCCTGGAAAAGAAAACACAAGGGTACATCTTCGGAGGATTGCCTTGCCTTTGGGACAGGACAGCTCCCACGCCAACAGAGGAGGCGTCGACTTCCACCACAAAAGGCAAGGAGGGGTCTGGCTGCTTCAGCACTGGGGCAGAGGTGAACCGGGTCTTCAACTCCTGGAAGGCCCTTTCCACGTCCTCACCCCACGGAATCCTACGCTCCTTACTGGCAGTGAGAGCAGCGAGAGGAGCGGCTACTGTGCTGAAGCCACGGATAAATCGACGGTAGAAATTAGCGAAACCAAGGAAACACTGGAGGGCTCTTCCCTTGGTCAATCGAGGCCATGATGTTACTGCACCTACCTTCTTTGGGTCCATGGAGATCCCCTGCTGCCTCAGGATGTATCCCAGGAAGGCCATCTGGCGTTGATGGAATAAGCACTTCTCCCCCTTGACATAAAGATGGTGCTCTAAGAGACATCACAGGACGGATCGTACCTGGTGTATGTGTTCCTCTCGGGTCCGGGAGTAGCTCAGGATATCGTCCAGATAGACGATCACGAACCGATTTATGAAATCCCCCAGCACATGATTGAGGAAGGCTTGAAAGACCGAGGGGGTGTTGACTAAACCAAACGGCATTACCTAATATTCATAATGCCCTAGGGTGGTGGAAAACGCCGTCTTCCATTCGTGCCCCTCTTGGATCCTGATCAGGTTGTATGCACTGCGGAGATCTAGCTTGGTAAACCAGGAGGAACTATGGATGTTCTCCAAGGCTGCAGTTACAAGTGGCAGCGGATGGGGGTATTTAACTGTGATAGCATTTAACCCCCGATAGTCAATGCAAGGACGTAGGCCCCCGTCCTTCTTACCTATGAAGAAGAATCCGGCTGAAGCAGGAGAGGTGGAGGGCAGGATGAGACCCGAAGCAAGGGCGTCCATGATGTATTCCTGCATGGCCCTCTGCTCCGGTAAGGACAGGAGATACGCCCGGCCCCGGGGTGGTGTGTTTCCAGGCAGGAGATCAATGGCGCAGTCCCAGGGTCGGTGAGTTGGTAGCTCAGCTGCTCTGGTCTTACTGAAGACCTCCCTTAGGTCTTCGTATTCTGGGGGGATCTCTGGAGGGGGAAGACCGTCGACACCCTCCACCGATGTTGCTCGGCAGGGAAGAGTCAGATAGGATGAGTGACATTTATTCCCCCTGACACCACTTCATTAGTGCTCCAGCGGAAAACCGGATCATGTCTCGTCAACCAGGGATACCCGAGAATGATAGGGGTGTCAGGGGCTCGAATCATGAAAAAGGTGAGTACCTCATGGTGACAGGCTCCTGTCTCCAGCTGGAACGGGATGGTGCATGTGTCTACCACACCGGAACCGAGGGGTTGGCCATCAAGGGCTTTGACCTTTAGAGTAACCTCACAGGTCTGATGGGGAATGTGGTGTTTTCTGGCAAAGCCCCAGTCTATGAAACACCCACCTGCCCTGGAATCTATTAGCGCGCTGGTCTGTACTCTGTGTCCCTCCCAGGCAACGCACACAGGTAACCGCAATTGACCTCTGTGTTCCCCTGGACTCACCTTGGATTCACGGGAGGCCCCTTGGGGTGGGCAGACTGGGCAGGTAGAGCGGAAGTGGTCCGGGGGACCGCAATACAGGCACAGGTTGCCCACCAGGCGGCGTCTCCTTTCCTTTGGACCTAGCCGGCCTCCTCCAGCCTGCATGGGTTCCAGGTCTTCCTCTGCAGGGTAGGCAGGAAGGGCTACCTGGCCCCCCTCATCTGTCGGTTCCGGCCTCGGTTGTCAATCACAATGTCGGTTTCCACAAAGCGATCAAAGGTTCGGTCCTCCCCGCGGTACGTTAGCTCAGCTTGGATCTGAGGGTGAAGCCCTTTGCAAAAACAGGTAAGGAGAGCCTGCGGCGAGGGAACGGAACTCGAGAGCATATTCAGCTACAGTCCTGTTTCCTTGTTTCAGGTGCCAGAGGCGGTCACCAGCCGAGCAACCTGCATGAGGGTGGTCAAACATCGCTTCAAATTTTTCCCGAAAAGCAGTGTAAGTGGTCTTCTGGCAGGTGCGCCACCCCGCCGCTGCCCAGGCACGAGCTGGACCCACCAATAAAGACAGCACAAATGCTATTTTGGCTTCATCAGTCTGGTACATGCGTGGGGAGCATACAAACACCAATTCACACTGCATCAGGAAGTCTTGGCACTGATCAGGTGTGCCATCATACCTCTCAGGCATGGCGATGGTTGTGTCAGGTCCAGATTCCTCGGGAGGAGCAGGTGGTGCAGGGTCAGCTGGAACCGCGGGTGTGGTTGTTATTGGAGACTGGAGAATTCCTGCAGTCTGCTGGACTTTATGCAGCCGCTTGATGGTGTCTTCTAGTCTTGCCCGGGACTGCTCATGCGCACTAATGATCGCCCCCTGGGCGGAGAGTGCGTTGCGCAGCTGGGCGAGTTCTGCTGAGTCCAGATATAAGGCAGAACCTTCTGTCATGATTTCGTTCCACATGATTACGGACTCAAGTGTAGAAGTCTTCTAATCGATGCTTATTACAGTAGACAGACGTAATCCAAAAGAGAAGTCGAGAACAGGCGAAGGTCAGGCGATCGGCAAACAGGATACATAGGATGAGGCGATAATCGTGTTCGAAGAACAAACAAGCAAAGGTCGAGGTCGGAAGGAGTTACATGAAACACATTCAGGAATGCAAGAGAAGTCGCTGAACAAGGTTCCGCAATTGCCGTCTCCTCGGCAACTGACGGAGACGTGACGTCATGACAAAATTATCTTGATGGGTGATTTCAACATTCATATAGATGTGTTATTGGATACTCTCGCTAATTGTTCTATGTCTCTCCTGAACTCCGTCAGTTTTATTCAAGTTGTTAACAGTCCTACTCATTCCAGTAACCATATGCTTGATCTCGTCATAACCTACACCGTAGATGTTCGTAATGTAAATATTATTTCTTTAAATGAGACTATTTCTGATCGTTACCCATTAGTCTTTGATCTATACCTACCAGTGCCATCTGACCACAGTAAGACCAAAATCGTGAGGCATATTGATGACTGCTAAAATTGTTGATTATATTAGAAGCTCGGTGTAGCACGCCGAGGCCACCCGGGGAGGGGGCGGAGATGAGGGCAAAGCAGCCACAGCTGGGGCTGATTTCATCCCCTATTTCTTCCCCGGTGCCCAGGAGTACGGGGAAGAGACAGAGGAGGAGAACCAGACAGAGGCGACTGCAGACCCGAACCCTGAGACGACACCCGCGTCCCAACCGACCCGACTCTCCCAGCCCCCCCAACCAGCACGAAACTTTGCGCTACCTGTTCCCTCCTCCCCCTTTCCCATCTCCTTCCTTCTCCGCTGTCTAAGGCAAATAAAAGCCCACAGCAACGGGAGACTGCATCTCCTCCTGTTTCCTGCCTTGTCTCTTACACTCTGATTTCAGAACAAGAATAGATATTGATCAAATGGCTTTTGAGTATAATTCAGTAGTAAAATTCGCCCTAGACTCTTGTGGCTCCATCAAAGACTAAACTTATTCGAACTGTAAGAACCTCGCTGTGGTTCAACGAATCAACTCATGCAATAAAGGTAGAATATCGTAAATTAGAGTGTAAATGACATTCAACTAAACTAAACATTTATTATGTTGCCTGGTCCGATTGTCTAAAAAATTATAAAAAAGCACTTTTTCATGCCAGATTTGAATACTACGCAAAGTTAATTGATGAAAATCAGAAGAACCCTTGCTTCCTGTTTAATACCATTGCTTACTTAATTAGTAAACACAAAGATAAACAATGTATTTCTGCTTCCATTACTAACGGTGAACTTATGTCATTTTTTTCAATAATAAATTAGACAATATCCGCAAATCCATAGTGCCCTCTAGTTCAGTCTTAGCCAGTGTAAGCACTTCTGACGATGATACTATTTGTTGTCCATTCCATTTCAGTAGCTTTGAGGTAATAACTGTAGAGGAAATCCATCCATCCATCCATCTTCCTCCGCTTATCCGGGATCGGGTCGCGGGGGCAGTAGTCTAAGCAGAGCCCCCCAGACTTCCGTCTCCCCGCAAACCTCCTCCAGCTCCTCTGCGGGAACCCCAAGGCATTCCCAGGCCAGCCGGGAGACGTAGTCTCTCCAACGTGTCCTGGGTCTGCCCCGAGGCCTCCTCCCAGTGGGACATGCCCGGAACACCTCCCCAGGGAGGCGTCCAGGAGGCATCCGGAACAGATGCCCGAGCCACCTCAACTGGCTCCTCTCCATGCGGAGGAGCAGCGGCTCTACTCCGAGCTCCTCCCGGGTGACTGAGCTCCTCACCCTATCCCTAAGGGTGCGCCCAGCCACCCTGCGGAGGAAACTCATTTCTGCCGCTTGTATCCGCGATCTCATTCTTTCGGTCATGATCCAGAGTTCATGACCATAGGTGAGGGTAGGAATGTAGATCGACCGGTAAATTGAGAGCTTCGCCTTACGACTCAGCTCCTTCTTCACCACAACAGACCGGTACAATGACCGCATTACTGCGGTCGCCGCACCGATCCGTCCATCAGCCTGCCGCTCCATTTTTCCCTCACTCGTGAACAAGACCCCGAGATACTTAAACTCCTCCACTTGAGGGAGGAGCTCCCCCATAACCCAGAGGGGGCAATCCACCTTTTTCCGACTGAGGACCATGGTCTCGGATTTGGAGGTGCTGATTCTCATCCCCGCAGCTTCACACTCGGCTGCAAACCTCTCCAGTGCACGCCTCAAGTCTTGATTCGATGAAGCCAACAGGACCACATCGTCCGCAAAAAGCAGAGACAAGATCCTGCGGCCACCAAAACAGACACCCTCCGTTCCCTGGCTGCGCCTAGAAATTCTGTCCATGAAGATAATGAACAGAATCAGTGACAAAGGGCAGCCCTGGCGGAGTCCAACATGCACCGGGAACAGGTCTGACTTACTGCCGGCAATGCGAACCAAGCTCCTGCTCCGGTCATACAGGGAATGAATAGCCCGTAGCAACGAGCCCCGAACCCCATAATCCCGAAGTACCCCCCACAGGATGCCACGAGGGACACGGTCGAATGCCTTCTCCAGGTCCATAAAACACAGATGGACTGGTTGGGCAAACTCCCATGAACCCTCCAACACCCTAGTGAGGGTATAGAGCTGGTCCAGTGTTCCACGGCCAGGGCGAAAACCGCATTGCTCCTCCTGGATCCGAGGTTCGACTATCGGTCGGATTCTCCTCTCCAGTACCCCGGCATAGACTTTCCCAGGGAGGCTAAGGAGTGTGATCCCCCTGTAGTTGGAACACAATCTCCGGTCCCCCTTCTTAAAAAGAGGGACCATCACCCCGGTCTGCCAGTCCAGAGGCACCGTCCCCGAACTCCACGTGATGCTGCAGAGGCGTGTCAGCCAAGACAGCCCCACAACATCCAGAGACTTGAGAAACTCTGGGCAGATCTCATCCACCCCCGGAGCCTTGCCACCGAGGAGTTTTTTGACTACCTCAGCAACTTCAGCCAGGGTAATGGACGAGTCCCCCTCCGAGTCCCCGGCCTCAGCTTCCTCTACGGAAGGCGTGTCGGAGGGATTGAGGAGATCCTCAAAGTACTCCTTCCACCGCCCGAGGACATCCTCAGTTGAGGTCAGCAGCGCACCACTTCCACTGTAAACAGTGTTGGCGGAACACTGCTTCCCCCCTCTGAGTCGCCGGACGGTTTGCCAGAATCTCTTTGAGGCCGACCGAAAGTCTTCCTCCATGGCCTCACCGAACTCCTCCCAGGCCCGAGTTTTTGCCACGGCGACTGCCAGAGCTGCGCTCCGTCTGGCCCGCCGGTACCCGTCAGCTGCTTCAGGAGTCCTATGAGCCAGCCAAGCCCGATAGAACTCCTTCTTCAGCTTGACGGCATCCCTTACCTCCGGTGTCCACCACCGTGTTCGGGGATTGCCGCCGCGACAGGCACCGGAGACTTTATGGCCGCAGCTCCGAACCGCCGCCCCGACAATGGAGGTGTGGAACATAGTCCATTCGGACTCAATGTCCCCAGTCTCTCTCGGGACCTGGTTGAAGCTCTGTCGGAGGTGGAAGTTGAAGACCTCTCTGACAGGGGCCTCTGCCAAACGTTCCCAACAGACCCTCACTATGTGTTTGGGCCTGCCAGGTCTGTCCAGCTTTTTCCCCCGCCATCGAATCCAACTCACCACCAGGTGGTGATCAGTTGACAGCTCAGCCCCTCTCTTCACCCGAGTGTCCAAGACATATGGCCGAAGGTCAGAAGAAACGACTACAAAGTCGATCATCGACCTCCGACCTAGGGTGTCTTGGTGCCAAGTGCACTGATGGACACCCTTATGCATGAACATGGTGTTTGTTATGGACAAACCGTGACTAGCACAGAAATCCAATAACAGCTCACCGCTCGGGTTCAGATCGGGGAGGCCGTTCCTCCCAATCACGCCCCTCCAGGTGTCACTGTCGCTGCCCACGTGGCCATTAAAGTCCCCCAGTAGAACGACAGAGTCCCTAGTGGGAGCGCTTTCCAGCACGCCCCCCATGGACTCCATAAAGGCCGGGTACTCTGCACTGCCGCTAGGCACATAAGCACAAACGACAGTGAGAGACCGTTCCCTGACCCGAAGGTGTAGGGAGACGACCCTCTCGTTCACCAGGGAAGACTCCAACACATGGCGGCTGAACTGGGGGGCTATTAATAAGCCCACACCCGCCCGCCGCCTCTCACCCTGGGCAACGCCAGAATAGTGGAGAGTCCACCCTTGGTCGAGAAGAGTGGTTCCAGAACCCAGGCTGAGTGGAAATGAGCCCGACTATATCTAGACGGTATCTCTCAACCTCCTGCACTAGCTCAGGCTCCTTCCCCGCCAGTGAGGTGACATTCCAAGTCCCAAAAGCCAGAGTTGGTGTCCGAGGTTTGGGTCGACCGGACACTCGGCCCCGACCGCCGCCCAAATCACAACGCGCCGGCCCCTTTCGGCATCTCCAGCAGGAGGTGAGCCCACTGAAGAGCGGCTCCACGTCTTGACTTCGGGCTGAGCCCGACCAGGCCCCGTGGGCATAGACCTGGCTACCAGGTGCTCGCATGCAAGCCCCGCCCCAAGCGTGGCTCCTCGAACTGCCATCTTAACCCCTCCTCGAACCGCCACCTTAACGTGGTGGAGGGGTTTGAGTGCCTGAATGATCTCAGGAGCTATGTTGCTTGGGGCTATATGCCCCTGGTAGGGTCTCTCATGGCAAACAGGTCCTGGGTGACAGACGAGACAAAGCACGGTTCAAAACCCCCTTATGATGACCATTAAATCAAGGTTCTCGTTTACCCCGCCTGGTATGGGGTCACCGGGGCCCCACCCTGGAGCCAGTGTTTAACAAGTAATTATAATGTTGGTAAATGGCATCTTGGATCCCCAGCTCAGCATGGAACGTCTCGATTGTCATGGCAAATGAACATCATCCTCTGTCATCATGGGAAATTAGCATGGTAATTTCCTCTACACCCCTCCGCGAACCGCCACCTTACCGAGGTGGAGAGGTTTGAGTGCCTGAATGATCTCAGGAGCTATGTTGCTTGGGGCTATATGCCCCTAGTAGGGTCTCCCAAGGCAAACAGGTCCTGGGTGACAGACGAGACAAAGCGCGGTTCAAAATCCCCTTATGACTATTAAATCAAGGATCTCGTTCACCCCGCCCGGTATGGGGTCACCTGGGCCCCACCCTGGAGCCAGGCCTGGGGAGGGGGCTCGCATGTGAGCGCCTGGTGGCCAGGCACTGTGGAATACTCTACCAGTCGCTGTCAGAAATGCCCCGTCTGTCTCTGTCTTCAAATTCAGACCAAAGACTTAAATGTTTACTCAGGCATTCCACCTCGAAATGTAATTCCACTTGCCTGTGTTTGTTTTTACCACCTTTATGCCAATGTATATTAAATTGACTTGTTTAAGTTACAAATTACTAAGAAATTATTAACTCTGTTAGGGGGGCGCAGTGGCGCAGTGGGTTGGACTGGGTCCTACTCTCCAGGGGGTCTGGGGTTTGAGTCCCGCTTGGAGTGCCTTGTGATGGACTGGTGTCCTGTCCTGGGTGTGTCCCCTCTGGCCTTGCACCCTGTGTTGCTGGGTAAGCTCCGCTTCCCTGTGACCCTGTATGGGACAAGTGGTTCTGAAAATGTGTGTGTGTGTGTACTACCTCTGTTCTTTCTTCTTGTTGAGCATTGTCTCTCTACATAAGACTTGAGGAGCCCGGCCAGTGTTCCTACACATATCCCATGCTGACTGAAGATGTTAACCAATTGCCATGATGGACGAGACACACCATGCTGAGTTGGGGATTCAAGATACCATATAGCAACAATATCATTATTACTTTCTAACTGGCTTAGAATTGTTACTCAATCTAGAACGCCCAGGAGAGGTGGGCAGCCACTGGCCCTTGGACCCCCAGAAGTTTTTTTCTTCCTCAATTTTCAGTTGGGAGTTTTTGTTCCTTTCCTCATGGCCAGCAGGCATACTTAGAGCTCTTTAAAAGTGCCACGCCCACACCTCCGGGCCAACACGGAACACCTGTGACCCAACGCAGACCGCAGCATAAAAGGCTGCGTCGGACAACCAGCTGAGGCGGAACCTTGATCTGCCTCCTCGTTAGCGACCTTCTCCAGCCATTTCCTGTTCCCGAACGCCTTCCCCGAACCCGTCCCTTGTTCCCCCGATCTCCTGCCTCCTTCGGATCATCGACCTCTTGCCTGTACACTGACCTCGCCTTTTGGATCCTCCCTGTTACGACGTTCGCACCTCGAAGACCCTTTGCCCGTCCTCTGACCTCCTCTCTTGGATTTTCCCGAAGACACCCCGATTACCGCTCTGCACTTGGGTCCGCCGGTCCCTCAGACGCGACCATGACAGAAGGTTCCGCCTCGTATACGGATCCAGCGGAGCTGAACCATCTCCAAGCGGAGTTGGACTCGCGTGAAGCACGCTTGGCAGGTATGGAACAGACGCTCCACAACCTCATCGCCTCTTACAAGCAGGTGGTAAGCGTGCTGAATACGTCGCGTGCGCCCACACAACCCATTGAGAAACGCGCAGCCGGTCCTGCAGCGCCTGACTCGTCGAACGCCACTCCTTCTCCTTCACGCGGTTTCCACTTGTCTCCCCCGACCCGCTTTGACGGGACCCCAGCACAATGTGAAGGCTTCTTGTTTCAATGTGAGCTCGTTTTTTCCAGTATGCCTCCAGTTTACAGCACAGCTCAGAGCCAGATCACCTACGTCCTCTCTCTGCTCACGGGAAAAGCACTTGAGTGGGCGACAGCAGTCTGGACAAATGGCTTCCCCAGCACTTATGCGCAGTTCAAGAGCCGGTTCCTCGCCGTTTTCGGACTGGCTCAACCAGAGTAACAGCTAAATGAAAGACTCCTGAATCTACAGCAAGGTGACCGACCCGTGGCAGATGACGCCCTAGAATTTCGTGTTCTTGCAGAACGCAGCGATTGGGGAGAGAAAGCCTTGTTGGCTAGTTTTCGCCGTGGTCTAAACCCACGCATCCGTGGTGAAATGGTGTTCCGAGGAGAAAGATGGACCCTTGATCGGTTCATAGAAACCGCTGTAACCTTAGATAACCAGATCAGAACCCAGGGACCAGCCTCAGAACCGGCTCCAGAAAGATGCGGTCCCGAACACTCGGAAGAAAAGCCGATGCAGCTGGGGCTGGGGCGCCTGCCCCTCCCCGAACGACAGCGAAGACTACAAAATCGCCTCTGTCTTTACTGTGGTGACCCTAGTCACTTCCGTCTCCAGTGCCCTGTCCGCCCTGAGATCAAGGTGAGTGGCACCCTCTGTTGTAACCGCCTCGCGGTACCTGTAATGTTATCCTGGGGAGCAGGACAGGTACAGACGCAAGCACTGGTGGATTCAGGAGCAGCAGGGTGCTTCATGGACATTGGGTTTGCTCGGTCTCATAGCATTCCTTCCAAACCCATTGGGGGGCGTCTTAAAGTGACCGCCCTAGATGGCCAGCCCCTCGGAAAGGGTTTTGTGGACCACCATACAGCCCCTGTAACTGTGAGAGTAGGTGTATGTCACCAGGAAATGTTGAGTTTTTATTTGATTTCGTCTCCGGAGTTGCCCCTGATTCTTGGGTTCCCTTGGCTCTCCAAGCATGACCCGGTTTTTCAGTGGAGTACTGGGGAGTTAGTGGCTTGGGGACCCCAATGTGAGAGAGCCTGCTTACAGCTACCCTGTCGAGCTACGTCTATAGAAGGCTCAGAATCGGCACTGCAGGTGCCAGTTCCTCCTGAGTATCAGGATCTTGCGGAGGTTTTTAGCAAGAGACGCGCATCCGAGCTCCCACCGCATCGCCCGTGGGACTGTGCGATTGATCTCTTGCCGGGTACCACGCCTCCGCGTAGTCGCATTTACCCGTTGTCCAGACCCGAACAATCCGCCCTCCAGACTTATATCACCGAAGCCTTAAAGACAGGAATTATTCGACCATCCACGTCCCCCGCGTGTGCCGGGTTTTTTTTCATCGAGAAAAAAGATGGGGGGTTACTCCCCTGTATTGACTATCGGGGGTTGAATAATATTTGTGTGAAATATCCACATCCTCTGCCTTTGATCACAGCCGCCCTTGAGAACATTCAGCAGGCGCAGTGGTTCACGAAGCTAGACCTGAGAAGTGCGTATAATCTAGTCCGTATCCGGCAGGGTGACGAATGGAAGACTGCTTTCAGTACCACCCTGGGTCATTACGAATACCTGGTTATGCCTTTTGGTCTTGCGAACGCACCCAGTGTATTCCAGGCGTTTGTGAATCATGTGCTCGGAGACATGATCCACAAAGGTGTCCTGGTATATCTTGACGATATCCTGATTTATTCTGATATGTTGGCCAGGCATGTACTGACTGTCCGACAGGTGCTCCAGAGACTGTTGCAAAACAGATTATATGTGAAATTGGAGAAACGTGAATTCCACAAGCAGAAGGTCTCCTTCTTGGGGTTCATACTTACCCGAGACGGCATTGCTATGGATCCGGGAAGGTCCAGACCATCCAGCAATGGCCTCGCCCAACCACCACTAAGGCTCTCCAGCGATTTTTGGGGTTCTCCAATTTTTACCGCCGGTTCATCAGGAACTTCAGCATGATCCTCGCACCATTGACAGCACTTACAGCGAGTAAAACCCCTCGTCTCCCGTGGAACCTAGAAGCCCAACGAGCCTTCGAGAACCTCAAACTCAAGTTCTCTACAACCCCCATTCTGCATCAACCCGACCCAGAGTTGCCATTCCTGGTTGAGGTGGATGCCTCAGAGTCAGGGGTAGGCGCTGTTCTTTCACAGAGGCAAGGTAAGCCCGTGAAATTATACCCTTGCGCATTCTTTTCCAGGAAACTGTCTGAGGCCGAACGAAACTACGACATAGGAAATAGAGAGCTCCTAGCAATTAAGTTAGCCCTAGAAGAGTGGAGACATTGGCTAGAAGGGGCACAACACCCTTTTTTGGTATTCACGGATCATAAGAATTTACAATATCTGCAGACAGCCCGGCGCCTCAACGCGCGTCAGGCCAGGTGGGCGCTGTTCTTTTCCCGGTTCAACTTTACTGTCACTTACAGACCAGGTCCCAAGAACATCAAAGCGGACGCCCTTTCCCGGCTGCATGACGAAATGCAAGAGGTAACGGAACCAGACTACATCCTGCCCAGGTCCTGCTTTGTGGCACCCGTTCAGTGGGACTTCACCCAGGACCTGGCCCAAGCCCAACAAGGGGACCCCGAACCACCAGGTAAACCTTCTGGAAAACAATATGTTCCACCAGGTCTGAGGACGACTCTCCTACAATGGGCCCATGACCATCCAGCGGCAGGGCACCCAGGGTTTGGGAAGACTCAGGCTAGGATCCAGCAGCTCTACTGGTGGCCGTCCCTCCGGGAGGACGTACAGGACTACATCCGGGCGTGTCCAGTCTGTGCTCAGTCCAAGGCTTCAAATTAGAGTCCAGCAGGGCTCCTGGAACCCCTGCCGGTACCCAACCGTCCCTGGACGCACCTAGCATTAGATTTCTTAGTGGACCTCCCACTGTCAGATGGTAAGACCACCATCTTGACCGTGATCGATTGTTTTTCCAAGGGCTGTCGCTTGATTCCTTTGCCCAAGCTCCCCTCTGCCTTGGAGACAGCAGAGTTGCTGTTTCAGCATGTGTTCCGGCTCTACGGTATACCCGAAGACATAGTGTCCGACAGGGGTCCTCAGTTCACATCGCGTGTGTGGAGGGCCTTTTGGAAGAAACTCGGGGTCACAGTGAGTATGACATCGGGGTACCACCCTCAAGCCAATGGGCAGGTAGAACGGCTACAGCAAGACATCGGTCGGTACCTCAGAAGCTATTGTCTTGAACACCCAACTCACTGGGTTCGATACCTTCCGTGGGCAGAGTACGCCCACAATACGCTCACCCATACCTCTACAGGTGTCTCTCCTTTTCAGTGCATCTTGGGGTACCAGCCACCATTGTTCCCATGGCAACCGGGATCCAGCGATGTGCCGGCTGTGGACTCTTGGTACCGAACCAGCGGCGAGGTATGGGCAGCTGTCAGACGACATCTCCAAGAATCACAAACCCGTATCAAACATCAAGCCGATCGACATCGGCGGCACCTCTCCCTTGCACCTGGTCAGAGGGTGTGGCTATCAACCCGGGGTCTCCAAGGACCGTATATGTCAAAGAAACTCAGCCCAAGGTATATAGGACCCTTTAAGATTATCCGCAGAGTTACCCCGGTCTCATATCGCCTGCAACTGCCCCAACACTTACGCACACACCCGACGTTCCACGTATCCTTCCTCAAACCCTTGGCCACCTCCCTACACCAGCCCGCAAGTACGCCTCCAGACCCAGTTCTCCTGCCTGACGGTGGTGCACCAGCGTATGCGGTACGGGCACTCCTGGATTCCCGCCGTCGTGGAGGGGTACTCCAGTATCTGGTGGATTGGGAAGGATACGGACCTGAGGAACGGTGCTGGGTAGTGGCACGAGACATCCTTGATCCAAGCCTCATCGCCGACTTCCACAGCAGTCTTCCGGATTGGCCCGCACCTCGGCCTTGAGGCCGTCCCCCTGGTCGCCCTCGAGTGTTCGGGACCGATCCTCGGGGAGGGGGGGGGGGGTACTGCCACGCCCACACCTCCGGGCCAACACGGAACACCTGTGACCCAACGCAGACCGCAGCATAAAAGGCTGCGTCGGACAGCCAGCTGAGGCGGAACCTTGATCTGCCTCCTCGTTAGCGACCTTCTTCAGCCATTTCCTGTTCCCGAACGCCTTCCCCGAACCCGTCCCTTGTTCCCCCGATCTCCTGCCTCCTTCGGATCATCGACATCTTGCCTGTACACTGACCTCGCCTTTTGGATCCTCCCTGTTACGACGTTCGCACCTCGAAGACCCTTTGCCCGTCCTCTGACCTCCTCTCTTGGATTTCCCCGAAGACACCCCGATTACCGCTCTGCACTTGGGTCTGCCGCTTCCCTCAGACGCGACCATGACAAAAAGTACTATATTAATTGACTAGTCACTAGTCAACTGTCTTCTTTGTTTCTTATCTGATGTATTTGTTTTTCTTGCTTTATGCCTGTGTAAAAGCGCTCTGTGTCACTGTGTGAGAAGAGCGCTCTATAAAAATAAATTGAATTGAATTGAATTGAATTGAACATGAGGGAATTCGCAGGATTTTGGTCTAACTTTTGTATCGATGAGGAAGTAATTCCTTCTATTTTGGAGAAGCCAGTTAAGAGTTTGGGTAGATGGTAAATTCTGTGTTAAGCAATAAGGAGCAGGTTGTTGTACTCAGGGAGGTGATTGTGGAAGGCATAAAGAGCATTGATGTGTCCCGCTTCCCTGGGAAGTTCAAGTTGTGGTATCTGCAGTTAGGGCTTTTGCCGCATGTTAGGTGGCCACTTGTGGTGTATGAGTTTTCTGTCCGGAAGGTGGAGAAGCTCGAGTGGATTATTAGTGCGACGATAAGGAGATGGCTTGAGGTACCACGCTGTTTGAGTAGTGTAGTGCTGTATGGTAAGTGCATGTTGGAGCTGCTGGTATCAAGTCTGATGGATTTGTATAAGTGTGCAAAGGTGAGTTTGGAGCTGACTCCAGTGGAGTCAAAAGATGAGTTTGTGAGAAAGGTGGTGCTGTCAGTAAGGACAGGTAGAGGGTAGAACCCAGAGATGCTGTTCAAAGGGCACTGATGTTGTTAGACATGGTTGGGCATGTTCATACAGGGAAGGCAGGGTTTGGCTCTGGCTATTTCTGGTGGCTGTGGAGTGGTGCCCTGGAGGCAGACAGATGCCGGTTGGTTGTTGAGCAGGTCCGAGGGCAGGAAGAGGAGGTGAGTCGTGCAAAGGCGGTCGCATTGGTGAAGCAGGGGTGAACTGGGAAGGTGTGGAGAGGAGGAAGTTGTGCTGGCAAGATGTGTGGGCAATGGAGGCGAGTTGCCTTAAGTTTATTGTTGGAGCAACTTATGATGTGTTACCAACCCCACAGAATAATAAGCAATTGGCAGGTGGCAATGGGTTTTTGTAAGTTATGTGGTGGTGTGGTGATGCTGAAGCACATTTTGTCAGGGTGTAAGGTTAGTTTGGGGCAGGGGTGCTATACTTGGTGCCATAATCAATTCTTAAATGTTTAACAGTTGTGTTTGAGAGTAAATGACAATTTGTTAATTCTCTGTGTGTTGGCAGGTTAGCTAGAGCAATTGGTTTTATGTGGGCAGGAGAGAGTAGCACTATGCAAGGGCAGATGTGCCCTGGTAGGTGAAGTAAAGCAGGGGACTGGAAGCTGTTGGCTGACATGGGCAAGCAGCTCCAGGTTCCCCAGGTCCTTGCTGTCACTTCACTGCGGCCGGACATGGTGTTATATTCGGAGGGTGTTCGTTCACAGTGCTGTTCGAGGATGCTATTGGGAAGGCATATGAGAGGAAAATGTTAAAGTATGCTGATCTGGTGGCAGAGGCAAGGGACCATGATTGGTGGGCTCATGAAAGGACAGTAGAGGTTGGTGTTAGAGGGTTTGTGGCTAAATCAGCTACAGTATTGTTGGGGGAGTTTGATATTAGAGGCTACTCATTAAAGATGGTGGTGAAGGAGCTGTCTGAGGCAGCTGAGAAGGCAATTCAGTGGTTGTGGTTGAAAAGAGTAGGGTAGTTGGGGTTACAGGCTGGAGGGAGGTGCGTGATGGTGGAAAATTAGTGGCAGATGAGTAATGGGAGGCAGTTAGTGATAATTAAGGAGGTGTGTCCTTGTTAAGTAGGATAGTTTAAATTTGTGGAGTGGCACATTTGCAGTTGGTTTGGTGGCAGGTATGGAGGTAAGGTTGGAAGGTATGTATAGAGCTGTGGTTTAGCTGGTTGAGATAGCGTGTTGCGGTAGTTGTTGAGGGTGAAGAGTATTGAATGTGTGTGGAGGGGTGCATCTGAGCCTTCCGGAGGTCTCGTGGGCGTAATTCAACGAAACACCGATGAAGGGAGTTGCTCACTTGATAACCTCAATGAAATACTCATGTTGGTGCCTGGCTGGTGTGGTTTTGTTGGTTTGGTTGCTGAGTTAGGCTTGGTCTGTTGACTTGGCTTTGTTGGGGTTGGTTGATGGTGTTTGTGTTGGTGGTTAGCTTTGGTTTGATGGTGGATCAGATGTGGTTTGTTGGCTTGGTTTTGCTAGTGGTATGGGTGGATGGTTCTGAGTTGACATGTTAGACCTGGCCTGTGTGGTTTGTTGGTGAGTTTTTGTGTTGGTGGGAGTAGGCTTGGTTGGCTTCTGTTGGTAGTTGTGCTGTGGTCTGTAGGTTTGGATTTGTTGGGTGTGGTTTGGTGGTTGATTGTTAGTGGGTTGGCTGGATGGCTGGTTTGTTGGGTTAGGCTTGCTTTAGGTGTTTTGTTGGTGGGTGTGGCTTGGTGTTTTGCATTAGTCGGTTAGGCTTCATTTGGTAATTTCTTGGTGCGTTAAATCTGATTTATTGGTTTTGATCTTGTTGGGATTAGTTTCGGTTTGGTGGGTGGGTTAGGTCAGTTAAGTGTCTTGGTTTCAGGGCATGAAGATGTATGTGTCATGGTCGCGTCAGAGGGAAGCAGCGGACCCAAGTGCAGAGCGATAATCGTGGTGTTTTCGGGGAAATCCAAGAGAGGAGGTCAGAGGACGGGCAAAGGGTCTTCGAGGTGCGAACGTCGTAACAGGGAGGATCCAAAAGGCGAGGTCAGTGTTCAGGCAAGAGGTCGATAATCCGAAGGAGGCAGTAGATCGGGGGAACAAGGGACGGGTTCGGGGAAGGCGTTTAGGAACAGGAGATGGCTGGAGAAGGTCGCTAATGAGGAAGCAGATCAAGGTTCCGCATCAGCTGGTTGTCCGACGCAGCCTTTTATGCTGCGGTCTGCGTTGAGTCACAGGTGTTCCGTGTTGGTCCGAAGGTGTGGGCGTGGCAGTATGTTGGCTATGCTGGGTGTTCTCTGTGGTTTTAGGGTGGCGGGTGGACTGGGTCCTTGTGTGCAGCCGTTGAAAAATACACACAGGGTATAACATCTTTACCTGTGTATCTTGAATGAATGTAGAGGATGGTACACACAACTATGGACAGAAGAGTTAAGACGTAACTTGACTCAAATTTAATTATCTGTCTGCAGCATTCAATACTGTCAACCACTGGATCCTACTCCTTTCTCTTAGTCAGCTTGGGATTAAACGAACAGCAATAAGATGGTTTGAGTCCCACCTATCTGACATCCTATCAAGTGGTCTGGTGCAGCTCCCATTCTTCTCCTCTGCCATTCTCAACCGATGTCCCACAGGGCTCAGTGCTGGGTCCCTTTTCTGTTCTTGATCTACACCTTCTCCCTTAACCTGGTCATAGCTTCCTATGGATTTAAATACAACTGCTGTGCTGATGATACCCACTTCTATCTCTCCTTTCCACCTGGAACATCAGGCATTGCTGCATACCTGTCAGACATCTCTGCATGGATGTCTGATCACTCCAACTCAAGCTCTCCAAAACAGATTCTTCACCTGCCAGCTGGCCTGTTCTCCTGTCATGATCTATAGATCAAACTGGACCACTCACTCATTTTGCCTGCCTCCTCAGTTTAGTCTGGGAGTGATGATTGGCTCAAGTCTAGCTTTCTTTCATCACATTGAAGCCATAATCTGGATCTGCAGATACATCCTGCATAACACCCGCAGGATCCGTCCTTACCTCACAACTGACTTTGCTCAACTACTTGTCCAGGCCATGGTGACATCCCGTCTGGACTACTACAACTCTCTCTTGTGTGGCCTTCCTGCTACTGTCATCAAACCTCTGCAGCTGATACAGAATGCTGCTGCACAAGTTCTGTTTGACTTGCCAAAGTATTCCCATGTATTTCCTCTACTCACTTCTCTGCAGGGGCTTCCTATAGCTGCCTGGAACAAATTCAAGACCCTGGTTATTGCCTACAAATGCATCAGTAGAACTGCTCCCAGCTATTTACAAGACTTGATCAACTGCTACACCTCAGTCAGACCACTTTGCTCATCTATTTCTGCCCGCTTGGTTATCCCACGCATGGAGGTTCTCAGTTCTGGCTCCGTTGTGGTGGAATGACCTCACCCTCTCACTCTGTCTACAACTAAGAAAGGTGTGAAAATTCACCACTTCCAGACTCGCTTTGCCCATGATCTCTCAAGCTCATGTATGCTGTAAATGTTCATGTTCCATAACTTTATGGAAGGTGATCAGGAGTCATCTATTCTGAGTTTTATGCACCTACTTGTGTGATGAACATCAGCGCATAAAATGGAAAGAAACAAATTGAGTTTACTTAAGAATCACATGTTTGCAACTATGTCTCTTTTTCACCTAATGTAATGCACAAAATGTATTTCCTTGAGATTTACATTGCTTTGGAGAACAGCGTTTGTTAAATCAATAAATGTAAATATAAATTATGAAGTTTTCATTTAGAGGTGGCGCAGTGGGTTTTGCCAGATTCTGCTGTCTAGTAGGTCTGGGGTTTGAGTCCTGCTTGGGGTGCCTTGTGATGGACTGGCATTCTGTCCTGGGGGTGTGTCCCCTGCCCCTCTAGCCTTTCACCCTGTGTTGCCAGGTTAGGCTTCAACTCTCCATGACCCTGTATGGGACAAGCGGTTTCAGTTATGTGTGAGTAAGTGTGAAAGTTTTCATCTGCATGTATTAATTTAGGGGGGGTGTGGTGGTGCAGTGGGTTGGACCACAGTCCTGCTGTCCGGTGGGTCTGGGGTTCGAGTCCCGCTTGGGGTACCTTGCGACGGACTGGCGTCCCGTCCTGGGTGTGTCCCCTCCCCCTCCGGCCTTACGCCCTGTGTTGCCGGGTAGGCTCCGGTTCCCCGTGACCCCATATGGGACAAGCGGCTCTGAAGGTGTGTGTGTGTGTGTGTGTGTGTGTGTGTGTGTGTGTGTGTGTGTGTGTGTGTGTGTGTGTGTGTGTGTATTAATTTAACAGATGCTTTTCTCCAAAGTGACATCTCAGAGAAATACAATTTTTTTTGTTACTTAAAGGTGACAAATCAACTTCCAGTCAGTAAGGGGGTGGTTCATAAGTAACGTAAGTCGGATGTTTTAACTAGGGGACTGCCTGTATCAAATCGACAGAGCAAAACTCTAAGCAATGACCTGACACTTTAATAAACAAACACTGAAACGACATTATGCTGTAGTACCCTAAAATGCAGGATGTGGCCATCTTCTCTTCAGGTTGGAGGAAAGGTAGATCATACTGGAGTGTGGGTGGCGTCCACTCACCAGGTGTTGGCATTCAAAGCTTTGTTCACCAAAGAGAATATAAGCATGTTTACAGTTCTACAGAGTAGAGTACTGGGAGCGGACGTCACCTGGAGGGGACAGTGCATCTGTGCAATGTGTCTACACTCTGGTAGAGGCTGCATCCTACATCTCTTTTAGAAGAGTTGACCCCCTTTTGTGTCTGTAATAGACACTTAATAACTGGGGGATTTTAATATTTATCTGGAGGATAAAGAGGATGTTGGCATCAAACATTTTAAGAATTTTATGCTCAGATTTGGTCTTTCTGGTGGTTTTAAAGTATGCAACCCCAATCATCTGGGCATTACCTAATCTAATAGTAGAGGAGCACAAAGTCGCCTGTATTATATTTTAGCTTCCGACTCTGTGTTCAAACGGGTTCATCTCTCACCTCATTGGCTGACGGACCATTTGATGGTAGAGGCTACGGTTTCCATAGAAGCCCCATTGCACAGTCCTGGGTACTAGAAACTGGACATAGATCTTTTAAAGGAGAAAGAGTACAGGGACCTTTTTTATGAGCATTTTAAGGTATGGCAGGAGCTCAAATCTTTCTGTTGCTCTGCCTTGGACTGGTGGGAAGCCACCAAAACGAAGGTGCAAACTATTACTAGGCGGTACTGTGTTCGTAGGAGGGCTCGATCTCGCAGAGCCATGCGGAAAGTGGAGAAAAAGTTGGGAAAACTCTATGCTCACCATAATAATGGAAAAGATTTTAATAGCGACAGAGAAGCGGAATTAAGGCGACTATATGACCAGCAAGCTAGTGCTCTTCTTGCAAGAGCCCGAATAAGAGAATTGGAGGAAGATGAAAAATGTTCCTCTTTCTTTAATAAAATGAGGGGCTTTCAACATTATATGGGTCTTACTTCTTTGCAAACCCAGCAAGGAGAGCTGGTTAAGGATACAGCGCGGATGATTGAGGTTGCTACAGAATATTACGAAAGTCTTTTTAAGGTAAAGGAAACTGACCCTGTCACAGGGGCTTCCTTTTTACAGCATATGTGGGCGACCCTCCTGGCTGATTCCCGGGCTTACCTAGAGGCACCCATCACTCCGGGGGAACTGTCTGAGGTGCTCTCCAGAATGAACCAGAGGAAAGTCCCATGCTCTGTGTTGATGTAAAGTTAATTGCTAAAATCCTAACCGAGCATCTGAGAGGTTATGACCCTCCTGGCCCATGAAGACCAGACGTGCGGGGTTCCCAGGCACTCGGCAGTCTGGAATTTACATCTTATTAGAGACGCGATCGCCTGAGTGGAGGACCGAAGAATTTCCCTAGTGCTGGTCAGCCTGGACCAGGAGAAGGCGTTTGATCGGGTGGCCCATACTTTTATTTGTAACGTTTTGGGCAGATTGGGATTGGGCCCCACCTTTCCCGGGTGGGTCCGAACACTTTATAATGAGGTTGGTAGCCGGGTTCTTAACGGCTCTCTCGGAGTGGTTGCCCCAGACGAGTGGGGTCAGACAAGGGTGTCCGCTGTCTCCCCTCCTCTGTTTTGTACGTGGAGCCGTTGGCGGGAGCAATTTGGGCCCACCCGAGAATAGATGGGTTGCTCATTCCAGGAGGCGGGGGTAGGACTGTTAAGTTGGCCCAGTATGCAGATGACACAGTCCTGTTTGCGTGTTCCGACTGCTCACTCGTCCAGGTGCTGCACCTGACTCAGACGTTCGGTAGGGCCTCGGGTTCAGTGCTCAACCTCAGGAAGACAGAGGTAAAGTACTTTGGATTCTGGGGAGCGCGAGAAGACACCTTTGGTGGTCTCTTGCTTTGTAGTGGTCCCTTCAGCATGCTGGGTGTGTTTTCTTTCAAAAGAGCAGCCCGGGTCAACTGGCAGGAGCATCTTGCAATAGCTAGGTGGAAGATGGGGCTGTGGAAGGCAAGGTCCCTGTCCTTCCTGGGTAAAGTACTGATCTTGAAAGTTGACGTCCTTCCGACCTTACTTCATTTGGCTCATGTCTACCCCATGCCTTGCAATTTAAGGAAAGGGTTTGTGAAAGACATGTTTGGCTTGGTATGGGGTGGGAAGCATGAGTTTGTGAGGAGGGAGGTGATGTACCTAGGGAAGGACAGGGGCGGAAAGGGGGTCCCTGATTCCCCCTAAAATTTGATAGCCTCTTTTTCACGCAGCACTGTTTCCGTCTGACAGCTCTCCTGGAACACCCACACCAGCATTTTGTTTGCCTCTGGCTGTCTTTCCCGTTGCGGCATTTGGTGAATTCATGGTCCAGTGCTGGACCAAAGGCCGAGTCTCTGCCAGATCACTATAAACAGATGGTGAAATGGAGCAAGATCATTCCGACTGACACAAATATCCTCCTCAAGCACAAAGTGTTATATAATGCTTTGTTGGGGAGGAGGGGAACGTGAGTAATAGGCCTTGGGGAAGACATTTGGGCCCGAATTCAGCCAAAGGGGCTGGACAATAGGCTGCAGGATCTAAACTGGCAGTGCCTCCATGAAAGACTACCCGTAATAGAGAAACTTTATAGGTACGGGTTGACCGGAAGTCCCGACTGCCTGCGACCCCAGTGTTCGGGTGCAGAAACGATTAAACATGTTTTTTTGGGATTGCGGTTATGCCGGGACAGTCTGGACACTGGTTGAGCCCTTGTGCAGAGAGTTAGACGGAGAGATGGCATTGACCTTTGATAATATCATGAGGGGACTGTCCCCTAAAGTAAAGCAATCTCTGGTAGGATTTGGTTGATTGTGAGTTTGACAAAGAATTGTGGAATGCATGCATTAACCTTGTTGGAAGGGGTTGAAAACAGGAGCCTGTGGTGTCTTTTTGAAAATCCAAGCTGAACTGAAGTTCAGAATAAAGCCGGATCTGATTGCCTGGGGCTACCACGAGGCAAAGGACAGATGGAAAGGCCTCATGGATAAATGTGTCTGAAGCTCAGAGGATGGATGTCTGCTTTATGGAACTGCATTCTTTTAAAACATTGTACTTTCTTATATCTTACCCCTTTGTATATTTTCTTTTATATTGGTTTAATGTGTGGTTTTTACTTGTACAGTATTTTATTTACAGATTTCAGTAGTTTTGTGGTGTTGGGTTTGTGCACTTAACTAACATTCTTTTAATTTGTGTGGATTTTATTTGTATAGCATTTTATTTACAGATTTTAATGGCCTTTTATTAGGTTATTTTGTGCACTTTTAGCCTTTTATATTGATGACTAATCATGTGTATGTCTGCTTTGTATTTATTTGTCTGGTTTTAAGGGTATGATGTTTTATACTGCAGTTTAGAAGTATTATGTGTTTTGAAGGATGCATGTATGTGACATGATGACTTGGGTTGAGCTGCTATTAGGAGAGAGTCCTTTTGTGGGTATGTTAGTGTGGGGAAGACATGGGTCAGTTATATTTTTTGAAGCCAAAGGGGGATTGTTATGGGAAAGACTATCACTGTCTTGATGTATTTTATGGCTGTTTAGTAATTTTGTTGACCAACTGCAGGAAAATGGTTTTGGATTCATTTGAGTGGATTTTTTGGCGTTTGTTTTTGGTTGTGTATTTTATTTATAACTTTATTAAAGTTAAAAAAAAAAAAAAAAAGCACACTTCCTAGTGGAAGCAGGGTCTGTCATGTCTGGTTCCAGAAGGAAGGGGCGAACCCAAATGCAGAGCGGTATACGTGGTGTATTCGGGGAAATCCAAGAGAGGAGGTCAAAGAACAGATGATTGGTCTTCGAGGTGCGAACATCGTTACAGGGAGAGTCCAAAAGGCGAGGTCGGTACACAGGCAAGAGGTCGATCATAAAGAGGTACTAGATCATGGGAACAAGGGACTGAATTGGGGAAGGCATTAGGGAACAAGAATTAGCTAGGAGGTCGCAAACAAGGCTGAACAAGGTTCCGCATCAGCTGCTGGTCTGACGCAACCTTTTATGACCCAGTCTGCGCTGCGTCCCAGGTGTTCCCTGTCGGCTTGGAGGTGTGGGCGTGGCAGGGTCGCTGGACTGAGCATTTTCCTGTGTACCAGTGTTCCAATAAAACATTCAAGATGACCTCTGTGTTCCTCTTTCTTCTATCCAAACCTGTGGTGCTGTGCTACAATACCAAATGCTTCAGATAATACATTTAACTCATAGACAAAAGGAAAACATGTTTAAATCTGTGCAACTCAGCATCTATGGAGTTAACGTTAAAAAAAAAAAAAAAAGTTTAACGTTTACTTAGTTTTGTTGAATGTTGCCGATGTTGGTGTCCACGGACAGCAGCACGAGCAGCCCCATCTCCAAATTGCAGCACGACATTATTGGGCTCCTTGAGTCCGCAGCTCACTGCTGTCCTCCTCACTGTTACATTGTTGCTCCCAGTTGGCAACTAAGTTGCGAAGCTCCACAACGATCTCCACCGGACAAGAGACTGGGCTCATCTGTACTCAGCCCTCAGCTACACAAGTTCCCTCCCTCCAGGCTCCGACATCAACTTACCTGAGTAGATGTGATATGACAAAACTTGCTGGAAAGCAGCTGTCTCTTCAACCTGCCACTTAGAGTGTGCAATACATTTATTACATTTACATTTATTCATTTAGCAGATGCTTTTCTTCTGTAAATAGCTGGGAGCAGTTAAAACTAGTAACAGATCACCAACTGTGGATAACTGGAAAGAACTACATATTTTGAAGTGTACATACTGTATACAGCATAGATGTGTGTGTGCATGTGTAGATACAGCTGTACAAGACAAGTAGCTGATACACTTCTAAATATCCTGACCTGACTCTGACATCCATGGTGGAAATGGTGAGTTCTGTGAAAACAATTCATTCATTAAACTATTTTATTAAACTTCTTTGAATATCATTAAGAACCATTAACATTTCATGGGAAATATCTCATTTTTTTTGTACCTAAGAAGCTTGACTTGCATGTTGCACTCAGTCCCACAGTCCAAAGTCATGTGTTTCAGGTGGACTGGTGACTCGAAATTGACGTGTGTGTGTGTGAAGCCTTAATTGTTATGTAGTTCAGTGACACGAACAGTGATTATGTGCAACAAAACCATGTGATTATTATACCTTAGTGAAGCAACGTGAATCTATTAGTTTCGTTTAGTTAGTTTCAAGTTTGTCATAGATAGAAGTACCATGCACATGTATCATGAAAATCTTCCAGAATGCTTCTCCACAGACTATGGGCAAGGACAATAGAAATACTGCACAAACAAAACAATGACAAACGGTGTCAATGACAGTAAATAACAATAGCAGCAATAACAAATAATGGTAACAGTAGTAACAATAATGCCAGCTGACAGTCAGAGAGCTCAGAATGAGAATGCTTAAAGTGAGAGTATAATTTACCAATGTGCTTGGGTGGAGCAGTCCAACTCTGCTTACTAAAGGTGGCATATTGGTTAGTGTTGTATAGTCTTATAGCAATGGGGTAAAAGCTGTTTCTGTACCTAGCAGTGCGGGTTCGAATAGACCTAAGCCGTTTTGCAGAAGGCAGGGAAGAGAAAAGTGCCCGTGCGGGGTGACCATGATCTCTCATGATGTGCATCGTCTTTCTGAGGCAGCATGTGGTGTAGGTGTCCTTGACTGCTGGCAGCTGTGTGCCGATGATTTCCTGAGCTGTTTTGACCACCCTCTGTAGGGCTTTCTTGTCCTGTATGGAGCAGCTGTCACCCCAGGATGTAATACACCCTGTGAGGACGGACTCCACAGCACACCTCTAGAAAGTGGTGAGGACTGTAGTGGACATCCTGGCTTTCTTCAGACACCTGAGGAAGTGGAGGCGTTGATGGGCCTTTTTGATGGTCGATGCTGTGTGCTCAGTCCATGTGAGTTTGGCAGTGAGGGTGACCCCGACGAATTTGAAGCTGTTGACCCTCTCTACCATGTCCCTTCCTACGTAGATGGATGCCTGAACCGCATCCTGTTTCCTGAAGTCAATCACCAGCTCGTTAGTTTTACTGACATTTAGAGACAGGTTGTTGTCCTGGCACCACTCGTTGTTGGTGATCAGACCCAGAATGGTGGTACCGTCAGCAAGCTTTATGATGGTGTTGGAGCTGTGACTGGCTACACAGTCATGTGTGAACAGGGAGTATAGCACTGGGTTCAGGACATCTCCCTGTGGAGTGCCAGTGTTGAGGATCAATGGGGAGGAGGTATTACTGCCAATCCGCACACGCTGGGGTCTGTTGGTGAGGAAATCTAGGATCCAATTGCACAATGCGGCACTCAGTCCCAGCCCTAGTAGTTTCTGGATCAGCTTGGTTGGGATGACAGTGTTAAATGCTGAGCTATAGTCTACAAACAATAGCCTTGCATAGCAGTTTTTATTATCCAGGTGAGACAGAATGGTGTGAAGTGTGTGTGATATTGTGTCTTCAGTGGATCTGTTGCGGCGGTAGGCAAACTGCAATGGGTCCAGAGTGTCTGGGATGGTGTCCTTAATGTGTCCCAGCACCAGCCTCTCAAAGCATTTCATTGCAATGGGGGTCAGTGCCACTGGGCGATAGTCATTAAGTCAGCTCACTTTGTTCTTCTTAGGAACGGGGATGATGGTGGTGTTTTTGAAACAAGTGGGTACAGTTGAGCTTTTTAAGGAGGTGTTAAATATATCCGTGAAGACAGTAGCCAGTTGCTCACTGCATGTTTTTAAAACTCGCCCTGAAATTCTGTCTGGTCCAGCAGCTTTGCGGATGATGACTCAGCTAAAAGTTTTCCTTACTTGTGTCACAGAGATGGTGAGACTGGTGTTATCATGTACTGTGGGGATGCGCAGCGGGGGCTCTTTGTTCTCGAACTCGAAGCGGCCATAAAACGCATTCAGCTCGTCTTGGAGAGACGCAGTGGCACCTGTCAATGACGGGCTCTGTGGTTTATAATCTGTTAAAGTTTGGATTCTCTGCCACAGCCTACGTGCATCTTGAGTGCAGTTAAACTGTGATTCCACCTTCCTGCTATATTCCCGTTTCGTGCTGGCGATGGCTTTGCGGAGCTCGTGCTTGCTCTTCTTGTACGCTTCCGTGTCTCCGGACTGAAACGCGCAAGTTCACGCGCAGATCTTATTTCGGATTTCAGCGGTTATCCATGGTTTTTGGTTGGGGAATGAGGGGACTGTTTTATGTGGTATACAGATATTTACACAGAACCCAGTGAAGTCCGTGACCACTGTGGCATACTTGTCCAGATTGGAGAATGAGTTTCTGAACATGTCCCAGTCTACGGAGTCAAAGCAGTCCTGGAGCCTTTCGTCTGCTTCTGGTGTCCAGCGCATCACAGGTTCCTCTTGCTTCAGTTTCTGCTTGTAGACTGGGAGCAGTAGAATCGAGGTGTGATCTGACTGCCTGAGGTGTGTATTGTGTTTAGTCATAAGATAAGGTGGTACTGGAGGTGCCTCTCTAGATGTTTTTTTGAAAAATCAGAGTCCTGGTGGTTTATTTGCTGACAATTGAAACAGAAGGAACTTGTGATTGGACATTTTCAAGCTTTCGGTTGAAACACCAGTTCAGTGTAACAGGAAGAATATGCAAATACTGGTCTGTGAGGAGGGGGGTGTGGTGGCGCAGTGGGTTGGACTGGGTCCTGCTCTCCGGTGGGTCTGGGGTTTGAGTCCCGCTTGGGGTGCCTTGTGGCGGACTGACATCCAGTCCTGGGTGTGTCCCCTCCCCCTCCAGCCTTATGCCCTGAGTTGCCGGGTTAGGCTCCGGCTCCCTGCGACCTTGTCTGGGACAAGCAGTTCAGAAAACGTGTGTGTGAGGTACTGTGATACATTTTTTGTTATACTGCTGTGATAAGGTGGTACATAACTATAACTAGTTTCAGAACAGGTATAGTGGTAGTAGTAGGTACATTTATTTTACTAAGGCATTTAGTGTTACATTTGTGCAATACAAAATATACTGGAAAAGAAATATCTTTCATAATAGAACCAACCAAAAACTGGTGAAATGCCATTTTAAAATTCCAATTAAATCTATAACTTTTACAGTATAACTTGTGCAGTTAGTTTCATTCAGTTTCAGTTTCAGTTCTCAAATCATTAGCACTGTCCACATGTGGGCAGAGCTGTAGGGCACACAACTTAGTTAAGGTCTAGTAACCTTCAGGTTGCTGATTCAAGCACCTTGAGTAAGAGATACCCACTGTAAATAAATTTAAAGTATTAACCTGCAGAGGGAAGTTGTACCAGGTTGCAGTAAGATACAGCAGTTCTTCTGGTTAAAACACTTTTGCTACCCACACAGACTAATGAACAACTGCTTGTGCTGTGTAGCTTCACGGTGGTCAAGTCCTTAGAGGATACAAACTGGATGAGATGCCAGTCCATCCCAGTGCAATCTCTCTCTCTCACTTGGACAGTTTGAGGCAGCGCACAAACAAACAGAGGTCATGCAACAGTCCTAGAGACTGAAATGGATTCAAACCAACATCTGAACTCTCAGTTGACGTACCATGCTGTGCAACTGTTTATACATCTTATGGAAGATGTAAATTACAAAAAATTACATAATGGATAGAGAGGGTGCGGTGGCGCAGTGGGTTGGACCACAGTCCTGCTCTCCGGTGGGTCTGGGGTTTGAGTCCCACTTGGGGTGCCTTGCGACAGACTGGCGTCCCATCCTGGGTGTGTCCCCTCCCCCTCTAGCCTTGCACCCTGTGTTGCCGGGTAGGCTCCGGTTCCCTGTGACCCCATATGGGACAAGCGGCTCAGAAAGTGTGTGTGTGTACATAATGGATTTAGATGTAAAAACTCAATTATAAATTAGTTTCCATAGTTAAATATCATAAGTGATGTTGAATCAGATGCTTTTACTTCCTCCTTCAAAGAAGCAGACTGCACAAACAGCTGCAGGGATCATACATTTATTGACCCTCAGTAGTTTGACAACAAAACCATTAACATTTTTAACGTCAGCAAAATAGGGAACAAAAATGGTAAAATGTAACTTGGTAAAATGTATTTACAGGTACTTAGTAGGTAAAACCTTACATTTTTCACATGACTTCACCTCCTACAGAACCTGAAATGTGAACTGATAATGATGATTGACATTTATTCTGTTTACGGACAAAAAAAAAGAATGAAGATTTTCTCAACTTTCAAGGTGTGTCAGTTTCTTTATACAGCACAAAAAAACTTGCAATGGGATAAAATATAGCGATATAACAAGTTGGTTAATTTGTCTCCATATAAGAAATGGTTTAGCACAATGAATCCAAGACACCCCAGCCGCCTCTACATTAGAATCCTTGGATGTGTCACAAAAATGAAGTGGCACAGGTACAGTATGGTCCTTTGATTAAAAAAATTTTTTGATAAAAAGCAACATTTGGACTCCATCCAGAGCCACGGCTCAGGCAAGTCAGACATCCAGCCATCTGTCACAAATGGAATGGCAATGCTGTTCTGTTGTTAAAAACCCTGGAGGTGAGGACCAGCAGCTCTACGGACGAAACCATCACACTTCTTTTGGAACATCTCTGTCTACATGGTGCAAGTCTTTTTCATACATACATACGTATGTTTTATGTATGTGTGTTTGTGTATATATGCTTACTTACATAGACACACACATATACATGTACATACATATACACACACATATGTATGTATATATGTACATTTATTTATTTATTTTGTCTTCTTGAAAACAAGTCCCATGGGCTGCGGAGGCAATCATTCCTCCCTCTGCTCAGAAGGCACCTGTGTTAAGCTGACCTCCTCTGCTGGCTTTGTGGTCTCAATAGTGCCTTCCTCAGGCAGGACAGGCTCTTCCTCTTCTTTAGAAGGCTTGTCCTCAACCTGAACAGTCTCCTCAGCCAGCACCTCCTCAACCTTGTCCTTGCTGGGCATGGCATTTTCCTCAGCTAATGGAAACACTGCTGCCTCCTCCTTGGGCTGTTCACTGCCTTTCTTGCTCTTCTTCAGGGAGAGTCCCTTGAACTTAAATGAATTCTTCAGAGAGAACTTCTTCTTCTTCTTGGCCGTCTCTTTGGTGGCCTCGCCATCCAGCTTAGCAGCCTCGCCCTCAGCAGCAGGTGCAGGTTCGATCATGGCATCCCCAGCTGCGCTCTCTGGCTCCTTCCCTTCTTCAGTAGAGTCACTGGTGGCAGCAGCATCACCACTACTTTTAGCATTGCCATTAGTCTTGACATAACCATTCTCCTGAGGGATGAAGTGAATGAAAATGTAAATGTCAAAAGAAAAAGTCTGCCATATCATCGATAATAGCAATATTTAGCACACCATCCAAGATAGGTAATGAGGATAATGTTGATTCTGAACAGAGTATATAAAATTACCAATGCATTTATAATTTAAAATTACTACTTAATTATCTCCATTCCAAAATACGGTTCAAAAATTCATAAAAAGACCATTAATATTTATAGGACGACACGGGCGGCAGGCGACGCCTTGCAGTGCCAGCGATAGCCGCACGGTGGAGCTCCAACACCACTAACAAATAGTGAGGCTGCGACAGAACGGCGTCTCTCCAAACAAAAGAAAGAGGCTACATCCTAATTTGTCTCCAGTCAAATGAACCGAAATAACAAACAATCATTTTGTATTAGAAAGTCTAATTAGACATTACCTCGATTTTCGTACAAATTATCATTCAAAATTACTGGACTGTAAGTTACTGGACAGTAACAGGTTATGTGTACTAAATCTCGAAAAACTGCGCATCAAATTCATCTGGGAGCTCCGCGCGAACTGAACGCCGTCACTCGTAAATTAGGTATTACCAAAGATAATATTACGAGCACTGTTCGAAATCTGCGCTGTTTCGTGGACAAGTTTATCAGATCGTTTTATTCTGTTCGCCTGACTCACTGTGTATGACTATACTGTGACATGATCATAAAAAATCCCCATAAATACACTGCTCTTATAGCAGAAGGAATCATTCCTTACACATAAATTTAGACCAGGCTGCTATTTATTTATTAGTTATTTAGTTATATAATATTTCCCTCAGATCACAAAAATGACCACT
Organism: Scleropages formosus; assembly: GCF_900964775.1. Taxonomy (NCBI): domain Eukaryota; kingdom Metazoa; phylum Chordata; class Actinopteri; order Osteoglossiformes; family Osteoglossidae; genus Scleropages; species Scleropages formosus. Next base: position 21,271,682 of record NC_041828.1, on the reverse strand, counting down.
ACCAGACACCGCTACGTCGTTCAAACGTCACACGACTGCATTTTCATGTTTGCCATATTTATTTCCAATATGTTAATATTATCCGTACATTTAATTGCATTTATTTAAAATAATAATAATAATAATAATAATGATAATAATAATAATAATTTAAAAAGCTGTTTCCTAAAGGTTACGTGCTTAATTTCCAATATGCATTTTGAGTGCAAAAACCAAATAAAAAGAGAGCATCTGGACACGTACCTGGCCATTACTTTTGGCTGCGTTCCCGTCTGCAGAGGCTGCTGCCTCTCCATCCAGCGCCACTCCTCCCTTCGATAGCTGCGATCCCATTTTACTCTTTCTTACAACACACGGGGGGAAAATTCAATTTTAAGAGAATCCGCCCAGGGACGTTTCCTGCATCCAAGTGTGAAGTGGGGAAAACTGGACTGCGGGTTCTCTTCTTCTAAAAACCTATTTTACACCCGAAATTCAATTTTCTATTTGCACCCGCTTACAACCCGATCGCAGAGTGAAGATCATCTACTTGTGAAGACGTTCAATCACTTCTTGAAAAACACCCCAGACTCCGCCCATTGGTGGTTCTAGAAAACTTCACCCAATCCGATGAAGATATTTCCCCTCTATTTTACATCACAGATAGTGATGCAAATCTGCTTTGAAGACATTTCGTCGGAGCTTGAAAGAACACCAAACACTTCGCACTCCGCCTAGTGGGTGTGTCCAGAGAACTCCACCCAATCAGATAGCGCCTCGGGAATCTTCGTGTTTTTTTTTTTTTTTTTTTTTTAAATAAATAAACTAGAACTGGCAAAAATGTGCAAATATTTAGATACAGAGGAAGGGACGTTTATTGAAAACATTAAATAATGCATGTGTTCAGTGAAACGTCCCTTCCTCTGTATCAAGACAGAAAAAAGTATAAGGCATGGCAGTTAACAGTAACAAATCGAGCAGCTAAAAATGAAAAATTAATCTATGAAAATAACTTATAAGTGTCATATGCAAAGGGATGGCATTGAATGTAGGTGTAGCAAAAGTTTTTGCCATCTCTAGATTAAGTATTTATAACTGCTGTATTTAGTGAATTTTTTAATAGATTTTGCCCAGCATGCAAACAATTCAGCTTTATGTAAGCAGAGCCTTCTTGGCTGTGGAGAACTTTTGAGACCTTCTCATCAAGTAGGGAAAGCTGTAGCAACCTTAAGCTTGGTGGTACAGTGCATAGTACTGCTGTGTTACGGTCCTTCAGTGCTGTAAGAGAATGTGGGTTTGATCCAGGCTCAGTGTGAGATGAGTTTGCATGTTCTTTTTATGTGTGTAGGTTTCTACCCTCAGTTCAATATCATGTAAGTGATGGAAAGTGTGTTTCATAGCTGTATGTATGGGTGTATACTCATTATAAATAGTGTAGGTACTTAGGTGAATATGGTGTGGGGTGCCACTACTACATAGTGTTCATTGGAAGTTGCTTTGGAGAACAGGAATAAATGTTGACCATCCCTATATTATACTCATACTGTCATCCAATATGGGAAACTGATACAAGAAACGTATTGACTTCACTGTTGATTTAATGTAGATTCTTCTTTTGCATTTTTAACAGCTGAAAAAGTCTTGCTTCCACAGTTAGCTTCAACTCAAACAAAATAGTCCACAGCCCATGTTTTCCACATTTTTTGAAGGTTTAATTGATATGAAGTCCCAACTGTCTGATGGGGGTGCCTGAAATTCCCATTTGCTAAATAACTATTCATGTCATTTGTATGTCCTTCTCCCTGAATGGAGTGTGCTCAGCAGTTACACATTCCTGTGTCAGCAGAAGGGTTTGAAAATAGCCAGATGGGCCATTTGCTCTCACTTTGGAATTCTGAGCCATTCTGTGACCCTTTTTGTATGTGATGACAACTCTATGCACATCATCTCAGCACACTGGTGCTAAGTGCTTCTCTACTACTTCAGAGGCCACCTGCAATGCGCAAAGAGAGCAAATCCAGATGAGAAGAGCAAATGTTAGATTTATTTCCCTCAAAGTCACATACTGGGGTCTTTTATCTGGGTGTGACTACAAAGGCCATAGGTGTCTGGGAAGAGATAAAGGTATCAGTTTGATTCGCATTTGTATAGATGTGTTGATGCTCTGCAGGGGCTGGACAGGAGGTACCCATGCAAAAGGGCTCATTTTCCTGTGAGGATTTCAGTGACCAAACATGTTCAGCAACAGTGTTACATCCTCTTACACATACAGTAACTCAGTGCGCCACCAATATTTACATTTATTCATTTAGCTGACTCTTCTCCAAAATGACATACAATGTTAAGATACTTAAAATTACTCACTCATTCACAGAAACCACTTGTCCCAAGTGGGGTTGCAGTGAACCGGAGCTTAACCCAGCAATGCTGGACATGGAGCTGGAGGGGGAGGGGACACACCCAGGACGGGATGCCAGTCCATTGCAAGGCACCCCAACCAGGACTTGAACCCCAGATCCACCAGAGAGCAGGACCCAGTCAAACCCGCTGCGCCACCACACCCCCACCCTCACTTATTCATACAAGGTAATTTTACTGTAGCAATTTAGATTAAGTAAATTACTCAGAGATACTATAACACTACATAGAGTTAATTGGAAGTTTCTTTGAAGAAAAGCACCTGCTAAATAAATAAAAGTAATTGTACTATGACTGGAGGTAAAATTTGAACTTGTAAACTGTGAGTCCAAAGGCAGCACCTTCAATCCCTATGTTACAAACTATCCTGTGCTAACGTGATATATAAGCATATCTAGTTTGAGATTACATCTGTTAACTTTTTATTCCTGCCTTAGACCTCAAAACTGTATCTTTCACTTGTAGTGTCAGGGAATGAGCTCCCTATGTCCCTCAGAGCTGCCGTATCCCTCTCAAGATCCAAGGCCTGAGGCCCACTTCTCTCCTATTTTCACATGTACTATTGGACTAAGTGACCGTGCTTCAAAAATCACTTGTCTGTGTCTGAAGCTCTTCGTCTGTTTCTGAAATACACAATTCTTACTCTGCTTTCTACGTTGCTTTGGAGACAAGTGTCTGCTAACTGAATAAGTGGAAATGTATATTCAGTGAAGTGGATGGAAGGAACTGACACATTTGTCCACTCTTTCTGGGTTTTTGAATTATGGCCAGGTGGGTCCTGCAGTTTTGCTGTCATCCACAAGAAACCATGGGGGGGTCACTGACACAGTGGATGTCTGCAACTCTTGACATTCTATTTCTTGCCTGTCTCTTTCTCGCTCCTTTTTGCTCTGTGAAGTCAATGGCTCTTTTTGCTCAGCTGCCCAGATTTCATGCCTGAACACAAGATGAGATTTATATCCTCCAAAGGCCCCTTTGTGTGCTTGACTGCAGGCTTCCTAGGGTAGAGTGGCTGGTGGAGAGTGTTGGAGGGAAAATTTGTCACCTAGAAATATACATAAACATTTCTCTATTGTATTTCTTAAACACTGCAAGCACACCGAGAAAGAATGATATTATGTCAGAGGCACTCAGTTCATGCTGGTCACTGTCCATATTATATCTGTGCAGTGTGTCTGTAGAGTATCACCAGGGGTGTAAGAAAAGTACCATGAGTTTTTTCCACAGTGCTCCATCAGGTGGTGCTGTGGTTAGAGCTTCTTGCCTTTTATTAGAAGGACTCAGGTTTGAATCCTGCCTCCTGCTTTTGTTCAATTTGATTAAGGTACTTTCCCTGACCTGATATTATAAAAAAATGTTCATGGACTTCCTCAGGACAGGGTACAGTGGTGCAGAGCAAATCCCAGATCACATCACCCACAGGCACCGTTTGTGGGACAACAGGCATACCCAACAGAAAGAATTAGTCCTGTTGGGGCAGCTGATAGCATAATGGTTGAGCTCCCTGTGTCCTCAGAGCAGCTGAATCCCTCTCAACATTCAAGAAAGGCCTCAGGCCCACTTCTCTCCTGATCTCCTATGTACTATTGGACTAAGTCACCATGCTTCATTATAAATCACAAATAATCAGAAGAATAAAAACTTTGTTTTATTTGTCCAAAGAGAGTTTTGTCCTAGGGGGGTTTGGCTACACTCTCCACTCCCACCTCTGGCTGCAGTGCTCAATTTAAATTTTTTTTATAGAGCGCTCTTCTCACACAGTGACACAAAGCGCTAAACAATGGGATAAGACAAATAAACAAATAACACAGTTGGCTATTTAGTAATACATTTTCCATGCTTTTATTAAAGCTATAAGTATGCCTACTGGTCGCAGAGGAAAGGAACAAAAAACTCCCAACTGAAAGTCAAGGGAGGGAAAAACCTCTTGGGGTCCAAATGCCAGTGGCTGCCCACCCCTCCTGGGAATTCTAGATTTAAAAAGACATTTAAGTAAATTCACAATTAATAATAATGTTGTAGCTGAGTGTTAACTTGATGTCCCAATTCACATAGGTACATCTCATCCATCATAGCAGATGGTCATCAGCTTCACTCAGCATGGGGTGCTGGTATCACGGCCGGCCAGCCACCTCAGGTCTTATTGTAGGGAAACAATGCTCAGCAATAAAGCAATTGTTAGTAAATGATGACTTAAAGAGATCAGAGATGTTAATATGGAATTGGAGAAAAGCACAGCCAACTGGAATTATACTTCTTATTGATATGCCAGAGTGACAGTACCCTTCAACAAAGTAAGGTAAGTAAAAAGTAACCTTAAGTTGCTCCAGTAAAATTGCCCAGTACTCTAAATGGGTAAATAACTGTAGCAGTTTAAGATTATAAATTGTTTTGGAGAAAAGTGTCAGATAAAAGAATAACTGTACAGGGATCTGGACTAAGACCTACATGGATTAATATACACAGAGCAGAAGTGGGGAATCTCACTTGCTGCACCCCTTTGATCCTTGAAAGATTTGTTCTCAACCACCAGGAGATCACACACACACACACACACACACACACACACACACACACACACACATTTTCGGAACCGCTCGTCCCATACGGGGTCGCGGGGAACCGGAGCCTACCCGGCCACCAGGAGATCTTTCTACGCAAACTTTACACAGACTGAACAGGATCTGATCACACATCCCACGTACTGTGAGGCACCAGTGCTTCCTGCTGTGCCACAGCGCCACCTTGTTTTGGTAGTTATTTATTACATCTGAAGTCATTATGTTCCACAGATGTTCTGAAGAGGAGAGGTAGAAAGGCTGGTGAAAAGTAGGTTGTGAAAGTCACCACCTTTGGCTCATTAGTGATGCAGTGCTGCAAATGGACACACACACACAGTCTGAACTGCTTGTTTCATACAGGGTTGCAGGGAGCCAGAGCCTAACCCGGCAGCAAAGGGTGTAAGGTTAGAGGGAGAGGGGACACATCCAGGATGGGATGCCAGTCCATCGCAAGGCATCCTAAGCAGGACTTGAACCCCAGACCCACCAGAAAGCAGGACCCAGTTCAACCCACCACGCCACCACATCCCCCTGCTATGAAGGGAATCCCAGGGAATATCCATCTCTGTCATAGCACTGTCTTTTTTTTTTTTTCCACATTGTGGCTGAGTCTTTCATTTTGCCACTACTTCTACTTTTGCATACTCATGTATATTAAGTTTTTTTTTAATCTGACAGTCAAAACAGTTGATTATGAGAGGCACAAAAGAGGACTTTTGCCAGAATGCAAAATGAAAGTAGTGACTTAATGAATCACATGCTAGTTACCTGTTTGTGTTCATTTTAGAGGAGAAAATGCTGTGAGGTGTGCGGATCCTGCTGCTTATCTCCATTTACTTGTGAAATCCCTTTGGCTTGCAGAAGGCAATTACATGGGGCATTGCATAGTGAAATATGTGACAAGGAGTGAGTAAACCCATAAAAAATTGTAATTTCTCCTTTTGAATCTCAGCTTGAAAATGAAGGAACTGCCACCTATGTGAAAAGTACTACAGTCTAAAGAAAAATAATTCATTTGCTTTTTACAGCAGTTGATTAACACACTAACTGGTTGCAGGGACAGGAGGCTTAAAGTGAGAAACTGTGTGCACAGCCCAGTGTTTCTGCATGCACAAATGTCTGATGCTCCAGGTGGAAAGGAGAGGAAGAGGTGGGTATCATCAGCGTAGCAGTGGAATTTGAATCCATGGGAGACAATGACAGGACCGAGGGAGGAGATGTAGATCGAGAAGAGCAGAGGACCCAGTACCAAGCCCTGCGGGACACCTGTTGAGAAAGACAGAGGAGAAGAACGGGAGCCTCACCAGACCACTTGATAGGATCACTCAGATAGGTAGCACTCAAACTATCTTAGTACCGTTCCTTTGATCCCAAGCTGACGTATTACTTTGGTTTTTCACCAAAGAAGCAGCACCCACAATAGAGGAACTTGTCTGTCGCTTGGCAGCTTCATGCTGCTTTGGCTGTGATGGGAGTTGCTTTATCTGTGACCTATTATTATTATAATTATTATAGAAACATAATTTTCAATAATTTAACAAGAACTTGTATGAAGATAATAATGTAAAAGCTCTTATGAAGAATCTTTTTATTCATTACAGCTTTGAAGTTGTTATAGTACCTTGCCAGCAAATTAAGGGCCCATTGTATAATTAAGCATTTACTGATTATCAAATACTGATTAAAGGGGGTGGGTGGGTTGTGGTGGCGGCGGCATGGTGGTGCAGTGGTTTTGGCCAGGTCCTGCTCTCGGGGGGGTCTGGGGTTCAAGTCCTGCTGGAGGTGCCTTGTGACAGCCTGGCATCCCATCCTGGATGTGTTCCCTCTCCCTCTGGCCTTGCCCCCTGTGTTGCTTGGTTAGGCTCTGGCTTACTGTGACCCTGCTTGGGACAAGGTGTGTGTGTGCGTGTGTGCGCGTGTGTGCGCGTCTGTGTGCATGTGTGTGAGATTAAAGTCACATTAGATGTGCAAATAAACAGATGTCTAGTCTTGATTGTGTTTGTAAATCAGGGAACATATGTGTACAATGTGTCATGCTGGATTTTCAGAGCAGAGTATATGGAATGTCTGTTGTTTGGGAGCACAGTTTACACACAACCCTTATAAGTGTGTTCTGCTGTGTTGGATAGCCTGTTAAAGGAACCACCAGGGGGGTATTTCACTCACCAGCATAAGGTTGTTAAGGAAGCAAAAAACAGAAAAATGTGGAAAACCTTGTTCACAGAATGTCAGCACTGGGCATTGTAGATGCTCACACCTCCTGGGCTTTGCAATTCAGCTTGGGTTTGAATCTGGTTCAGTGTGTGTGTGTTGCATTGATGTGATGTGTGAATGACTGTGGATAGTTTACTGTAGTGTATTTAACAGTGTACAGATAAAAGTGTCAGATAAATACTAGGTGATAATTGTTGTGAGTCACTGAAGAAAAAAGTGTAATGAATGTAGTATGATAAATGTAATAATATAAGCATAGCAGTCGTGTTCAACATAGAAATCAGCTGTTGGTACATCTATTATAGTGCATTGCCACCACTGAATGTTATGAACACACACTAGCACAAGGAGGGAAATGAGACAGAGGCCTGCACAGTGAATTTGCCTCTTCATAAGTGATGCCTGTTCAGAAAGCCAGTGTCATTGGCGTTGAGGCCCAGAAGAATTTCTGGTTCTGTACTTGAGCCTGCTCTATACCACCTTATGGAAGTGGAAGTGTTTATTTTTACTTTTTTGTGTTGGGTGTGTGTGAAGTCAAGGTGGAGAATGTCTTGTGATGCTCTGCAGCATGCTACGTGTCGGATGTGTCATTAAGCTGTGTTTTGGTCAGTGTAGTATAATGACTCGGTGTCAGAGTCTGGGGGCGACAGGAACTCAGTGTGACCTCGTGTTCCACATGCACAAGCTGTGTCAGTGAAGGACAGCTTTAAACCTCTTAATTAATATTATTTACTTAGGCAAACTGTGAACAATAATTTGTTAATCATTTAGCAAAGGATGATGGCATTTCGAGGGGGTGCAGTGGTGCAGTGGGTCGGACCACAGTCCTGCTCTCTGGTGGGTCTGGGGTTCGAGTCCTGCTGGGGGTGCCTTGCGATGGACTGGCGTCCCGTCCTGGGTGTGTCCCCTCCCCCTCCGGCCTTACGCCCTGTGTTGCCGGGTAGGCTCCGGTTCCCCGCGACCCCATATGGGACAAGCGGTTCTGAAAATGTGTGTGTGTGTGTGTGTGATGGCATTTCTGAGACTGATTTTGACATTTCAAAAAAGGAGCAATGTTTGAAGGACTGTGGAAATAGCTGAGGAATTAGAGTAAAGAGAGTATAAGGTTAAAAAGTGTAAAAAGTAATAACACAGAACTGAGGATAACAGCAAAGTTAAAAAACCAGAAAACAGAGTGAGGGGTTACGGCTTTATGGAGGTTCTTGCTCTTCTTTCTCCTTTATCAATCCAAATACAAAAATGAATCACAGGAACAGAATCACAGTCTCAAAAACCCTAAACACCAAATCCCATTAAAGGTCCAACACTCCCCTCATCCAAAGCAGAAATGATGCATGATTTCAGATTTAAAATAAACAGATTACCAGTGCTCTCAGTCCAGTGTACAAGTATTGATACACACCACCTTCTATGAAATCTGTGCTGCACTTCATTTCCAAACGCCATCATACACTTTTACAACAAAAATAAAACACTAGAGGGGGTGCGGTGGTGCAGTGGGTTGGACCGCAGTCCTGCTCTCCGATGGGTCTGGGGTTCGAGTCCCGCTTGGGGTGCCTTGCGGCGGATTGGTGTCCCGTCCTGGGTGTGTCCCCTCCCCCTCTGGCCTTGCACCCTGTGTTGCCGGGTAGGCTCCGGTTCCCCGTGACCCCGTAAGGGACGAGCGGTTCTGAAAATGTGTGTGTGTGTATAAAACACTAAATACACTCATTCAATGGCATCACAGTAACAGTGGTCTTCTGTTAATAATCTAATATTTTATACTATGGGCTCCATCCCCCTTCCTATCCCCAGCTGTTAAAACTGACATTTGTCATATAGTGCTCATGTCTGTGTTCCTACCTATTTGCATATGGTGTCACAGTAATGAATCTGTGTTCATAAACTACAAGTAGTCAGAAGAATAAAAAAATTGTTAGCTACTTGTCCCATGGGGGGTTTGTTCTGGCCAGGGCTTCCCAAGAATTTCATGATACTTGTATAAGGTACTTTTACCTATGACAATAAACTTGAAAGTTGAACTTGATGTTGACTCTTGTTAACCACATATTGTGCATTATATTTTGCGTTGGAGGTCTGTCACTGCAGTTTGTCATGTTTTGGGTAAGTTTATTTGTTGCTACCGCTTTATCCTGACGTGCATTCTTCTCATGTAGTTGTGCGGATAGATAGAGGCTTGGTTGTGTGTTTGTGTAGATGTCAGTCGTATTTTTATGTATTTGTTTGATCGGGGCCTTGTCATAGTGGAAGGGCTGCACGTGATCTAGGAATCTCCAGAGCTATATTGTCAGGAGCAGTATGCTCCTGGTAGGCTCTCCCAAGGCGAACGGGTCTGGATTGAAGATCTAGGCTAACACGATCCAAAAACCCCCAGGAAAAAATTAGTCAAGATAAAGTTTACCCTGCCCGGAATAGGGTCACAGGGACCTACCCTGGAGCCAGGCCTGCGGGTAGTGTTCCTAGGCAAGCGCCTGGTGACCGGGCAGCCCATGTAACCTGGTCAGGCTCAGCTCGAAAAGGCAAAGTGGGGGGCCATGTGGGCCCACCACCCACAAGGTCCTACATGGGGGTCGGGAGCAATGCCTTTCAGGCAGCAGGAGGGGGCGGGGTAGCGCGTGGCCTCATGTCCCCCCAGAGCAGAAACTGGCTCTTGGTACGTGGAATGTAACCTCACTGGGGGGAAGGAGCCGGAACTGGTGCAGGAGGTTGAAAGATACCAATTCAATATAGTTGGGCTCACCTCCACTCACAGTGTTGGCTCTGGAACCAAACTCCTCAATAGGGAGTGGTGTCTCTCCTACTCAGGAATTGCACAGGGTGAGAGGCAGTGGGCGAGTATGGGGATACTCACAAATCCCCGGCTGACTGCCATACAGTTAGAGTCCCTGTCTTCATGAAAGGGGACCTGAAAGTGTGTGCCATTGTTACCCCCGTCTCAGACAAGGGTGCCTGAGTTGGAGTGAATTGAAAATTGGTAAGGAGACCAGACGTGAGTTAGCATATAACCAGTTCAGTGACTTTTATTTCTTTTAATTTTTACAGTTTCAACATAAACAAGGCAAATCCAACAAAATAGTCATCAATTCAATAATCAACCCCACATTTTCCCTCAATACAACCAACCTTTACCATTTTAACACTCCTATCTTCAATGTGCAGTTGCGCCGCTGAATTATTATTTTGAGAATTCACAAATCAACACTTTATCTGCCAAGGTATTTACACCAACACCAAAATAATTTCTACTTTTTACACAACTGAAACGTAACAGCCCACTTCTGTGAGTGATAATCACATCCCATATTACACTGCCTGTCTTATAGCACTCCAGTCGAGCAACATTAGTAAACTAATTTATAAAACAAATATATTGGACAACCAAAGGGGGTGCGGTGGCGCAGTGGGTTGGACCGCGGTCCTACTCTCCGGTGGGTCTGGGGTTCGAGTCCTGCTTGGGGTGCCTTGCGGCGGACTGGCGTCCCGTCCTGGGTATGTCCCCTTCCCCCTCCGGCCTAACGCCCTGTGTTGCCGGGTTGGCTCCGGTTCCCCGTGACCCCGTCAGGGACAAGCGGTTCTGAAAATGTGTGTGTGTGTGTATATTGGACAACCGATTGTTTCCCAAAACTTAAAATATTATATACAACATTCAATAAGTCACTTCATACTCATTTCACAACATTTATGAGGTTTTAAACCGTTTTACTAACCTGAAAAGTGATGAGGAGACCAGATGCACGTTAGCATATAACTGGTTCTGGCAGTGACTTTTATTTCTTTAACTTTTGAGCCTTTTGCCAGAACCAGAGGTTCCTTATCACTGCCAGCGCCACCTACAGGATCTATTACTGAATAGCATTCATACATTAGTCAATTATGAACTGCTCTGCAACAACCGAGCAAAACATGCAAAAAAAAATTTTTGGGTGCTGTCTCTTCCCTTATATACATCCAGTTTTGGTCCCACTACACCAACTGTCAAGATATCACACTTCTCAGCCTCCCTGGGAAGGTCTATGCCAGGGTGCTGGAAAGCAGGCTCCGGTCAATAGCTGAATCTTGAATTGAAGAGGAACAATGCGGATTCCGTCCTGGCTGTGGAACAGCGGACCAGCTTTTTACCCTCTAACAGATAATTGAGGGGGCATGGGGAGTTCGCTAATCCAGTCTACATGTTTTTTGTGGACTTGGAGAAGGCTTACGACCGGGTTCCCTGAGAAATTCTGTGGGAGGTGCTTCGGGAGTATGGGGTGATGGGGCCACTACTGCGGGCTATTCAGTCTCTGTACACACAGCGTGAGTGCTGTGTCCGCATACTCGGCATTAAGTCAAGTTCATTTAATGTGGGTGTTGGACTCCGCCAAGGTTGTGCTTTGTCTCCACTCCTGTTTGTGGTTTTCATGGACAAGATATCAAGGCACAGCCAAGGTCAGGAGGGCATTCTGTGTAGGGGCTGGAAGGTGATGTCTCTGCTTTTTGCAGATGACGTTGTCATTTTGGCACTGTCACACGGATGCCTCCAGCATGCATTGGAATGGTTTCCACTTGAGTGATCTGAGTGGCTAGTATGAAGATCAGCACCTCCAAGTCTGAGTCTTTGGGGATATATCAGGCACAGCCGACTGGGACGAGACCACAAGATCGGTCCAGGACCTGCTGGAGAGATTATATCTCCCAGCTGGCCTGGGAGTCGATGGGGATCCCACGGGTTGAGCTGGAGAAAGTTGCACAGGACAGGGATATCTAGGCTGCTCTGCTCTCCCTAGTGCCACTTCGACCTTAGTAGGATAAGCGGGTAAAAAAATGGATGGATGGATGTCAAAAGATCTGTCAAACCCTCCACCCTGCTTCACTTTCTCCATGGAACTCTGGAACTGCTAATCTGCTGTGAGGAAGGCTGACTTCATACCAGCCTACGCCTCCCATCTCTCACTGGACCTCCTGGCCTTAACGGAAACCTGTATCACCCCAGATAACACAGTCACACTTGAAGCTCTCTCCACTAACTCTTTCTCCCACACCCCTAGTCCCTCTGGCAGAGGTGGAGGAACAGGCCTGCTCCTGGTGGGAATTTTCTGTTCTGCCTCTCCACCTGCGTTACCTATCCTGCTTTGAATTACATATTGTCTCTATCACTGCCCCAATCACTCTTGTTGTGGTTGCTCTTTATTGCCTTCCTGGTCCTTCCAGCTGCTCCTTGGAAGACCTTGACATCTTGTTGAGCTCTCTCCCAGGGGACAACACTTGATGACATTCATGCAAGCGACCTTTTGTCACTGCTATGGTCCTTTGACCTCTCCCTGTCCCAGGCCCCTGCTACTCACAAAGTAGGTGACTGCCTTGATCTTGTCTTTTTCTGGAACTCTGGCTGTCCTGTCCTCTCTGTTACTCCGCTGCATGTCTCTGATCACTTTTTCATCTCCTTTTAACCCTGCCTCACCACTAATCCCTCTCCTTTTTCTGCACCCATTGTCACCTTCAGCTGCAACTTAAAATCTCTCTTACCTTCCAGCCTTGCCTCTGCCACACTGTCCGCTCTCCCTTCTGCTGCACAGTTTTTGGATCTATCAAGAGACAATGCCACTAATATTTTCCTCTCTGCCCTATCTTCCTCTCTTGACTCTCTCGTCCCCTATCTTCCATACTAGCACGCCCCAGTGCCACCCCATAGCTAACTGGTACAGTACTTGCTAACAGGACCACACTCTGGGCTGCAGAGCAACGATGGCAAAAATCCAAGTGTGGCATGGACCTGGATGTCTACAAACAACTCCTAGGTACTTTTCACTCTTCTGTCTAAGACAACCTTCTTCCACAACAAAATACACTCTGCAACTAAAAAAAAACCACACAGACTCTTTGCCACTTTCTCATTCCTTCTGTGTCCTTCGCTGCCCCCTCCTCCTTCTTCTCTCACTGCCAATGACTTGCTTTGTTTTTCAGAGACAAAATCAATGCAATCACAACAAGTTCTCAGCATCACCCTGCCAAATTCATGCTAGACCTCCCTGCAAAGTCACGCTCTCTAAATTCAAGCCACTCTCCGAATCTGAAATCTCCAACCTTCTGATATCACACAGAACTACTACCTGCTCACTTGATCCAATCCCATCGTCACTCTTGCATACCATGTCCCTTCAACTCTCCACCTTCATCTGTAAGATCATCAACTCCTCGCTCTCCTCTGGCTGCTTCCCATTTCCCTTCAAAACTGCTTTCATTCCACCTCTGTTAAAGAAACCCTCCCTTGATCCCAACTCAGTCCAAAGCTACAGACCAGTTTCCCTCCTCTCCTTCCTGTCTAAAACTTTAGAACGGGCGGCCTGTTATCAACTATCTGAATTCCTCACCTGGAACCACCTCCTTGATGGATATCAGTTGGGATTCAAAGTTGGTCACTTCATGGAGATGGCGCTCCTGGCAATGTCTGATGCTCTCCAGTCGGCTAGCGCCGCCTCCCTCGTCTCAGTCTTCATCCTCCCTGACCTGTCTGCATCATTCAACACTGCCAACCACCAGATTCTGCTATCCTCTCTGTCATTGCCTCCTATGGATTCAAATACAACTGCTATACTGATAATACCCAGTTCTTCCTCTCCTTTCCACCTGGAGCATCAGACAATTCTGCATGCATTGGTGCCTGCCTGTTGGACATCTCTGCATGGATGTCTGATCACCACCTACAACTCAACCTCTCCAAAATAGAGATCCTTCACCTCCCCGCTGGCTTTTCTTCCTGTCACGATCTCTCGATCAAACTGGACAGCTCACTCATTTTGCTTACCTCCTCGGCTTAGAGTCTGGGAGTGATGACTGATTCAATACTTTTTCTCAGTGCATTGAAGCCACAACCCGGCCCTACAGATACATTCTGCATAACATCTGCAGGATCCATCCTCACCTCACAACAGACTCTGCCCAACTACTTGTCCAGGCCATGGTGACATCCCATCTAAACTACTGCAACTCTCGCTTGTGTGGCCTTCCTTGTACTGCCATCAAACCTCTACAGCTGATACAGAACACTGCTGCCCAAGTTGTGTTTGCCTTGCCAAAGCGTTCTCATGTATTTCCTCTACTCACTTCTCTGTACTGGCTTCCTATAGCTGCCCAGATGAAACACACAGCCGCTACTCCTGTATTGTGCGTAAATGTTTGTGTATCCCAAAAAAAAAGTAGGAAGGTGATCAGGAATCGTCTATTCTGAGTTTTATGCAGCTACTCATGTGATGAACATTGGTGCATTTGGTGGAAAAAAAAAAAACTAACTGCACTTAAAAATCGCACATCTGCAGCTATGTCTCTCTTTCTCCTAATGTTATGCACAAATTGTATTTTCTATGAGATGTATGTTGCTGGGGGGGGGCGCGGTGGCGCAGTGGGTTGGACTGGGTCCTGCTCTCCGGTGGGTCTGGGGTTCGAGTCCCGCTTGGGGTGCCTTGTGGCGGACTGGCGTCCCGTCCTGGGTGTGTCCCCCTCCCCTTTCGGCCTTACGCCCTGTGTTACCGGGTAGGCTCCGGTTCCCCGTGACCCCGTATGGGACAAGCGGTTCTGAAAACGTGTGTGTGTATGTTGCTGCAAGGGGGCGTGGTAGTGCAGTGGGTTGGACTGGGTCCTGCTCTCCGGTGGGTCTGGGGTTCGAGTCCCGCTTGGGGTGCCTTGCGACGGATTGGCGTCCTGTCCTGGGTGTGTCCCCTCCCCCTCCGGCCTTATGCCCTGTGTTGCCGGGTAGGCTCCGGTTCCCCGTGACCCCGTATGGGACAAGCGGTTCAGAAAATGTGTGTGTGTGTTGCTTTGGAGAAAAGTGTCTGCTAAATGAATAAATATAAATGTATGTAAATACATATGTGTGGTGGTGCAGTGGGTTGGACCACAGACTTGCTCTCCGGTGGGTCTGGGGTTTGAGTCCCGCTTGGGGTGCCTTGTGACGGACTGGTATCCTGTTCTGGGTGTGTCCCCTCCCCTTCTGGCCTTATGCCCTGTGTTGCCGGGTAGGCTCCGGTTCCCTGCGACCCTGTATGGGGCAAGTGGTTCTGAAAATGTGTGTGTGTAAATATATATACAGTACCCTCAGAAAATTCTGTGCTCTTAATATTAAAGGTGTGTGTCCATTGTCACTGTGATTGAGTACATCCATCTGGTTGCTGCTCGTTCTCTTCTCTTTTCCCAAACTTTCAATTCCATTCAATTCAATTCAATGCAATTCATTTTTATAGAGCGCTCTTGTCACATAGTTACAAAGGTTGCTGAACAAAGGAATAAGACAAATTAGATGGTTGACTACGTACCACAGTAATACATTATGCATCCAGTTATTAAAGCTATAAGTATGTCTACTGGCCATAAAGAAAAGGAACAAAAAGTCACCCGGGAAAGCTGGTAGCATAGTTGTTGGCGTTGTTGCCTTTGGATGCACAGGTTGCAGACTTGAATCTCACCTTTGGCTGTAGTCCCTATGTAGCATGGTACTTACCCTAAATTACTCCAGTAAAATTACCCAGCTGTATAAATGGATACATTACTGTAAATAGCTTACCAGTGTAAATTGCTTTGGAGAAGTGTCAGCTAAATGAATAAATCTAATGTAACTCTCAACTGAAAGTCAAAGGAGGGAAAAACTTCTGGGGGTCCAAGTGCCAGTGGCTGCCCACCCCTCCTGGGCATTCTAGATTAAAAAATACATTTAAGTTAATATACAATGTCCCAATTCACATGTCTCATCCATCATAGCAGGTGGTCATCAGCTTTATTCAGCATGGGGTGCTGGTATCACAGCTGGCCAGCCGTCTCAGGTCTTTCCTTTCTTTCTTAACCATTATTGTTTTTTTTCAAAGAATCCAATGTTTTCATGATGTTTTCAAAGTATGATAACCTCAGTCTAATCATGTGTGTTTCCAATGACAGGTCTTGACTGATTTGATTGAACAACCATCTATTTGTTTTCTTTCTTGTCCATGGTGTCCTTAAAAGTCTCCTCTAGCACCTCTGTCCAAGGAGTCCATATCTTTTTTTAAAGTCCAAATTTCACATATAGCATCATAGAAGATGCAGTTATACAAACTAAGTTGTAGAGCTCAGTCATATTGTATCTCTGTTTCTCTCACTATGGATCACTACGTGCCTCTCAAAAGCAGCAAGAGATGGACAGTAAGAGAGGATAGCATGTCCACCAAGAAAATGAAACCACTGATGGATTATGCGCAGTTTCAATTGGTTTGCATCTGGTTTGTTCAAGAATACCACAAAACGAATTAATTCAAAGTCAGAAATTAAGATAGTAAGAAACTGTAAATGAGGCATATTTTAAACATTTTACATATTAAGCAAAAAATGGTTTTAAAACATAGTTAATTGTTTTTTCTTTCATTTTAAGAGAAAAAAACTAATGATGGCCTTGTAATTTTGTTTTTCAATTTCGAATCAAAAACTAATGAATGCAACATACACAGACCGTACATGGACCTTTGGACCCTAAGGCAGCAACTCTAACCACTATGCTACCAGCTGTCTCTTCTTCTTTCAAGAAAAGTTTATAGCTATCTGTATTTTCTGTGGGGGGTGCGGTGGCGCAGTGGGTTGGACCACAGTCCTGCTCTTCAGTGGGTCTGGGGTTCAAGTCCCGCTTGGGGTGCCTTGCGACGGACTGGCGTCCCGTCCTGGGTGTGTCCCCTCCCCCTCCAGCCTTACGCTCTGAGTTGCCGGGTTAGGCTCCGGTTCCCCGTGACCCCGTATGGGACAAGCGGTTCTGAAAATGTGTGTGTGTGTGTGTGTGTGTGTGTGTGTGTGTGTGTGTGTGTGTGTGTGTGTGTGTGTGTGTGTGTGTGTGTGTGTGTGTGTGTGTGTGTGTGTGTGTGTATTTTCTGTTTTAGAAGCTGAATATTATATCATCTGAGAAAAATACATATCCTAGGAATTGTTTGCTCCTGAGGGAGTGTGGTGGTGCAGTGGTGCAGTGGCGCAGTAGGTTGGACCACAGTCCTGCTCTCCAGGGGGTCTGGGGTTTGAGTCCCGCTTGGAGTGCTTTGTGACGGACTGGTGTCCCATCCTGGGTGTGTCCCCTCCTCCTCCAGCCTTATGCCCTGTGTTACCGGGTTGGCTCTGGTTCCCTGCGACCCTGTATAGGACAAGCGGTTCTGAAAATGTATGTATGTTTGCATGTTTGCTCCTGGAATCTGAGCCAGAAGCTTTCCAATGTACTTCTTCTGAAGATGACAGAGCCCTGACCAGGACCTACATGGCCCATTCTCCACATTTACAAAGGAGGGTTGGCAAACAGCAAAATGCGGATCTGTTTGACCCAAGCAGCATAGTGTGCTCCATCACTGCAGGGGGACTGTGGGGTTGCATCCTTCCTGTCTGAGGTGGAAGTGGAAACATGTAGAAGACATAGCTCTGGCTATGAGCCATGCTGTTTATGACAGAGCCCTCGGTGAACCCAGCAAGGCAGACTGAGCACAGCACACCTTTGGTGACTCTTGAACCTGTACAGTTGCCACCCCTGGTCTAGCATCTTCTTCTCTCTAGCATGTTCTTCTCTCATGGATTCCTTCAGCAGTCCACTCATACTTGTCACTTGAAGCATTCGTGCTCTCACGTTCTGAGTTCTCTGGCTGTCTACTGGTATTATTGTTATTACTGTTACCGTTATTTATTCTCATTGCTATTAGCATTACTCACTGTCATTGTCATTGTTTTGTTTGTACGGTATTTGTATTGTCTCTGTCTTGTCCATAGCCTGTGGAGAAGCATTCAAGAAGAATTTCATGATGCTTGTACACAGTACTTGTACCTATGACAATAAACTTGAAACTTGGTACTGACCTTGTCCTTATAAAGGAGTGCTGGAAAACAATATGTCCTACTGATACTACCACTGCAGTTTGGACATTTGGATGTGCATTACTGTCTGACATCCATGGCCCCAGCAGCAAGGCTGTGTGTCCCATCAGTCCACGTACCACTTGACACATTCAGCTTCAGCAGCTCTAAACACCTGGTATTATTCACTAAGTATGCACTGTCCTCAAGAGCAAAATGCAACTCAGAGCAAACAAAAGTACATAAGCGACAGATGCCAAAGTATAAAGTCCACCAGCACTAACCACTGGGTAATACTTTCTGTTCTGTCCTCTTCATTGATCATATAGCTGCTTGACTCAAGTAAATTGTTTCTTCTTGTGGATCAGAGTATTGTGTACCACAGTGCAATTTCACACCCAGTGGTACAGTTGGATGAGTTCTAAGATAACCATAAAATAAATTATCTTATGCAGACATAGGGCAAATGGACCCTTAATAATGAATCACAGTCCTCTGGCAGTGACCTGGCCTCTTTAACTTGGAGCAAGTTACTGCAGGGTGGGAAAAACCAGACCCTGTGTTGAACAATAGGAGGAGAGGCAAGGTGCAGTGGGGTGTTGGATTACACCCTGACAGCTCGCAGGGGGGGCCCCAGAGCCAAAGACACTGCCACATAGACCAGCTGTTTCTCTCTTTCCCTCCCTCCTTGAGGAAGACACTCTCCAAGGTCACTTTCATTGTCTCACGGGTGTGTGAATATGTGAGTGTTTGTGAGGAACAGAAGGACTGCAGTTCAAGTATGTTTGTGTAGTCTTGTTAGAACCCTTTGTGGAGCTTCAACCTGCAGTCCTTGAATGAAAAACCCTTACCATCCTTACTACAGTTCTTCTGTCTCTCTTGGTGGATATTCCTATTACAGTGTTTACTTGAACATCTAATCAAAACCTTCAATTGTGTAACCAGAAAACATTCTGACGAGAGTTGAACATTTACATTTATTCATGCTTTTCTCAAAAGCAACTTATAATGTTAAATACACACACACATTTTCAGAACCACTTGTCCCATACAGGGTCGCAGGGAACCAGAGCCTACCCGGCAACACAGGGCGTAAGGCTGGAAGGGGAGGGGACACACCCAGGACAGGACGCCAGTCCGTCGCAAGGTACCCCAAGCGGGACTTGAACCCCAAACCCACTGGGCAGCATGACTGTGGTCCAACCCACTGCGCCACTGCACCACTGTGCCACCACACCCCCCGAATGTTAAATAATGTACCCATTTATACAACTGGGTAATATTATTGGAGCAATTAAAGCTAAGTGCATCTTGAAGTAAATTAGAGCTGGGATTGAAACCTGAGGCTTTTAGGGCTAAAGTTAGTAGCACTAACTGCTACACCACCAGCTGTCCACTTTAACAAGTTTAACAAGTTTAACAGGTTGAGAAAGTGCAAATTATTATTTTGGTCACATACAAAGAATAAATATAGTCTGACTATAGAGTGGCCTAGTGGTGTAAACACTACATCAAAGTACACACACCCCTCGACTTATGCAAATAGACCGTTCTTCAACCCCTTAAGTAAGTCAAAAGTTATGTATGTCAGATTCCCCCTCCTCCACCACCATTCAACATAGGCTCACCTACCTTTGACATCCATCCATCCATCCATCCATCCATCTTCCTCCGCTTATCCGGGATCGGGTCGCGGGGGCAGTAGTCTAAGCAGAGCCCCCCAGACTTCCGTCTCCCTGCAAACCTCCTCCAGCTCCTCTGCGGGAACCCCAAGGCATTCCCAGGCCAGCCGGGAGACGTAGTCTCTCCAACGTGTCCTGGGTCTGCCCCGAGGCCTCCTCCCAGTGGGACATGCCCGGAACACCTCCCAGGGAGGGGTCCAGGAGGCATCCGGAACAGATGCCCGAGCCACCTCAACTGGCTCCTCTCCATGCGGAGGAGCAGCGGCTCTACTCCGAGCTCCTCCCGGGTGACTGAGCTCCTCACCCTATCCCTAAGGGTGCGCCCAGCCACCCTGCGGAGGAAACTCATTTCTGCCGCTTGTATCCGCGATCTCATTCTTTCGGTCATGATCCAGAGTTCATGACCATAGGTGAGGGTAGGAATGTAGATCGACCGGTAAATTGAGAGCTTCGCCTTACGACTCAGCTCCTTCTTCACCACAACAGACCGGTACAATGACCACATTACTGCGGACGCCGCACCGATCCATCTGTCAACCTGCCGCTCTATTTTTCCCTCACTCGTGAACAAGACCCCGAGATACTTAAACTCCTCCACTTGAGGGAGCAACTCCCCCCTAACCCGGAGGGGGCAATCCACCTTTTTCCGACTGAGAACCATGGCCTCGGATTTGGAGGTGCTGATTCTCATCCACGCCGCTTCGCACTCGGCTGCAAACCTCCCCAGTGCACGCTGCAAGTCTTGACTTGATGAAGCCAACAGGACCACATCGTCCGCAAAAAGCAGAGACGAGATCCTGCGGCCACCAAAACAGACACCCTCCGTTCCCTGGCTGTGCTTAGAAATTCTGTCCATGAAGATAATGAACAGAATTGGTGACAAAGGGCAGCCGTGGCGGAGTCCAACATGCACCAGGAACAGGTCTGACTTACTGCCGGCAATGCGAACCAAGCTCCTGCTCCGGTCATACAGGGAACGAACAGCCCGTAGCAGCGAGCCCCGAACCCCATAATCCCAAAGTACCTCCCACAGGATGCCACGAGGGACATGGTCGAATGCCTTCTCCAGGTCCACAAAACACATGTGGACTGGTTGGGCAAACTCCCACGAACCCTCCAGCACCCTAGTGAGGGTATAGAGCTGGTCCAGTGTTCCACGGCCAGGGTGAAAACCGCATTGCTCCTCCTGAATCCGAGGTTCGACCATCGGTCAGATTCTCCTTTCCAGTACCCCGGCATAGACTTTCCCTGGGAGGCTAAGGAGTGTGATCCCCCTGTAGTTGGAACACAATCTCCGGTCCCCCTTCTTAAAAAGAGGGACCACCACCCTGGTCTGCCAGTCCAGAGGCACCGTTCCTAAACTCCACGCGATGCTGCAGAGGCGTGTCAGCCAAGACAGCCCCACAACATCCAGAGACTTGAGAAACTCGGGGCGGATCTCATCCACCCCCGGAGCCTTGCCACCGAGGAGTCTTTTGACTACCTCAGCAACTTCAGCCAAGGTAATGGACGAGTTCCCCTCCGAGTCCCCGGCCTCAGCTTCCTCTACGGAAGGCGTGTCGGAGGGATTGAGGAGATCCTCAAAGTACTCCTTCCACCGCCCGAGGACATCCTCAGTTGAGGTCAGCAGCGCACCACTTCCACTGTAAACAGTGTTGGCGGAACACTGCTTCCCCCCTCTGAGTCGCCGGACGGTTTGCCAGAATCTCTTTGAGGCCGACCGAAAGTCTTCCTCCATGGCCTCACCGAACTCCTCCCAGGCCCGAGTTTTTGCCACGGCGACTGCCAGAGCTGCGCTCCGTCTGGCCCGCCGGTACCCGTCAGCTGCTTCAGGAGTCCTATGAGCCAGCCAGGCCCGATAAAACTCCTTCTTCAGCTTGACGGCATCCCTTACCTCCGGTGTCCACCACCGTGTTCGGGGATTGCCGCCGCGACAGGCACTGGAGACCTTATGGCCGCAGCTCCAAACCGCCTCCCCAACAACGGAGGTGTGGAACATAGTCCATTCGGACTCAATGTCCCCAGTCTCCCTCGGGACCTGGTTGAAGCTCTGTCGGAGGTGGGAGTTGAAGACCTCTCTGACAGGGGCCTCCGCCAAACGTTCCCAACAGACCCTCACTATGCGTTTGGGCCTGCCAGGTCTGTCCAGCTTTTTCCCCCGCCATCGAATCCAACTCACCACCAGGTGGTGATCAGTTGACAGCTCAGCCCCTCTCTTCACCCGAGTGTCCAAGACATATGGCCAAAGGTCAGAAGAAACGACTACAAAGTTGATCATCGACCTCCGACCTAGGGTGTCCTGGTGCCAAGTGCACTGATGGACACCCTTATGCATGAACATGGTGTTTGTTATGGACAAACCGTGACTAGCACAGAAATCCAATAACAACTCACCGCTCGGGTTCAGATCGGGGAGGCCGTTCCTCCCAATCACGCCCCTCCAGGTGTCACTGTCGCTGCCCACGTGGGCATTAAAGTCCCCCAGTAGAACGACAGAGTCCCCAGTGAGAGCGCTTTCCAGCACGCCCCCCAAGGACTCTAAAAAGGCCGGGTACTCTGCACTGCCACTAGGCGCATAAGCACAAACGACAGTGAGAGACCGTTCCCTGACCCGAAGGCATAGGGAGACGACCCTCTCATTCACCAGGGAAGACTGCAACACATGGCGGCTGAACGGGGGGCTATTAATAAGCCCACACCCGCCTGCCGCCTCTCACCCTGGGCAACACCAGAATAGTGGAGAGTCCACCCTTGGTCGAGAAGAGTGGTTCCAGAACCCAAGCTGAGTGGAAGTGAGCCCGACTATATCTAGACGGTATCTCTCAACCTCCTGCACTAGCTCAGGCTCCTTCCCCGCCAGTGAGGTGACATTCCAAGTCCCAAAAGCCAGAGTTGGCGTCCAAGGTTTGGGTCGACCGGGCACTCGGCCCCGACCACTGCCCAAATCACAACGCACCGGCCCCTTATGTCCTCTCCGGCAGGTGGTGAGCCCACCGAAGAGCGGCTCCACGTCTTGGCTTCAGGCTAAGCCCGGTCAGGCCCCGTGGGCATAGACCTGGCCACCAGGCGCTCACATGCGAGCCCCCCCTCCCCCCCCCCCCAGGCCTGGCTCCAGGGTGGGGCCCCGGTGACCCCATACCGGGCGGGGTGAACGAGATCCTTGATTTAATAGTCATAAGGGGATTTTGAACCGCGCTTTGTCTCGTCTATCACCCAGGAGCTGTTTGCCTTGGGAGACCCTACCAGGGGCACATAGCCCCAGGCAACATAGCTCCTGAGATCATTCAGGCACTCAAACCCCTCCACCTCGGTAATTTGGCGGTTCGCGGAGGGGACCTTTGACATTTCTTTGTTATTATTGTTGTATTGATGCTAGCTGTTCTTTTCACATGCTCCTTTATCTGTACAGCATCCTTCAGTATTGTATTAAAACTTGATACAGCTGAACCTTGTTCCCGCGCTATAGATGATAATCTTTGTCCACTTTCATACTTATACACACACACTGCCTGAAACCGCTTGTCCCTACCAGGGTCACAGCAAACCGGAGCCAGATCCAACAGCAGAAGGTGCAAGGCTGGAGGGGGAGGGTACACACCCAGGACAGGATGCCAGTCTGCCACAAGGCACCCCAAGCAGGGCTCAAACTCCAGACCAGCCAGAGAGCAGGATTTGGCCAAGCCCGCTGCAGCACCGCACCCCCTACCTTCATACTTCCTTATTATTATTTTCAATTTCGTCTCCAAATTGATTGCTCTATGCTTGCGAGATGGTTCTCGTTTTAGTATACGTTTATCACCAGGCATTGCGAATAATGAAAAGGGTAAAAAATATGCAAAAAAAAAAGCACTGCACTAAGGAGAGGAGATGCGTTCATAGCTCAAAACACACGGGAACTGGAAAGATGGAGCTTCCTGCCTTGTCTGGCTATGCCAACTTGTATTTAATGTATTTCAGATGTTTTGCGTAAGCGCTATCTGTAAATAATGTGTATGCCAGGAATGTTTTCTATAAATTTGGATTTGTGTAAATCAAATTTACGTAAGTAGAGGGGTGTCTCTATAGGTTTCCCTCGCTTAATGAGTCTATTTCATCCCTGAAAATGAGCTTGTAACAAGAATTCTCCTTAAATTAACTCTTAATTACCCTAAATTTCAATTCATTTCAATTCAATTCAATTAATTTTAACAGAGTGCTCTTGTGTGTTCTGGAAGTGCTAAATGTTTACCCATTTTGTTCACAGAACAGGCAAAATTTGAGACTAATCTTTCAAAGATGAAGACCTCAGTCACAACAAAGCCCAAAATGTCAGGACCGCTCTGGACAATATCAGGCTTAAGACCCACATGTTCTAAATCACGTAAAGAACATTTGCACACTCTGTTCTGTCTGTTTCCTTTCCACCTCATCCTTTGCATCACTTATTTTTTACATTCCTTCATTTAGCAGATGCTTTTCTCCAGAGCAACTTCCGATGAACATTATGTAGAGTTACCAGCTCACACCTTATTCCTCCAAGGTGGCTTACACTGCTACATACACTAATAAGCCACAACATTAAAACCACCTGCCTAATATTGTGTAGGTCCCCCTTGTGTCACCAAAACTGTTCTGACCCTTCGAGGCATGGACTCCACAAGACCTTTGAAGGTGTTCTGTGGTATCTGGCACCTTTTTTCTTTCTCTTTTGATTTTTCAACTTCTTTTAGTACTTTCTATAAAACTTTTTTGCTGTAGGAGTCATAGTGCTTTTTACACTATGATAGAAAGTCACAAGATGTCTGAGCAATGTTTGCACTTGGCACCCATGTACGGTACAAGACAACCGAGATGTGCAGGGCAAATCATGACATACATAGGGAGGTACCGATTCTCTTGTCTCTGCTTCTGTGGTTCTTGACATTAACAGCACTGTTTCAGTTAACACATCTGTTTCTAACACACAGATGAAATATAAGGCTCTGTTATCAATTCCAGGGGGGATGTGGTGGCGCAGTGGATTGGACTGGGTCCTGCTCTCCGGTGGGTCTGGGGTTCAAGTCCCGCTTGGGGTGTCTTGCAACAGCCTTGCGATGGACTGGTGTTCTGCTCTGGGTGTGTCCCCTTCCCCCCCAGCCCTATGCTCTGAGTTGCCAGATTAGGCTCCAGTTCCCTGTGACCCTGTATGGGACAAGTGGTTCAGAAAGTGTGTGTGATTAGTTCTGGAATCATCCCAAATGCAGAGCTGAGAATAGCAGACTGGCCCTTCATACAAAAGTTAGATGTATTGAGATGGTATCAGTGGCCATGGCACTAAAACTGAGCAGAAATTCATTCATACTCAGACCTTTTAGTTTCTGACCTCAGACTAAATTCATTGCTTTCCCTTCCTTCTCCCTTGTGATTTCCCACAAAGACTCAGTAGCTCCGAGAAACACTAAAATGTCATACATTCTGAGAAAAACTAGAATTGCATGTCAGCGAGCCCTTCACTTTCCATATCCATCTGTGCATAGAAAGACAATGAAATTGATGGGCTCATTATTTTATATAGCTCAGTGCATAAAATAAATTTGTCACTCTGAAACAACCAAAGACCCCTGGAATACTATTTAAAGTAACCAAATGTCTCCTTCTAAACTAGGTTAAACAAAATAACAGTGACAACAAGTATAAAACAAGAAAATAAAGAAGAGTTCTAAGTGTTATATACTGTATTTTTTTCAGTTCAACCTTTCAGAAATTCTATGGTATAATCTAATTTTCTCAGCATAATACACACTGAATCGCATTCTTCTGCTGTCCTTCCTAAGGCGGCATAGATGTATCTGCCTCTTTACAATCTTCTTTACAAAGGACTTGGGTTTGAACTACCCCCTGCTGCTTTCATGCCCTTGTTCAAGGGACTTACCATGAACTGATAGAGTAAAAAATATCCTGCTGTAAAAATCACCATAAGTAGCTTAACATTGTGAGTTGTTATGTAGAAAAGTATCTGATAAATGTAAATCTGAAGGAGATGATGGTTTATTTCACTGTGCTGCTCTAAGCAAATGGGTGAAATGTGACACACAGCAAAGGGCTTATCACAGATCTGTGTCTGTTGATTGTCTTTGAAAGGTTTTAGTCCCCTTCCCCCACTCTTGTTTGCAGGACCACCTGTGCATGCTTGGGAGTGTAAGAACATGAAAGAAAAGGGTTAAACTCACATGTTAGAATAAATGATAGATTCCTTAGAGAACTTTTAAAACCATACAGAGTTGGCATTGTGATGCATAGCAAATCATTCAATTCAATTTATTTATATAGAGCACTCTTCTCACGCAGTGACACAGAGCGCTTTAACACAGGCATAAAGCAAGAAAAACAGATACAAACAAAGAAGACAGTCACCTAAGGGCTACCATAATGAAGAACTTATTATAGAGCTATAAGTATACCTACCGGCCACGGGAGAAAGGAACAAAAACTCCCAACTGAAGGTTGAGGGAGAAAAAACCACTGGGGGTCCACGGGCCAGTGGTTGCCCACCCGTCCTGGGCATTCCAGAAAGTAACAATTTGTAAGCCAGTGTGTAACAAGTAATAATGATAATGTTGGTAAATGGCATCTTGGATCCCCAGCTCGGCATGGAACGTCTCAATTGTCATGGCAGATGGACATCATCCTCTGTCAGCACGGGATTCGTTTGTCACCACTGGCCGGTCTCCTCAGGTCTTATGTAGCGAGGTAGTGCTCAATGAAAAGATAGAACAGAGTTAGTAATTTGTTAATTAAGTAAATTTAATACGCATTTTAAAAACAACCAAGGCAGGTGGAATTACATTACAAGGTGAAATGCCTGAGTGAACATGTAAGTCTTTAGTTGGGATTTGGAAACAGAACCAGACGGGGCATTTCTGAGTAATCATAAATAAACAAAGTTCCATACACCCTTTAAGTGAGCCTTATAAGTGTTTTTCTTATTTCTAATGGCCTTTTTGCTTGTTATGTTACATAAAACATACGCTATCTCGTATTTTTATTCCTTTTTCAGTGTGCTTTCAGTTTATCTGCGTTTAATATTTTCTTCTTGCTGAGATAACATGCAGTAAGAGGGGTGGAAGATCTTTCACCCCCCTGGTTCCTTTGTCTGTTTTGGCTGTTGAGCTCAACTGTGGAGCAACTGCTATTCTACCCAAGATAAGAGAACCAGTGGAGAATTAAGGAGAACGAGTTGTGTTTTTGGGCCAGCGCTGCATTACAGCCAGTTGCCTATTCGTTATGTAAAGTCAAAGGGAATTTATAATGAACTGCTGGAGAATGGGGGCTTTGGGTGGGAAGTTTGGCTTGCAGGAGAAAAAGATGTGACCTAATTCTGGGAAGCAGCTTCTAGGCCTCAAGATGAAATGGCTTCTTCGCCAAGCAGAAAAACTCTCCCAGAACATCTGCATTTTTAATGCCTAAAAGTAGATATGTGCACGTTTCCTTCAGTGCATTGTCACAAAGTCACATGATGTCTTTACTGCAGTTCTGTAACATTATTTGCTGCAAATCTAGAAATAGTGGGATGAAAACCAATGAGAAACTGGAGTGCTGTCAAGTGTGATCTAGCCTGTGAAAAACATTGCAGAGGAAAGGAGAAGGAATCTTGTGTTTGGTGGGGTCCTCAAGAAATTGGCCTGCATGTTGTTCATTATTCAGAACAATAATTTTTCTTTCTGAAAATAAGAGAAAACAGCATCACTAGTCAAATTACTCATAGAGTCCAGGCACGTGGCAGCAAAAAGACTGCACTGTCAGTGTCATACAGACTTGTAGGTTCAGAATGAGTTAATTTCTTGATGAGTGGGAAAGATCTTGAAATGGATGGTAATGAGTTTGCATCATGAGCGGTGCCATTATAACCATGGATTATATTGCAGAGTAAACATTAAACCATGTCATCCAGTAAAAATTCAATATCCACTTCATACAAGAGTAATTAAGAATAAAGTCTATATAACTAGACCTGCATTGTTGCAATATTTAATACTGCTGAAGCTGTCACTCACCCACACTTTCCCTCCAAGTCTTCCTTCAAAGTCAAAGTCAACTTTACTGTCATTCTGCGTATGTGTGAGTTTTGCATGCAGGAGAACGAAATTCCATTTCTCTTTGGACCTTTGAGCCACATAGAACATACAGTGCAGTCTGTAAAAAGATACATAGAACAGACATTAGACACAGGAGACTAGACTAGAGATGTTGGACACAAGCTGCAGGAGCAGTAATAAATTAAATAACTGTTTTGAGTATATTGTTACTTGCTTAAAGTAACATGTGCATTGCACAAAATGACATGTGCTTTGCCCAAGTTACTAGTGCAGACTTATTATTATATGTGTGGTAAATTAACTATGTAAGGAAATGGGTGTGCGGATGATCTGGGGGGGTTCGTGCTGTTGAGGAATCTCACAGCATGAGGGAAGAAGCTGTTGCATGGTCTGGAGGAGGAAGAGGGCCGGATACTTTAGTACCTCCTTCCAGGTGGCAGGATGACAAAGAGGCTGTGGGAGGGGAGTGTGGGGTCAGATGTGACAGTGAAGGCTTTTTGGGTGCACTGAATGTGGTATGTGTCCCTGTATGGAGGAGAAAAGGGTACCAATGATCCTTCCTGCAATGTTCACTATCCATCCATTAAGTTACTATCCATACAGTAAGTTCATTATGACTAACAATACTCATCTACTTTCAGTGAGGGACTTTCAATTCAATTTATTTTTATACAGCACTCTTCTCACACAGTGACACAGAGAGTTGAACAAAGGCATAAGATATAGAAACAAATAAGGCAAGTGACTATATACTAGAGTATATAGAACACACACACACACACACACACACACACACACACATATTTTCAGAACCGCTTGTCCCATATGGGGTCGCGGGGAACCGGAGCCTACCCGGCAACACAGGGAGTAAGGCCGGAGGGGGAGGGGACACACCCAGGACAGGACGCCAGTCCGTCGCAAGGCACCCCAAGCGGGACTCAAACCCCAGACCCACCGGAGAGCAGGACTGTGGTCCAACCCACTGCGCCACCGCACCCCCTTATATAAAGCATATTTTAACTTTTTGATTCACATAACAGACATTCAATGGGGTGTTCTTGTATTCAGGGAGAGGTGGGATGTCTTCACTGTGTTTTTAATGGATGCATTTGGACCAGGCAGGACTGGGTGTCGCTGACCTCAAGACCATTGTTGACAAATTGTGTCAGCTGGGTGTAGTCCAGGTAAAATGGTCACAGCTCAAACATTCTGCTCATAACTAAGAAAAATGGATTCATTGTACATCAACAACAGCAACGAACACTAAGACTAGCTATAAAGCTGTATTTTCAACTATTTAATCTTTTTTTGTTGCATTTCTTGTTTCCTCTAAAACTGATTAATTTCCTTGCTAGATCATTCATTTTCATGCTTGTTTAGCACAGCATTAAGATGCTTGAGGTAAAATGCTATTTTGTATGTGCTTGTGTATTTATTGATGAATATCAGTAAAGCCCTGGGGGTGCGTTGGCGCGGGGGGTTGGACCACAGTTCTCCTCTCTGGTGGGTCTGGGGTTTGAGTCCTGCTTGGGGTGCCTTGCAATGGACTGGTGTCCTGTCCTGTCCTGGGTGTGTCCCCTCTGGCCTTTACGCCCTGTGTTAGCAGGTTGGCTCCGGTTCCCTGCGACCCCGTATGGGACAAGTGGTTCTGGAAGTGTGTGTGTGTGTGTGTGTGTGTATGTATATATATATATATATATATATATATATATATATATATATATCAGTAAAGCCATTTTCCACAATTGATTTGAGAATAGTGATGGTTGTCAATTCAAGTGTGTTTCAACACAGTGATGCAAGCCACTATCTTGGAGCCACAAGAGAACGACAGGCATTCCTCGACTGTCTGTGTGTCATAAATCATACACAGCAGGGTCCTTTCCACTCCACATGTGCATAATAGACCTGTCACTTGAACATGTGCTTCTTAAACTCTGAGCTTTTATATCCTTATATCCCTCTACTTTGCTACATATCCTAGAAAGAATGGAAGCTTGGGAGAGTGTCTGGGAAGTGGGTACAAAGCAGGCCATCAGACTGAAGCATATAGATGTGGCAGTGTGTGGCAGAATGTAAAATGAGGTGCTGTGTAAAATATAGATAGGCAGAGAGACAGGCCCCAGGTGACTCATCTTGTAACAAATGAATTAGCAATGATAAGAGTAGTGAATCTGCTGTTTCAGTTTGCTGTAATCGAGGGCTGTGCTTGGTTGAGACTCTCAGTGTTACAGAAAATAGGACTTGTGAACCATAGTTGGTGTTATTGTGGAAGAAGCACCGTGTCTGTGTGCTTGGTACAGTAAAAGACATAGTTCAAATAAAAAGTGTGTAAAAATAAAAGTAGTACTGTCAGCTCAGTAGGACTGGGTCAGTAAGAGGTCACTTGCTCTGCAACAGAGACAAGACTCATTATAGAGTTGAACCAGTGTGTTACTGTGGCTGTGGGTATTATTTTACCAGAGTAGTCAAGCAGCGGCCACTTTGAAGTGAACCTGTTTCTTACTTCTACCAAAGTGCAAACGGAACTTTAATAACTTTAATATGTTATTGTATGGGTCACTCAGCAGATGCCCTCGGTTAGTGTTTGTGAGAGAAAACACTCTCTGTAGCACCTACCCACCATGTAGTAAGGTATAATATAATGCCTTAATAATGACTATAATGCAGGGCATTCTGCTGAAGGTCCTGCAGGGTGAGGCGCGCGCGCACACACACACACACACACACACACACACACACACACAGAGTCTAAAATCCCTTGTCCCAAGCGGGGTCAAAGCAAACTGGAGCCTACCCGCCAACACAGGGCGCAAAGCTGGAGGGGGAGGGGACACACCCAGGACAGGACGCTAGTCCGTAACAAGGCACCCCAAGCAGGACTCAAAACCCAGACCTACCAGAAAGCGGAACCCAGCCAAGCCCACTATGCCACTGCGCCCCTGCACACTAGGTGAAGCACTTAACCTGAATTGTTCCAGTAAAATACCAAGTTGTATGAATCTGTGTGTCACTTTGAGCTCTGTGGTTTGGTTTATTCACACATTCTTCTCCCCAGACTCAGTAGAGCTGCTCTGGCTTAACTCCTCTTCTCAAGTGTCTGCAGCCCAGTGTCTCCCAGGATTCAGATTACAAGTCATCTCCTGAATCACTCACAGTGTCTGTTGCCCTTATTTGCACTCAAACAACATATAGAAGTTCTACTTTTCATGAGACATGGCATTTATACTCAGCTACTGAAAATGCTTTTTAGAGTACACTAGATACTCAGCTTCAAACACAACTGAAATTGAAAGTTTGTTCATAACTATTTTTTTGTAAATCACACCACTGTGCCACAATCAATAACATCTTAATAATACAGATGTCCATCAATTTATTGGAGGGCTACGTGCTACAAAAACCTCAGATAAAGCCATAATTGTCACGTCCACGCCCGCACCACAATCAACAACACCTGACACCAATGAAGCACCTGACACCAATCAGAGCACTCACCTTTAAAAGACCCTCCTCAGCTCCCTTGCACTTGTAGAATCCCACAGTCACTATGTCCATGGATCCTCATTCTGACTGCCGATTGACCAACTCTTCGCCCATCCTCGACAACAAGAACTCACCTGACTCCTTGTTCCTGACAAATGATCCTGCACTTGGATGCAGCCATCCCTGGGTACTTGGTTCCCCATGACAATAATGAATCAAGAATTGTAAGACTCTATGTATGTGTTCTGTATGTCATCAGTTGCTCATCTTATGCAGGTTTGTGGCCTCCAGAGCCTATTGTGGAAACAGGGTGCAGGGCAAGGTACATCAAGGGTGGTTTATTTCATTGTCTTTTATTAACTTGACTTTATGAACTACTCCACAGTTACTGAAAATATAAAAAAAAAAAAAAAAAGCTTCCAAAGTCTTATCCATTGCTGACTGATTCATCTGTGGATTTGTATCAACAGATAAAGACATAGATAGTAAAGATTGGATAGGTTCTGTAAAAGTCTCAGACACAGCTGAAATAAGCAGAAACAAATATATTTCAATAAGACTTTTGACATGTTTATTAACTTTGAGCTGCATTAAAATCAAAACTAATTTAAAGTAACTAAAAAAAGCAAAACTCAAAACACTGGCAACATTTGCCATGTTTGATCATTGTTACCAGCCACAAACTGTGGAAGCAAGTTGAAACAATTGTTTTCCAAAACTCTGTTAAAGTTTTTTAAACCACTGTATAACAAATATTAACCTGCAAGTGTTCTGTTATATATATATATATATATATATATATATATATATATATATATAAATAAAATTATACTTTATTTTTTTTTTTTTTTTTTTTTTTTTTTTAATCTTATACTCTTCACTATGGCACATTAGGATGCTTTGGTCTATTTAGAAAGAGCTTACCTATTTACAACAGGTAAGATGGGGTGAAGGGGTTTTATTTTGTAGTGGGCAGTACACAGAGATCGGTGGGGGGGGGGGGACGGAGGTGTAGGGAATAGGTGCAGGTCAGGGTCGCAGGGGGAAGGGTGCGGAGAATGGGGCTGCAGACGCTCTCGACTTGGGTCGGCGGCCCCAGGACATCCGTAGGCTCTCTCTCTCTTCACTGTTGGCGGCCGGGGAAGAAATAGGGGAGGTGAATATTTCCAGCTGTTCCAGCTCCCCCCCCTTCGGACCGCCCCAACATGCTACAAGGGTTATTTTGGTTTCTATTCATGTGGCCCTGTCCCCGCTCCCACCCCAAGTCCTGCCCCTGTCCCTGCTATTGCTCCTGGCTGCGGTTTTGCAATCCTTTCCTGGGCTGACTTGCATTTCTGACACCTATGATTAGAATGTAATGAATAGTCTAGACAGT
Source organism: Scleropages formosus (assembly GCF_900964775.1). Lineage (NCBI taxonomy): Eukaryota > Metazoa > Chordata > Actinopteri > Osteoglossiformes > Osteoglossidae > Scleropages > Scleropages formosus. The sequence goes on along the minus strand of NC_041828.1, from coordinate 21,239,098 downwards.
CTTCATCTGGATTAGAGGACCAGAGAGGTCAGAGGGCTTGTCTGCAAAAGGCCGATTTACCACTCCACCTCCCCTCACCAATACCGCCATGAAAAAAACTGTACCCCTGCTGAGAATGCAGCTAGCCAAAGGCACAGTACTACAGTAACAGCTAGAGATATAAAGTGAGGGGTGTTTGGGGTGTGTTATTCAGCCTCCAAGTGTCTAAAGGAGAACAATGTTGTCCCTGGCAGATGCTTCCATAGAAGCAGGAGGTAATTGTAAAAAGTACTGTGCCTTTGTGCTGCCTGCTGCTCTCCTTTAGACCATTATGTTAAATTAAAGTAATTAATGCTCATTAGCCATTCACCAAATGGAAATTCTGGAAGTATTGACCTGACAGCTGGCAACTTATTACAGTCACATCAGCCATTGGCACCAGAGTGCTTAGACAAGGAGAGGGTGCAGTGGCACAGCAAGTTTGGCCTGTGCTTGATCTCTAGTGGGTCGGGGGTTCGAGTCCTGCTTGGGGTGCCCTGCAACGGACTGGTATCCCATCCTGGGTGTCCCCCACCAGCTTTGCACCCTGCATTGTGGGGTTAGGCTCCAGCTTGCTGTGACACTGCTCAGGACAAGCAGTTTCAGTCAGTGTGTGTGTTTGGATGAAGGGTTTGAGTTTGAAAAGTCATTCTGAAATACATCTTCCATAGAAGGATTGCATTAAGCAAAGGGTCTCTTGGTGGTTTTACAAACACATACTGTATTTCATAGGACACAATGAACTCTGTGTCACCTCAGCAGAGCCCATTTCAGAAAGACATGTAGTTCACATTATAAGTAAAAAAACTGTCAGAATTATAGTCTTTATGAAGAAGATGGCTTAACTAGCAGTCTTAACTGTCTTCATAGACTGTTTGGCTTTGTCTCAAGTCAGGCCCAGTACTGCATGAGATGACAGAACGTCCAAGTTTCTCCTTCAGCTTTGATTTCTTAGTCCACAGTTGGGATTCTGTGCTTTGGTGGGGCGTTTGCTTATAATGAAGAAGTTGAGTATTCAATATCATTTTTGTGAAAACACAGGTTGACAAGCATGTTTGCTGCCCAAGCAAGGCCAGGTCAACCGGTGAGCAAGCTGATGTTGGTTTAGGTGTATTTTCCCTCCTCCAGGGTCTCTCAAAGTTATGAACTGGATACTGATTCCACATGAAAGCGTGAATCAGCACCTCCATAAAGAAGACTGAAAAAACAGTCAAAGGCAAAGAAAGCATCTCCTTCCACATGTGGTTTTCTCTGGAGGGAAAACATCACATGAAAGCAGTTAGGAGGGCCTGAACTCCAGCTCATCTTCACCTTGAGCTCCACAGCCTCTGTTAAACAAACCCCTCTCACAGAGTCCATGTGTTTTTGTAAACTGGTGGAGACACTGGTTGCACAGTTTCATTACTTGCTTCTCCAGGAAGAAAGATGGTCATGTGTACATTGGTGACTTTGAAGCCAGTCCCTTATCTGAGATTACTAAAATGATTACTGTTTCATTGTTCTAGCATAAATATGGGCATATGAAAAAGGCTGCCTGGGTCTGAAATGCTGAGAATACCCAGTGAGTGCTTGTGTTGTTTGTAACTATGAACTGTATGCTGATTTCAGGCTGCAGTAGAAAACACTGCTCTCCCACTTTGAAACATCCCATGGTCTGAGCTGCTGGTGAAGGAACAGATTGCAGAGAACAGGCGCATGGAGAAATCCCAGGGGGTCCAGCTATGGGCCATGTGAAAATGTGACTTCTCCTGACCCCTCCAACAGTGCTGTCCCGTGTCACTCAAGCAGAGAGGAGCTCGTACACATGGACCAGGGTCAGTGGGGATGTCAGAACTTTGTTGGAGTGGGAAATGGATGTAGACCCCTCATTGAAACGACTGTCCAGAGAAATAATGCTGTCAGAAAACAAACAGAAATAAAACCACAGCTGTTATTTTGAAATTTTTGTTTGACTACAGACTCTGTACTGTATTTAAGGTTGTACATATGATAGTATATATACATACAGTATATATGTAGTTCAATAAAAAAAAGTCATTATTGCTTGTAAAGTGACTACAAAGAAAACTGGAGTTATGAGGTGAAGAATTAACTCCTCTGTGGTGCAACTGCTGCTCATTACTGTGAGGTCAATGAATCACACAAATATTAAATAGAAATGAATCTTTCGAAACTCTCATTGCAGTGCTGAAAACTATGCGAATGCCCATATGCCCAATGCCTAATGACCTGAATTAATTGTGCAGCAGCATACATGAATGATCAGCAGTACTCATTGAAGGCTGAAAAACTTTCAAAGAATTTAAGCAACTCCCAGAGATTTGTCACTTTCAAAGATATTTTGGTGCATTTTTGAAAATGTAATATATTTTTGCATACTAAATGACTTGTGTTTACATAGCAGGAAACCCATAGAGTGTTTACTCAAGACACAAAGGTGAAATATCTTGCTCTCTCACTATTAACAACCACCTTGTCTAAGTCAGCCTCATAGGGGTCTAGAGCCAATCCTGGCAACGCAGGGCTTGAGTCAAGATACACCTTGGATGGGATGCCAGGAGTCAGGTGAAATATTTTTTGGTTTACTTTATATTATTTAACACTGACTTACACCGTAAGTTGTTTGCAATTTATTTTGCAAATGTAGGTATATCATTTTAAGAATTAAGTTTTTATTTCTTTGGCAAGAAGCAATAGCCCTGCTGGGATCATGTATAAATATGGAAAAGATACCTTGTCAAGAAATGGAATTAGACAGTTGAAGTGTGCACACATACCTCAAAATGTGTTCAGACAATGATAAGAACAAGCAGCAGCTAAAGAGATGGAAACACAAAGGAAACAGGACATTATTAAAAAAGCAGTAGTCACATCCTCACCAATGTATAGTTTCCCAGAAACATTTTATTCAAAATGGAACAGATATTTAACCAATCTCACATTAGTTATGAAACAGCCTGTGTTTAATGGGTTCCTCGTAAGTTAAGGTAACTTTTGCAGAGTAGGATCATAAAGTACAACCAATGAGTACCATTCAAAGTATAGAGTTTATGAACGAAAATACAGATTTTTGCAAATGAAAAGGTCAGTATTATATTTGGAAACTCACAACACAGTCAGATATTGTTATATAATTCTCCCTGATTCAGATGAAGAAAGTTATGCGAGAGTAGAAAATCAATGCATGAGTGTTCCTGCAATGAAAGGCAATTATGTTCTGCTTATTGTCACTGTATCTCGATTTACTAGGGCATGAAAGAGTATAACCTTTCCAGTTTTAGTATGATGAATTCTATTTGACAGAATGAATCATGTCCTTTTTCTATGCAACGTGATAATAACGTGATAATCAGACCAGCCTTAGCCCAGAAGTCTTGTTCTTCCTTTTTCGTTCTTCTTCATGCTTTTCATACCCTGAAATTGTGTTATCATTTCCTAAAAGGTATGCTTCCTCTCTTCTTAAACACACTCTCTCTCTCTCTCTCCTTCCCAACAAAAGGGAGCGAGTTGTGGATATGAACCAAATCTATGTGCAAATGATGCTATGGCAACCACAGCAGAAGTTTGTGTTGCTCTCAAATTCAATAAATGTACTGCATATTGAGTGAAACTCACAGGCTGTAGGTTGGCTGCACGTTGCGTGCAGTTCTGTCTGCACTGATGAGGATGGCAGAAGCAGGTGAGCCCACATATGAGGATGTACATAATCCTTCCAATTGACTAGAAATCTGTCACTCTGGTTGGCTTTGCAATGATTAGTATAATGAAGGGTCCATGTTTCCAAATATATTTCACTTGTATTTAATGCTATGTATGATTCCTTTTTAGTGCCTTTCTTCAAGAAGGACCATATTACAACTGGAAGCTGTGTAGGCCATTTGTAAGTTTGAGGAACCAGCCACATGAGTGTTGAAATTAGGGAAATGCAGACAAGGGCAATCAGTCCTATGGGCTCCAACAGAGTGGAGCATGTGGTTTAACAGCAGCATGCCCAATGAACACCTGTGGCAAAGTGTGTGGGAAGGCAAATCCATCCCCTGCCTCAGACTCCCTACCCCCTTTTTTAAAGTGAGACATTTCATGGGAGATTTAGCAAGAAAAAGATGTGCTGTGATAAAAGGGGATGTGTGGGAAAGCAGTCTACTCTTTGACTTTGCAAACATGGCTGTGGTTGTATCTCCCCTTTGAAACAGCCCACATGGATTTCCCCGCACCCTGGTCTTCATGCTCACCACCCACCCTTTTCTCAATCCAGCTGAAGCAGTGTGGGGGGGGGTATGACGTACCCATTGCTGTGGAGAAAAATGAACTCCTCCTAATGCAGCAGTTGCACATTAGTGACAGAAAGGCTGTCGCTCCCCGAGCGGAGAGATGACTGTACTGTGTTCTCCCTGCGTGTTGTGCACACCCAGTACGTTAACGCAGTTTAACAGCAAGCCAAACTCGATTCTCACGAGCCAGGATTATGAGCGTCTTGCTCCTTTATTGTCTCCAAATGTGAAAATGCGAGTGAAACTATAATAAACAGAAACAGTAGGAAACTTAGTCTAATTACAACAATCGTTATAATAACTAGTTAAATCGTTTGCCGATAGCACACTTAGCATGACACAGCGCGAACTCACACACGCGTTTTACAAGAACAGTAACGTGGAGTTACGGCTGAATAAACAGAGTTTACATTACAAAGGTCAAACTTAAAAGCACGTAAACATTTTAGCCAATGTCTGCAAAAACTTCACAACTTACAGTTATTGCTTCCACGGGCGTAGGAAAGCATACAGAACTCAAGACGCTTCCACTATGCCTATCGCAACAGTAGCGCATCATGGAAATAGCGCATGTGCACAAATTGCGTATAACTTACGGAAATAAAGGTTCCGCTCAACAAAGCAATTAATCACATGAACTAAACAAATCTGCAGGCAGAACAATGACTGTTCTTCCTTTTAACACACACACACACACACACACACACACACCTTCAGAACCGCTTGTCCCATATGGGGTCACGGGGAACCAGAGCCTAACCCGGTAACACAGGGCGCAAGGCTGGAGGGGGAGGGGACACACCCAGGACGGGATGCCAGTCCGTCTCAAGGCACCCCAAGCAGGATTTGAACCCCAGACCCACCGGAGAGGAGGACTGCGGTCCAACCCACTGCACCACTGCGCCACCACACCCCCTCCCTTTTAACACAATAACCCTGAATTATGCTTAATACCTTTCAAATGATGAATGTCTTTGTATCCTTCTCATATAATGTTTCTATTTTCTGATGACCTTTTAGACCTTACTACCAATATTAAAACACAGGATACAGTGTTATTCTTCGGCAAATCAGAAAAGAGTGTATTACACTTGAACACTTGTTGAAATGATCACCAAAAGACTATTTTAAGATTATAATTTTTTATTCTGTCAGTGGGGGGTGTGGTGGCGCAGTGGGTTAGACCACAGTCCTGCTCTCTGATGGGTCTGGGGTTCAAGTCCCGCTTGGGGTGCCTTGCGATGGACTGGTGTCCCGTCCTGGGTGTGTCCTCTGGCCTTACACCTTGTGTTACCGGGTAGGCTCCGGTTCCCCTGACCCTGTATGGGACAAGCGGTTCTGAAAATGTGTGTGTATTCTGTCAGTAGTCACAAGTTGAATCTACAGCATTATAGGCAGATCCATGAAAATAGATTAGATAGGTACAAAACTTGTGTCTGGCTGTCCTGGAAGGAAGTGGTGGACCCAAGTGCAAAGCAGAATAAGGGCTTTATTATGGGAAATCCAAGAGTCTTTGTCACAGGCCAGGCAAAAGGTCTTTGAGGCACAAACATTGTTAAAGGGGCAATCCAAAAAGCAAGATTGATACACAGGCAAGAGGTCAATGATCATAAGGAGGCACAGGGACAAAAGAGTAGGGCCTTGGGACTGGGAAAGGGTTAAGGGATCAGGAAGGAGTACAGAAGATGTAAGGAGGTCACAAGTAACTATGCTGAACAAGGTTCTGCGTCAGCTCCTGTTCTGATGTTGCCTTTTATGCGTCAGGCTATGCCACGCCCCAGGTGTTCTGTGTTGCTTTGGCGGTGTGGGCGTAGCAGTACCCCCCCAAGGGACAGCTCCAAATGCACGTTGTACCTTTCCCAATCCACCAAGTACTGAAGCACCCCCCCGCAGCGCCGGGAATCCAGGAGTGCTCGAATGGCATATATCGGTGCACCCCCGTCTTGTAGGGGCAGCAGAGCTGGCACCACTGGTGCGGGCTGGTGTAGAGAGGTGGCCAAGGGTTTCAGGAAGGAGACATGGAAGGTCGGATGGGTCCACAAATGTTGTGGCAGCTGCAAGACGGTACGAGACGAAGGTGACCCAGCAAAGTACTTTCAATGGGTTGATGTATTTCCGGCTGATAACCACACCCATTGCCCAGGGGTGAAGGAGATGGGCTGCCTCCAGCAGTCAGCCTGTTGCTTCACCTGAGTTTGCTTGTTCAGGAGTTGTTGTCATACTGCCACCCATACCTCCTTGCTGGCTCAGTACTAGTCATCCACTACAGGCACGGTGCTGGAGCTGGGTTGCCATGGGAACAGAGGGGGTTGGTACCCTAGAATGCACTGGAAAGGGGAACAGCCTGTGGAGGTATGGGTTAGCGTATTATGCTAATATTCTGCCCACGGGAGGTACCGGACCCACTGATGTGGTCACAATAGCTATGCAAATACTGCCCAATGTCCTATTGCATCTGCTCTACTTAGTCGTTGGCTTGAGAGTGATACCTGGAAGTCAGACTCACCGAGACCCCCAGATTCTTCCAAAAGGCCTACCAGATGCGCAAGGTGAATTGAGGCCCTCAGTCAAATACAATGTCTGGCAAGTTGTAGAGGTGGAAGATGTGGTGGAAGAGCAATTTGGCTGTCTTTAATGCCAAGGAGAGTTTGTTTAGGAAAATCAAGCGACAGCCCTTGGAGAACCTGTCGATGACAGTTAGGATCGTGGGCTTACTGTCCGACGGAGGGAGGTCCACCAAAAAGTCTAGGGCAATGTGCATCCATGGGAGGTTTGGTACAGGCAAAGACTGCAGGAGCCCTACGGGTTTCTGCGTCTGGGACTTCGACTGGGCACAAGTTGGGCATGCTCGGACGTAGTCTTGCACGTCCTCAGTGATTGACGGCCACCAGTATTGTTGCTGTATTCAGGCATGGGTCTTTTCAAACCCTGGGTGGCCCACGGCAGGGTGGTCATGGCCCAATGGAGGAGTGTGGCTCATTGACCTGGGGGAACATATTGTTTTCCTGGGGGCTCAGGATCGGAGGCTTCTGCTTGGGTGAGATCTTGGGTGAAGTCCCATTGAATGGGAGCCACAAAATAGGTACAGGGTAAAATGAAGTCCAGGTTGGGGTTGCTTTGTAGTTCCTCGTGCAGCCGAGACAAGACATCAGCCATTGCGTTCTTTGGTCCTAGTCTGTAAGTCACTGTGAAATTAAAACGAGGAAAAAAAAACGCGCTCATCGGGCCTGCCGGGGATTCAGACATCGTGCAGACTATAGGTACTCCAGGTTTTTGTGGTCAGTAAGTACCAAGAAGTGGTGCTTGACTCCTTCCAACCAGTGTCGCCATTCTTCAAGGGTTAGTTTAACTGCCAGCAACTTTCGGTTCCCTATATCATAATTGTTTTCGGCAGCCGACAGTTTCCTGGAGAAAAAGGAACAGGGATACATCTTGGCAGGCTTCCTTTGTCTCTGCGAGAGGACAGTACTGACCCCTGATTCCGAGGTGTCCACCTCTACAATGAACGGTAACTCCGGGTCCGGTCGGTGCAGGATGGGGGCCGTTGTGAACTTGTCTTATAGGGAGTCGAAAGCCTTTTGGGCGTCTTGGGTCCAAGGGAGACGAGGCGCTTTGCTCATTGTCAACGTCGTCAGCGGGGCAGCAAGTGAGCTGAAGTTCCTGATAAATCGGCGATAGAAATTTTCAAACCCCAGAAAGTGCTGGAGAGCCTTCGTTGTAGTGGCACGTGGCCATTGCTGGATGGTCTGAACCTTCCCTGGGTCCATGGTAATACTGTCCCGGGTGAGGATAAAACCTAGGAACGACTTCTGTTGCTTATGAAACTCACATTTCTCCAGCTTGACATATAAGGGGTTCTGTAGCAACCGCTGCAGCACACGTCGAACCGCAATGCAATATCAATTGTTATGCAATTCAAGCCCCTATAGTCGATACACGAAAGGAGTCCCCCATCTTTCTTTGCTATAAAGAAAAACCCAGCCGATGCGGGAGATGTGGACGGACGAATAATTCCTGCAGAGAAGATTTCTGAAATATACTGCTGGAGAGCTTGTTGTTCGGGTCAGGATAGGGGATATATACAACTGCGGGGTGGTGTTGTGCCTGGGAGGAGATCAATAGCACAATCCCATGGCCTATGTGGTGGTAACTTGGCAGCTTGTACCTTACTGAAAACTTCAACAAGATCTTGGTATTCTAGGGGAACTGTCATCTTCGGAGCCGACTCTGAGCACTCAATCGAAGTAGGTTGATGTGGAAGCTTCAAACATATCATCTCGCACTGGAATTCCCAGGACACTAATTCCCCAGTACTCCAGTGAAAGACCGGGTCATAGCAGGAGAGCTATGGGAAGCCAAGAATCATGGGGACATCAGGTGAGGTAATAAGAAAACTGTAAGGTTTCTTGGTCACACACCCCCCACTGTGGCCGAAACTGGTTCAGTTTGGGAGTCCACTAAACCCCTCCCAAGTGGCTAACCATCAAGGGCACTCACCTTGAGGTGCAGCCGGCATTTTTGTATGGTGATGTTTTGATCCTAGCAAAACTGGAGTCCATGAAGCATCCCGCTGCACCTGAGTCCACCAAGGCGTGGGCCACCACTCTCCCTAAACCCCAGGACAGGCTGATAGTTACGGTGATTGCAAACAGGGGTCCCACTCACCTTAGCCTCGAGGCAGATGGGGCACTGAAGACGATGGTGACCCAGATTGCTGCAGTAGAGACGAAGATGGCCTTGTAGCCTTCATTGGCATTCAGCACAGGTCAGGTGTCCGTGCCCCAGTTGCATTGGCTCGGCTGGCTCCTGGACGGGACCAGTGTGTTCTAGGGCAGGTTCCAGAAAGGGTCCCCGAGATCGGGCCAGGAGGTCTGTGGCTACCGCAGCATCAATGAACTGATCCAGGGTTCACTTTTCTCCTCTGAACGCTATCTCTTTGCGGATGTGGGGATTCAAGCCATGACGAAAACAAGCCAGATGTTTTGAGCGGCTCCAACCATTACGCTCAGCCAGTGTGCGGAATTCAATGGTGTACTCCGCCACGGGGCGGTTACCTTGTTTGAGGTCAAGTAACTTTTTGCTGGCATCCTGTTCCTGGTACGGGACCCCGAACACGCAGAGAACCAGGTCTTGAACTCATCATAGGTGCTGTTATTGCTGTTGTCCCAGGCAGCAATGGCCCAATCCAGTGCTCTACCCATGGGGAGGGACAGGAGATAGGCGATCTGGCTCCTATCTGTGCTATAAACATGAGGCAAACTAGAGAAAACAAATTCACATTGCACCAGGAAACCTGCACAGCGAGCCGGGGTGCCGTCAAAACGGGACCGAGGAGGCAGGTGGCGACCGTGTGGTTGCGGCAAGGAGGACGGTGTGGTGTTCGGCGGTTCATGCGCCGCAGGAGCGGTTGTGCGGGCTGACACAGATGGCGCAAGTGCTCCTGGTGTAGTCAGCACGCTTACCAATCCGTTGTAGGAGGAGACGAGGTTGTTGAACGTCTGTTCAATCTCTCCCAGGTGCGCTTCGTGAGAATTTAGCACTGCCTGCAACTCCAGGGATTAATTATGTTGATGAACGCTAATGAGTTTCCATAGGCTGTGATTTGTCATAAAAACTCATCCACCTCTCTCACTGTCTCTTCCCTTGTTGATGAAAATGTTAATAACACACCTTTTGGGGCCTGTTTTGTTGGTACATTTTCAACTGATGCTTCAGGTGTCTGAAGTAGTCATTTCCTCTGTATTTACTGTCATGTAAGCAAGGAAATAGTTGGTCCAGGACCTGACAATAGTCAAAACCATGGAAAGAGTGAAAGTTATAGGGCAAAAATACTCATTCTTCTGTAATAATTATACTTTATGTTACAAATGTGCTTCTAACAGTAATGACCTCCAAACCTGTAAACCCTTTTTTTGATCAAACCTTAAAACTTCATACTATTGGAGATTATGAGTGCCTCTGACAGAGCAGAAGTATCTCAGACCATGTCTTCAGCTAAGATCTATAATAAGTTCTATAATAAGTTCTTCATTATGGTAGCCATTCGTTGACTGTCTTCTTTGTTTGTATCAATTTTTCTTGCTGTATGCCTGTGTTAAAGCCTTCTGTGTCACTGTGTGAGAAGAGCACTCTATAAAATAATAATGATAATAATAATGATAATAAGAAGAAGAAGAAGAAGAAGAAGAAGAAGAAGAAAAAGAAGAAGAAGAAGAAGAAGAAGAAGAAGAAGAAGAAAAAGATGATTGTCATGGCCAGCTCCGGAAGGAAATGGCGGACCCAAGTGCAGGGCAAAATTCGAGGTTTGTTTCAGGGAAATCCAAGAGCGGAGCTTAAGGGACAGGCAATCGGTCTTCGAGGCACGAATGTTGTTGAAGGGGCAATCCAAAAGGCAAGGTTGGTACACAGGCAAGAAGTCGATGATCATAGAAAGGTACAGGATCGAGGGAATAAGGGAGGGGATCGGGGAAGGCATCAGGGAACCAGAAGGAGTAAAGCAGGAGACCAGGAGATCGCTGACAACAAGGCTGAACAAGGTTCCGCATCAGCTGCTGATTTGACACAGCCTTTTATGCCCCAGTCTGCACCGCGTCCCAGGTGTTCTGGGTCGGCTTGAGGGTGTGGGTGTGGCAGTACCCCCTCTCCAGGGGCAGCCCCTGATGCTCTAGGGTGACCAGGAGGACGACCCCGAGGTGGGGGCGCAGGCCGGTCCGGATGATCCCTGTGGAAGTCTGAGATGAGGTCCAGGTCAAGAATGTCTTGTGCCGCCACCCAACATCGTTCTTCTGGCCTGTACCCCTCCCAGTCTACCAAATATTGGAGGACCCCACCGTGGTGCTGGGAATCAAGTAGCGCCCGAACAGCATAAGCTGGAGTGCCCCCATCCTACAGGGGCAGGGGAGCTGGCGCCGTTGGTGTGGGTTGGTGTAAAGTGGCCAAGGGCTTCAAGAAGGATAAATGGAACGTTGGGTGAGAGTGCAAATGTGGAGGGAGCTGCAGATAGTATGAGACCAGGGTGACCCGACGGATGATCTTGAACGGGCTGATGTACTTAGGGCTGAGTTTCTTGGACATATACGGCCCCTGAAGTCCCTGGGTCGAAAGCTACACCTGTTGTCCAGGTGTGAAGGAGAGCTTGTTGCTTGTCCTTAGCTTGACTCTTGAGAAGATGGTCCCCGACTGTCATCCACACCTCTCTGCTGGTCCAGTCGTCCACTGCTGGTACATCACTAGAGCCAGGCTGCCATGGGAACAGCAGAGGCTGGTATCCTAAAACACACTGGAACGGGGAGCATCCTATGGAGGTGTGGGTCAGGGTATTATGTGCATATTCAGCCCAGGGAAGGTACCTGACCCACTGGTGTCATCTCTCAAGGCAGTATCTCCTTAGAAACAAGCCCATATCCTGCTGGTGCCTTTCCACCTGCCCGTTAGTTTGAGGGTGATATCCTGATGTCAAACTCACTGAGATTCCAAGTTTCTTCCATGACGCCTTCCAGACACAGGAGGTAAACTGGGGTCCCCGGTCAGAAACGATGTCCTCCTGTAAGCCATACAGGTGGAAGACGTGGTGGAAGAAAAACTCAGCGGTTTCCAAGGCTGTTGGGAGCTTTGGAAGGGGAATTAACAGACATGCCTTGGAAAAGCGGTCTAAGACAGTCAAAATTGTGGTCTTACTGTCGGAAAGAGGCAGGTCCACCAAGAAGCCCAAGGCTATATGCGTTCATGGGCGAGTTGGCACAGGTAGTGGTTCTAAAAGCCCTGCAGGTTTTTGAGTTGGCACTTTAGCTTGGGCACAGGTTGGACAAGCCCGGACATAGTCTTGTACATCCTCTGGGAGCTACAGTGAGGTTACCTTGTTGGGGGTTAAGCAGTTGTTCACGCACATGTTCATCCTGGTGAGGGAGCCGGAAAAGCAGTTTTTGAATTGACCACAGGCGCAGGGAGTGCGTAGGTCTTACGCTGCTGTGGCCCAATCCAACGCTCTCCCCATGAGGAGAGACAAGAGATAAGTGATTCGGCTCCTGTCTGTGCTGTAAACATGAGGCAGACTAGAGAAAACAAGTTTGCATTGTAAAAGGAAGCCAGCACAGTGAGCTGGGGTACCATCGAAACAGTTCAGGGGAGACAAGTGGTGAACGTGTGGTTGAGACTGCTTTGTGTTCGGCAGGTTAGGTGCTGCAGGAGCAGCTGCGCGTATCGCGGGGGGCGGCGTGAGCACCCCCGGCGAGTTCAGCACGCTTACCACTTTGTTGTAGGAGATGATGAGGTTGTAGAGCATCTGCTCTATCCCTCCTAGGTGTACAGGTGTCCAACGCCGCCTGTAGATGGTTCAGCTCCGCTAGGTCCGTGCTAAATGCGGAACCTCCTCTCATGGCCGGCTCTGGAAGGAAATAGCAGACCCAAGTGCAGAGTAGAATTCGTGGTTTGTTTCAGGGAAATCCAAGAGCGGAGGTTAAGGGGCAGGCAATCGGTCTTTCAGGCGCGAACGTCGTTGAAGGGGCAATCCAAAAGGCAAGGTTGGTACACAAGCAAGAGGTCGATGATCATAGAAAGGTACAGGATCAGGAAAGGCGCCAGGAAACCAGAAGGAGTAAAGCAGGAGATTAGGCAATCACTGACAAGGCTGAACAAGGTTCCGCATCAGCTGCTGGTTTGACACAGCCTTTTATGCCCCAGTCTGCACCGTGTCCCAGGTGTTCTGCTTTGGCTTGGGGGTGTGGGCATAGCAATGATATTCAAACTTATCTTGGTTGTCTAAAGACAGGCCTTTCACAGGACTATAATGCCACACTTTAACATGTGCCACAAAGTGCTATTTGTGTGTGTTCTTGTTAGAGTGACTCTGTCACGCTGATGTAGATATGTGAACACCCAAACACTGATGCTGGATCTCATCCATGGCCCCAATCCTTAATGTAGCAGCTGTGCCCTCCAGCTAAAGAGCTGATGTGATCTCGATAGCTCATAGTCATAACCAGATAATTTGGTCTCAGGAGTCTTATTCTACAACTGACTTGGGGCAATCAACACATTTTTATCTTAACTGATGATAATTTGAATTTTGAATTTTATGCCCTGATTGTACTGCATTATTGATCTTTACCATCACGCGTTTACATTATGTTTATAGTCAATATTCTGTCTCCAAAACCCTGTGAACTTCAGTGCTCTACAAACTCATCAAATGATTCCCTCTTGTGTGAGATGAAGCAAATCGGTGCTATCTGAGTCATCCCTTGTGGATGATCACCGTACCAGATGGAGGTGCATGCACACATACACACGCGCACACACATACACACACACAGAGTCAAATGAGGATAAGCGAAGAGAGAGAAGCCTGTTTTACAGATGGTAATCTGACTTGGATTTTTTAAGATTTTTAGCTCACTACACGTCACCCCGTGCTGCAGTGGGACTTTCGTCCCAAAAATATGCAACAACCCCAAAGAATATCTGGTATTTTTAAGATATCATAAACATTCATAAGTGTGAAACTTGTCAACAAACCTGTTTAAGTGGGAGGGCAAGAAGTCTGCAAGAATTATTATGAAGCCCAGGCTGCACAGCCTAAAACAAAGAAATAATACATAAACTGAGGATTAATGGAATCCTTTAGCTAAGTGGCATCATTCCAATGCAGAAAACTAAACCAGAAACCTGTTGTAGCGTCTGGACAGCAGTTCGACACGGATGCGTGTTGCTATTACGTCCGAACACGGACAAAACGTAGAATGACCCCACGTGCAGAGTGATGTTAAAAGTGCACTGTGCAGACTGTAAGACACTCGGTGGAAGTGAAACAGGAAACGCGAGACCAGGAAACACACACGGTGAAGGTAAACAGTGAAATGCTACTCTGTGAGTACGACTGGAACCTCAAGATGTGACGAAATACCGGACTGGAACATTGGACCAGGACTGGAGAACAAGAGCAGGAACTGACAGAATGGTTACTTGGGACTGGAACATGAACGCCTAGGAAACAGACTGAGGGAACAAGAGACTACTAATCGCCAAGAGAGCACAATGGAACCGCTGATTAAGAATCTGCAATCGGTTCTGCTCCGCTTGCTCCTTTTATACCTCCGTATCCTATGAGACTAAGAGCTGATACGTGGGTGTTCCCTAACGGCACTGAGTGGTGCTGCCTCTGACCAGGACGGGGAGTAACCCCGTGGGACGTGACACCTGTACTGTGCCATCCTCAACCCTTTTCTGTCCACAGCTGTTAAAGCTGTTGTACTTTTTAGTGGGATCCTGCCCTTGTGGCTGAGTAAAAATAATGAAGTAATGAAGCGAGCTGAGTGTGTTGCTGAGAGCAAATCCTCTCATTGATTTCTAAATACTCATCCAGATTTCCATCTTCAGTTCAATCCATGATTCTTATCTGAATTTCCCAAAAATGAATAAAAAATCCCCTCCGCGAACCTCCACCTTACCGAGGTGGAGGGGTTTGAGTGCCTGAATGATCTCAGGAGCTATGTTGCCTGTGGCAATATGCCACTGGTAGGGTCTCCCAAGGAAAACAGGTCCTGGGTGATAGACGAGACAAAGCGTGGTTCAAAATCCTCTTATGACTATTAAATCAAGGATCTCGTTCACCCCGCCCGGTATGGGGTCACCGGGGCCCCACCCTGGAGCCAGGCCTGGGGGGGGGGGAGGGGGGGCTCGCATGTGAGCGCCTGGTGGCCAGGTTTATGCCCACGGGGCCTGGCCGGGCTTAGCCCGAAGCCAAGACGTGGAGCCGCTCTTCGGTGGGCTTACCACCTGCCGGAGAGGACGTAAGGGGCCGGTGCGTTGTGATTTAGGCGGCGGTCGGGCCAAACCTTGGGCGCCAACTCTGGCTTTTGGGACTTGGAATGTCACCTCACTGGCGGGGAAGGAGCCTGAGCTAGTGCAGGAGGTTGAGAGATACCGTCTAGATATAGTCGGGCTCACTTCCACTCACAGCTTGGGTTCTGGAACCACTCTTCTCGACCAAGGGTGGACTCTCCACTATTCTGGCGTTGCCCAGGGTGAGAGGCGGCAGACGGGTGTGGGCTTATTAATAGCCCCCCAGTTCAGCTGCCATGTGTTGGAGTCTTCCCTGGTGAATGAGAGGGTCATCTCCCTGCGCCTTCAGGTCAGGGAACGGTCTCTCACTGTCGTTTGTGCTTATGTGCCTAGCGGCAGTGCAGAGTACCCGGCCTTTATGGAGTCCATGGGGGGCGTGCTGGAAAGCGCTCCCACTGGGGACTCTGTCATTCTACTGGGGGACTTTAACGCCCACGTGGGCAGCCGAACACCTCATGGGAGTTTGCCCAACCAGTCCATATGTGTTTTGTGGACCTGGAGAAGGCATTCGACCGTGTCCCTCGTGGCATCCTGTGGGGGGTACTTCGGGATTATGGGGTTCAGGGCTCGCTGCTACGGGCTGTTCGTTCCCTGTATGACCGGAGCAGGAGCTTGGTTCGCATTGCCGGCAGTAAGTCAGACCTGTTCCTGGTGCATGTTGGACTCCGCCAGGGCTGCCCTTTGTCACCAATTCTGTTCATTATCTTCATGGACAGAATTTCTAGGCGCAGCCAGGGAACGGAGGGTGTCTGTTTTGGTGGCCGCAGGATCTCGTCTCTGCTTTTTGCGGACGATGTGGTCCTGTTGGCTTCATCAAGTCAAGACTTGCAGCGTGCACTGGGGAGGTTTGCAGCCGAGTGCGAAGCGGCGGGGATGAGAATCAGCACCTCCAAATCCGAGACCATGGTCCTCAGTCGGAAAAAGGTGGATTGCCCCCTCCGGGTTAGGGGGGAGCTCCTCCCTCAAGTGGAGGAGTTTAAGTACCACGGGGTCTTGTTCACGAGTGAGGGAAAAATGGAGCGGCAGGTTGACGGACGGATCGGTGCGGCGTCCGCAGTAATGCGGTCATTGTACCGGTCTGTTGTGGTGAAGAAGGAGCTGAGTCGTAAGGCGAAGCTCTCAATTTACCGGTCGATCTACATTCCTACCCTCACCTATGGTCATGAACTCTGGACCATGACCGAAAGAATGAGATCGCGGATACAAGCGGCAGAAATGAGTTTCCTCCGCAGAGTGGCTGGGCGCACCCTTAGGGATAGGGTGAGGAGCTCAGTCACCCGGGAGGAGCTCGGAGTAGAGCCGCTGCTCCTCCGCATGGAGAGGAGCCAGTTGAGGTGGCTCGGGCATCTGTTCCGGATGCCTCCTGGACGCCTCCCTGGGGAGGTGTTCCGGGCATGTCCCACTGGGAGGAGGCCTCGGGGCAGACCCAGGACACGTTGGAGAGACTTTGTCTCCCGGCTGGCCTGGGAATGCCTTGGGGTTCCCCCAGAGGAGCTGGAGGAGGTTTGCGGGGAGACGGAAGTCTGGGGGGCTCTGCTTAGACTACTGCCCCCGCGACCCGGTCCCGGATAAGCGGAGGAAGATGCATGGATGGATGAATAAAAAATCAGCATGCATTAATAGCAGTAATGATATCACAATCCCTTCCCAGTAAAGTCTCTGCAGTGCACTTAGGTGAGGTTACAAAAATGACACTTTAACCCTGTCTGTGATAAAATGGTCCACTGCAATTGGTGGTAATCAGTTAAATGATATTTGGCAAATCTGTTTATATAAAGTGGTCCAATGCAGGCAGTGCACTGCATGGATGTTTATGCATGGACACTTCTTTACACACATACACACACTCACTGTCTCTTCTGATCACTTCTTAATGAACTGAATTTCTTCCTCCAAGAGTGAGACGGCTTTCATTCTCCTGGGATGGGCAGGAGGGAGCTGATGGCCGCAGGATAATCCAGCTCATCTATGTCCTACCAGCAGAGGGGTTTTGTACAAACCCTGCTGCCTGCTGGGTTGCACCCTCTGGCCCAAACAGGGCCCACCAGGGTTACTGGCATGGCAGAATCTAACAACAAGAACCAGTTCTGTGAAGTTCACCAGGTTCTTCACAGCTCTCGTACACCAGAGTACAAAGCTTGGAATGGGGAGGGGGTTTACTGCCAGCACTCAAACAAGGAACACAGTTGCAAAACCTTGTCATATGATCACATTTACATAGCAGGCATGACTGAGGGACTCCACAAATTCTGAATGCATTTGCTTCTCCACAGCTGGTTTCATATTGTCAGTATAATTATGATTCCATTGTTATACTAGTTCAAACAAAAACTTGCATCCATTGCAGTTCACAGATTTACCCAGTTATATTGCTATTTTTTTTTTACTTAAAGAAGTTATTTCATAAACCTTGCTGAGTGGCAGGTTCCTGTTACAATTCAGTTCAATTGAATTTATCTTCATAGAGCGCTCTTCTCACACAGTGACACAGAGCACTTTAATACAGGCATAATGCAAAAAAAAACAGATACAAACAAAGAAGACAGTCGACTAATGGCTACCATAATAGAGTACTTTTATAGAACTATAAGTATGCCTACTGGCTACCGGGGAAAGGAACAAGTTTAAGTTTCAAGTTTATTGTCATAGACACAAGTACCACGTACATGTATCATGAAAATCTTCCTGAATGCTTCTCCATAGACTATGGGCAAGGACAAAAGAAATACTGCTCAAAACAAAACAATGACAAACAAAACAATGCCAATGACAGTAAATAACAATAGCAGCAATGACAACAATAACAATAATTAATGTAACAGTTGTAACAATAATGCTAGTTGACAGTCAGAGAACTTAGAACAAGAGAATGAAAATGAGAATGCTTAAAGTGACAGTGTAATTTACCAATGTGCCTGGTAAGGTAGGGTAAAAGCTGTTCTTGTACCTAGCAGTGCGGGTTCGAATAGACCTAATCCGTTTTGCAGATGGCAGGAAAGAGAAAAGTGCCCGTCCGGGGTGACTATGATCTCTCATGGTGCGCATCATCTTTCTGAGGCAGCATGTGGTGTAGGTGTCCTGTACTGTTGGTAGCTGTGTGCCAATAATTTCCTGAGCCGTTTTGACCACCCTCTGTAGGGCTTTCTTGTCCTGTATGGAGCAGCTGCCACCCCAGGATGTAATACACTCTGTGAGGACGGACTCCACAGCACACCTGTAGAAAGTGGTGAGGACTGTAGTGGACATCCTGGCTTTCTTCAGACACCTGAGGAAGTGGAGGCGTTGATGGGCCTTTTTGATGGTCGATGCTGTGTGCTCAGTCCATGTGAGTTTGGCAGTGAGGGTGACCCCGATGAATTTGAAGCTATTGACCCTCTCTACCATGTCCCCTCCTACGTAGATGGGTGCCTGAACCGTATCCTGTTTCCTGAAGTCAATCACCGGCTCCTTAGTTTTACTGACATTTAGAGACAGGTTGTTGTCCTGGCACCACTCTGCCAGGAGCCTCACCTCCTCTCTGTAGGCCGTCTCATCATTGTTGGTGATCAGACCCAGAATGGTGGTACCGTCAGCAAACTTTATGATGGTGTTGGAGCTGTGACTGGCCACACAGTCATGTGTGAACAGGGAGTATAGCACTGGGCTCAGGACATCTCCCTGTGGAGTGCCAGTGTTGAGGATCAGTGGGGAGGAGGTATTACTGCCAATCCGCACACGCTGGGGTCTGTTGGTGAGGAAATCTAGGATCCAATTGCACAATGCGACACTCAGTCCCAGCCCTAGTAGTTTCTGGATCAGCTTGGTTGGGATGACAGTGTTAAATGCTGAGCTATAGTCATATACATTTATATTTATTTATTTAGTAAATGCTTTTCTCCAAAATGACTTCCAATGAACATTATGTGGTGTTATCAGCCCACATACCTTATGATGTTAGATACGCTACTTACAATGGGTCACTCATCCATACATCATATCATATCATATTATATCTATGTCTCCATTATGGTTTTAACATTTCAAGGTAAAAACTGAAAAAAGAATGAGCTTCTCGTGATTTAAAAAGGTCTTACTGCTGAATATATTAATAATGCAGAGCAAATATATTCTAACACTTGATGTATTTTCTAATGCCTAATTAACGCCCAACTTCAGTATGAAAGGGGTGGAAACACATCCTTGTTGCTTATAAGTATTCACTTGCAAATCTCATGATTTGCAGGTACTGATAACAACATAAGAGTCTGCAAAAAGACATAGTAAATAACAGATGAACTTTCATTTAGAGTACCTTATAGCTACCAGAGTTGTACTGTGGTGCAAAGAAGCAAGAAAGCATTGCTGTTCAGGTAACTGTGGTTACCTGTGTAAGCAGCGGCAAACACACACACAAAAATCTGACATCCACCCTGAGGGATTTCAAAATAAACAAATGCAAAAACAGTGCAGTTCATTAGCATGCACTGAAACTGCCAGGATTTGGTGATAAGAGGAACCGATTCCCTTTGTCCTCTGGGCCTTTTTGTCTCATGTATTTTGCTTAATGGTCTCTTATCAAGTGAACCAGGCAGTTCACATACAGCAATTAACATTCTGGTAGTGTTTGCAGGGGAACATATGCATGCATAAAATATATTCCTGTCTCCACAGGTGGTGTGTGTCCATACTGTGCCTGGTGCGGGGGCAGGAGGGTGGGATTGAGGTACAGTGACTTGCATCCCATCTAGTGGGAAGTTCTGGTACCTTGACTTCCTGTGCGACCCCATGAACAAGGCCATCCAAATAAAACCCAGAGAATCTCATCAGCAGGGTTCCCATAAATATGTCACATGTGACTAATTTGAAGTGAATTTAAAAGAAAAACTAGCAAATCAAACATAACTGCCCAAGTGAGACAGTGATGTTTCATGCCAGTTATTAAAGGTGATCATTAAGTCGTTAAAATTAAGGCTGGATTTTGAGCTACAGTTTTTGCCAGATATAGGAGGAAGTGCTGGTGATATTGACTTTTTTGGCACTTAATTTAGTGATCATAAAGGAGAAGTTTCTTTTTTAGTATATTTGTGTATATGTGTAGGTTTCTGAGTGGGATGGATACATATTTTGTACTTTGTAACAGAAGCACAAATTAAGAAGGTCTCAGTAATGCCACCTTCTTACCTGCCTTTTTATTCCATGACACCAGGCATCCCAGCACTCAACTCTCCTGTCTCCAGCCCACAATCCCCTCTCTGGCCTTGTTCTCATTTTTCTACATGGGAAATTTCTGGAATATCAGCTTCTCCCCTTCAACGTTATCAGTGTGAAATGAGTGACATTGTCAGAGTGTGTTATTTTCCAGGGTATGTTTGAGTCTGTGTGTGTGACTGTGTGCGCCATGAGGCTAAAATGTGTGCCCACAAGACAGTCTCTCTAACCGAAGTGGGTAGTAATATGCTGAATGAATAAATGTAAATGTCATCAATTGTACTTTTTACTTTTGCTTAAGTACATTTGAAAGGACAAAATGTACTTTCGCACTATTTCATTTCTGTCCCCCTATTCTCATTACTTTTGAATACTTGTTGTCTTTTAACTCTCTCTGGAAACAGAATCATTTTTAATCCATGAGCTGGCAGTTTCACTCCTCATTGTCAGTCATCATTCACCTTTGTTGTTTTAATGTTGACGACCAGTAAAAGTTTAAAAAGTGTTGAGTTTCATCCTGCTTTGACGGACAACCTGACTTCAAGTTAAACCTTATTATTTAAGTTGCTAACACTGCTAGTGGTTCATAACATTAACACTAATTTCAATCAAAGTAATCTGATATTTTGTATTTGTATTGACCTGATACATTTTTACTTTCATTTGAGTACATTTTTGGATAAGTACTTTTACTTCAATAAAATGTTTTAAGGTTATTAGTTCATGTGTGAACACAATTTAAGAATGTAATATAAAATTATTTGAATTACTACTTTCAATATGTGTGACAATTTGTACAATTTTCCAGGCATGCTTTGCATCTCCCTGGTTTGAAAAAATCTAGAACTTTTCTTGTAAAAGTGTGAATCATCCTCATCTAGCAAAATCCCATTTGATCGTGATGTTTCTTCACTTGCCCATTTTCTGTCTGAGCCAGTCAGTGGTAAAGGTACTTGTGTTGTACCTTTTTTTGGCTGAATGGCTCCAAAACTGTTTATTCTTACTTGAGTGTACAGTCATCAGAATGAGCTCAATGAGGAGAGCTTTGAGCCAACAGTTAAAAGAAAAGGCAAACAGTTGCTTAATCAGCAGACATCATTTTTCATATTCCTGTTTTCCACTTTGTGATGTAGCAGGATTTTAAAGTTGCGAAGATCAGAGAGTAGAAAGCAATATTAGGAACTACTTGTTTCCTTCAAGAAGCCCTGTGGTAATGGAGTGTTGTAACTCCCAGGAGGGGTGGGCCACCACTGGCCCGTGGACCCCAAAGGTTGTTTTTTCTCCCTCAACTTTCAGTTGGGAGTTTTTGAAGAAGAGCAAATACGAGCTCCGCAAAGCCATCGCCAGCGCGAAACGGGAATGTAGGAGGAAGGTGGAATCACAGTTTAACTGCACTCAGGATGCACGTAGGCTGTGGCAGGGAATTCAAACATTAACGGATTATAAAACATTCTCAACTTACCACCGAGGCCAAACTGTAATAAATGCTGTCTGTTAAATATTTGTTCACTAACAAGTAAAGCTGTCCTAGTAAACGACTTAATACTAAGTTACAAGTCTGATCTATTCTTTCTTACCGAAACCTGGCTCGGTGAGTCCGATACTATTCCGCTAATAGAAGCCGCTCCGGACGGATATGATCCATAAATCTCGTTCTATGCGTCGTGGAGGTGGAGTCGGCGTTCTTTTTAATAATAGATTACAGATAACACCGAGAAATCGTGATAATAATATCACCTCGTTTGAAGTTCTAGAATTAGATTTCAACTCAAACCCCAATATAATTATATTCCTTATCTACCGTCCACCTGAACGGTACTCCTCTTTTCTCGAGGAATTTAGCAACTTCATAACCGATTTAGTCATTAACCATGACAAAATTATCCTGCTGGGTGATTTCAGTATTCATGTAGATGTGTCGTTGGATACTCTCGCTAATAGTTTTCTGTCTCTCTTAAACTCTGTCGGTTTTACCCAAGTTGTTACCGGTCCTACTCATTCCTGTAACAATACGTTCGGTCTCATCATAACCTACGGCGTAGATGTTCATCATCTTGATATTATTCCTTTAAACGAGACTATTTCTGACCAGCATTTAGTAACCTTTGATCTATACCTGTCCGTGCCGTCAGACAATAAGACCAAAATCGTGCGGCATATTGATGACACTACTACTGCTAAAATTTCTAATCATATTATGGGGTTCAACTAAACTAAACATTTATTATGTAGCCTGGTCCGATTGTTTAAAAAAAATATTAAAAAAGCATTTTTTCATGCCAGATCCGAATACTACGCAAAGAAAAGTTAATTGATGAAAATCACAAGAATCATCGCTTCCTCTTTAATACCATTGCCTGCTTAACTGATAAACACAAAGATAAACAATGTATTTCTGCTACCATTACTAATGATGAATTTATGTTGTTTTTCAATAATAAATTAGTGAATATCCGCAAATCCATAGTGCTCTCTAGTTCGGTTTTAGCATGAGCACTTCTGACGATGACGTTAGTTGTCTGCACCATCTCAGTAACTTCAACGTAATAGAAGAAATTACCGCGCTAATTCGCTCTATGAAAAGTACTACCTGTCCTTTAGACCCAATCCCCACTAAATTACTGAAAGCCGCAGTTTCCGTGCTTGCAGAACCCATTGGTAATATTGTTAATATGTCGTTACAAAATGGCTGTGTTCCAAAAGCTCTTAAAATCGCCGTTATTAGACCCCTACTGAAGAAATCTGATCTGAACTATAATAACCCATGTAATTAGAGACTGATCTCCAATCTACTGTTTTTATCCAAAAATTCTAGAAAAAAATCGTAGCGTCCCAAATTGTAAAATATCTTAATCACCATAATATATTTGAAAAATTTCAGTCTGGTTTCCGCACTGGTCAAAGCACTGAAACGACACTTACACGTGTTGTGAATGATATTCTCATTTCTTCTGATGCTGGTCAGATCTCTATTCTTATGTTACTACACTTGAGTGCTGCGTTTGATACTGTAGACCATAGTATCCTACTGAGTAGACTTGGAAACCTGGTTGGACTAAGAGGTACTGTTCTGAATTGGTTTGAATCGTATTTAGCTAACTGTGAACAATTTGTATTGAATTCTGATGACAGCACCCCGTCCATCTCTACTACGGTTCAGTATGGTGTGCGACAGGGCTCTGCGTTGGGTCCATTACTGTTCTCACTTTATATGTTACCACTGGGTGATATTATTCGCAAGCACAAAGTTAATTTCCATTCATATGCCGACTACACAACTTTAAGTATCGTTCAAGTCTGATGATCCATCACATGTGGTGTCGTTAAGTAATTGTTTTACCAGTATAAAATTATGGATGAGTAAAAATTTTTTTATCTCTAAATGCCAGTAAAACAGAGTTACTTGTGGTGGGTGGTGATGCTAAAACTCTTGACACCACAGTACAACTCTGGTAGCTATAAGGTACTCTAAATGAAAGTTCATCTGTTATTTACTATGTCTTTTTGCAGACTCTTATGTTGTTATCAGTACCTGCAAATCATGAGATTTGCAAGTGAATACTTATAAGCAACAAGGATGTGTTTCCACCCCTTTCATACTGAAGTTGGGCGTTAATTAGGCATTAGAAAATACATCAAGTGTTAGAATATATTTGCTCTGCATTATTAATATATTCAGCAGTAAGACCTTTTTAAATCACGAGAAGCTCATTCTTTTTTCAGTTTTTACCTTGAAATGTTAAAACCATAATGGAGACATAGATATAATATGATATGATATGATGTATGGATGAGTGACCCATTGTAAGTAGCGTATCTAACATCATAAGGTATGTGGGCTGATAACACCACATAATGTTCATTGGAAGTCATTTTGGAGAAAAGCATTTACTAAATAAATAAATATAAATGTATATGACTATAGCTCAGCATTTAACACTGTCATCCCAACCAAGCTGATCCAGAAACTACTAGGGCTGGGACTGAGTGTCGCATTGTGCAATTGGATCCTAGATTTCCTCACCAACAGACCCCAGCGTGTGCGGATTGGCAGTAATACCTCCTCCCCACTGATCCTCAACACTGGCACTCCACAGGGAGATGTCCTGAGCCCAGTGCTATACTCCCTGTTCACACATGACTGTGTGGCCAGTCACAGCTCCAACACCATCATAAAGTTTGCTGACGGTACCACCATTCTGGGTCTGATCACCAACAATGATGAGACGGCCTACAGAGAGGAGGTGAGGCTCCTGGCAGAGTGGTGCCAGGACAACAACCTGTCTCTAAATGTCAGTAAAACTAAGGAGCCGGTGATTGACTTCAGGAAACAGGATACGGTTCAGGCACCCATCTACGTAGGAGGGGACATGGTAGAGAGGGTCAATAGCTTCAAATTCATCGGGGTCACCCTCACTGCCAAACTCACATGGACTGAGCACACAGCATCGACCATCAAAAAGGCCCATCAACGCCTCCACTTCCTCAGGTGTCTGAAGAAAGCCAGGATGTCCACTACAGTCCTCACCACTTTCTACAGGTGTGCTGTGGAGTCCGTCCTCACAGAGTGTATTACATCCTGGGGTGGCAGCTGCTCCATACAGGACAAGAAAGCCCTACAGAGGGTGGTCAAAACGGCTCAGGAAATTATTGGCACACAGCTACCAACAGTACAGGACACCTACACCACACGCTGCCTCAGAAAGATGATGCACGTCATGAGAGACCATGGTCACACCGCACGGGCACTTTTCTCTTCCCTGCCATCTGCAAAACGGTTTAGATCTATTCAAACCCGCACAGCTAGGTACAGGAACAGCTTTTACCCCACTGCTGTAAGAGTATACAACACTAACCAATGTGCTACCTTTAGTAACTAGAGTTGGGCTGCTCCACCCAAGCACATAGGTAAATTACACTGCCACTTTAAACATTCTCATTCTCTCATTCTGAGTTCTCTGTCAATTGGCATTATTGTTACTACTGTTATTGCTATTGATGTTGCGCTACTCAATGTCATTGCCACAGCCCATCGCGAGAGAATATCGTTCTACGTATCGCTTGCCTGGGAAAAAATCAAAATTCAAAAGTTGATGTATGGTTTCTACTGAATGTCTATTGCCAGCTCATCATTGTGAAGTCGAAGAAATCACAAGTAAAACCATCGTAAATTGGGGACCACCTGATTTACAAACTGCCTTTGAAGTAAACCTGTGCATTATATGTAGCTTTGCATACATATTTACCTTTACATTTATTAATTTAGCTGATGCTTGTCTCCAAAATGACTTACAGTGCTAAGCTACCTGCAATTTTTTACCAATTTATACACCTGGATAACTCTACTGGAGCAATTTAGGCTAAGTACCATGTTCAAGGGTACTACAGCTGGCAGAAAGACACTCTACATCTTCCACTTCCTCCATAAGGTTGGAGGGATGGCAATGACCGCACCTGCAGTACTGAGACATGCTCAGCATCCCGTTATCCATCCAGTTCCCCTTTTCTTCAGTAAATTAAACATCATGTGTGGCATAGGTCCACAAGACTTCTCCCATACACTAGAACATCACAAAAGTGATAGTCTTTCAAAGACCACTAAGATCCACACATCATTCATTTCATTTCTCTTGTAGAAGAAGCTCATTTTTTAAATTCTCAGCATGCATAAATATTTTGTTGGTTAACTTTTACTGAGTAACAATGAAATTAGGGAAAAAGCTACTGCTTTTTACATTTTTATTGGTCCATGAAAGAAGCCGGATGGCACATGTATGTATATGGCATATTAAGAAGGAAACCAGCTGATGTAAGAGTCCCTCTCGATGTTTGGAAAGGCCTACACACCAATCATCTTGGTGGGGCAACTGAGATACCATTGCATTTCTTGCAGTGACACAAACTGAAAATGTCTGTGAACAAATCGAAGGTAATGTGCTCTTGGTTCTGCATCTGCAGGCTCTTGACTCTGAGCACCTTCTGGATGTCTCAAAAAGAGGAAACAAAGTCACATTCCAATCATTATAGCGAAGATGACCGCAGTTAGGGGGGCTAAGGAAGCTCACAGTGAAAGAACTCAGTGTAACATCACATCCAACTTCCAAGAAATCTCGAGAAATATGACGCTTTTGTGATTGCAAGGTTATGTAAGTAGATATAATTGCATAACACCTCACACACCTTTCAAGAAATTAGCTGTTTTCATTCACCACAATCTTTCATAGGAGTGCACACAATCACTTCTGTTTTAAACTTGCAGTTTTGAGTTTCCCTCAGTGATACTTACTGTTTGCTCCTGTACAAAAGTTTGACCCTGTATTTTTATTGACTTGAGTTCTGAGTTACCTTGAGTTAAAAATGTATCTGAAAATATTTTGATGTAAACAGGGAATGTTATGTCTTTTTTGCATGGCAGGGTCAATGAGCGTACCAAGAGGCACACACATTAAAATTCATTATTTGGTTTACTAAAACCTGACATTTTTAACTGCTTCCTTTGGTACTGGTGGTAGTCAGCAGATTGGGGGTTGACAGCTGGGGTATGGGTTTGGGATGTGCACAGTGGGACACTGCAGAGGACACTGCAAACACCTGGCTGTCAACATGTGCCCATGCATCACTGGGGAAAGGCACAGTGAGGGGCAGGAAAGGCAGGTTACAGCACACAGGAAAAAGAGGAAGTGAAGATATGTTCCCCACCCACCATGGCCCAGTGTCACCCCCTATCATCAGTGTGCCAGGTGTGGAAAAGGCAGGAAGAAGAACAGCCATGCCTAGCAGGACTACTGCAAGGGGACATGTGCATTTCAAAATGGCAAATTGTGCAACAAGTGATTTGATGAAATATTTCCCACATTCTGTTAATCTCAGAGTCCAGATTTACATTTATTCATTCAGCACACTTTTCTCCAAAGTGATACACATCTCACAACAAACAAAATGAATCAATAAGAGATGAAAAGTTATAGATTGAGACATGTGATTCTTGATCTTCAGTCAGTGTGTCCAATACCACCTTATACAGTAACTGAGAGGAAATGCATTGATGATGGTGACATGGGATGCGATGTGAGTTTATGGATCAGTTAAGTCAAGAGAGAAATGGCTTTGAAATGAGTTTGAGACCCTTCTTGAATGCTGGAAGGGATTCAGCAGCTCTGAGGGACCCCACACTGGAGTCAAAACTAAGAACCAACAACACTTCAGTATCAAAGAGAATGAATATTTTAATGTAATATTAACAACTGTATCCCGCCTGTGGTTCATCTCCAGCTGCATGGTTAGTAATACAGAGCTGTAACCTCATGGCTCGTCAATGGGGCTTTGCACTAGTAACCT